>NC_041386.1:76006442-76161220 GCF_002162155.2 Triticum dicoccoides | reverse complement strand
GGGGGGTCTGTTGTTTCTTTTTTTTAGCTTTGTTTTTTTTTCTTTTTTCTTTTTAATTTAATTTTCTTTCCTGTTTTCATTCATTTTAAATATATAGGCCTTTTTATAAAAGCACGATTCCTTCACCATAATTGCCCAGGCATTTACTGGCGCACTTCGAACATTTTAGTTTACCATTTTGAAAACTTTTATTGTTTGTCAATATTTTAGATTTGAACTTGAATCGATTTTGAACTAACGCGAGATTAGCAACAGTAACCGTGGTGACGTGACATCGTTTAACGTGGGATTACTGTAGCCTAATTATCCGGGTGTCACATGATAGGACAATTATTGCATCCATCCTTGTGATCATGATTCGCAGCACATAATATACTAGCCTGGCTATTCGTTTCATTCTCTGGTTCTTGTGTGAAACTTGTTTCTCCATTCATAGGATCCCAGACTGTGAGAATCCTACCTTGTGTGCACAGCAATAGTACCTTGCCATGACGAACATCAACGATTCGCATATTGTTTAAGAAAGGATCATCAGTTTCACTTTGCAAATGTTGCTCAAACACTTCAGCTCTAAACATATCAGGATGTTGACCAACAGCAAGGAATCTAAATATTCCATCTATTCTTGTGAAAAGTCCTAGGAAAGGAGGACTCTTCTGATTATCAATCAATAGTCTCCTAAAGGAATTGCTTGCAATCAACCTCTTCCACTTTTTGCACACACTTATTGCTCTGGCAAGACTATTTGGGTGTGCTGGCAAACGTGATAAAATAATTTGTTTAATGTCATCAGGTAATACTGATAGGTCACCCATTTCTTCATCGCTTTGATCGTCCATCCTACAACAAGTAGCTGGTTTATATTCTAAGTGAAATTCCAAATTCCACCTACTAATTGATATATGTAACTTGATAATAGTGAGATGTTGAAAGAATGAACCAGAGAAACAATAAATTCATAAACGTAGGCCATAAATCCAACTATATTAGCACTATCTAACGCATAATTTTACTGGAAAATACATTGTCACAGATATAAACAAGTTAAAAGATTCGCAGTGACGCTGTTGTTCTTGTAACAGTTGCAAAAAACATTCAAGTAAATCGCCACATCTAGCATTCAGTGAATATATTTTTACTAGTACATAAGTAGTATGTTATGTTTTTGATTTACAAGAATCGAATGCTCAATAAAGGCAGGAAAGTGATGAACAAACGCCAAATGCAACATTTCCAAAGATCTAATGTCTTCTAGCAAAATCTACATCAATTAAATTGGGTAAAGGAATGTACCAATGATCTCAGAGACAGAAAGGGGAGATTTGATGTGCTTCTCAGCAGTAAGACGAACAGAGTGGACGAGCTTCGGTCCTAATGGTTCCGTCGACTAATGCAGTTGCCCAGGGTTCCTTCTTCAAACTCATTCTATTATCTTCATGTCTCTTGTTTTCCTTCTGCCTGGTACTCTGTGCAGTAGCTATGGCGTTGAAAGCGAGAGGTAGAGGACACACTATAGAAAAGGTATATGTGCACCACTCCACAGAGATAGATGTATGACATAATAAAAAAATTATTTTACTAAGGCTGGGATGGCGTTACCTGAGTCTCCGCAGTCACGGGGTAACAAGTGCCCTTGCATTAAGCGGTTTTTTTCCATCAAACGCCACTCTTTGATGTAAGTGTGAAAACGGTATCACATTTCACTACTTACAATATCATGTTTCAATATTTCATAAATACATTTTAGTAGTTTCACTAGTTTTGATATCTTAATTTCCTAATTTCCATTCTTTCAATAGCATATTTAACTCATTCATCTTATTTAAGTTGTTTCAATAATAGATTTAGGTGAATTCATAAATTTGTTTCATCCCATTTTACTAAATTCACTCGTTATCAATAACATATTTCACTAGCTTCAAAAAATGATTCACTAATTTCACTAACAACCAAATATGATTACAATTGTTTCAATCACAAATTTCACTCATTTCACTCGTTTCAATAATATACTGAACTAATTCAAAATATTGAAACAAGCTCAAATATATTCAACATTATTCTTATTATAAAGTTGTTTGCGTAATGATTATAAAGATCAAATTTGTTTTCGAATCAGAATATTGTTATTATTGAAATGAGTTCATAGTTTATGTTTTATTCCATCTTCCAATTGCATATAAGACAAAATTATATCATTAGAACATCAAATTGATAAAACAAATCAAAGAACTAATTTTCCATCATACAACATAATTTCTCAGTAAATCGACAAGCCCAATGAAAAATTTCTAGTGCATCGAACAAATAACTAAAATGAAATTACATAGATAGCCAACACATTGATACAGAGTAGGTAATAAGAAGATAGGATCACATGCAACTAGTTGGAAGTCCCAGCTCCAATTGTTCCAATTATCTCCGACTCTAACTCATCTTCACCAAGTTGATTGTACTCAAACACTGTCTCCGCAAACTTCTGAATGACATCTTCCCAAACAAAAACTTCACAACCAAGGTGCTGAAAGGTAGAAAGCCAAATTTTAGAACATGGCGCAATGTTGCAAAAAAATATAAACTTCGAAGAAAGGAAATGTAAATTTACTAACCCGTTTCCACCAGAGTTTTTCGTTGAAACCAACACTATTTTCAACCCATCCGTTCCCGCACCTGTAGAACATTCGACCATTGTGTTCTCCACCTAAACACTTCCTAGAAGCTGCAGGTCTATCGCAACTACACAAGAACTCAGGTTGAGTGAGTTTCTTATGCGGCAGGTGGACGGCCACTGTGACTATGACAACCATTGCTAACTGCTAGATGTATTCCAGTAGTTAAGAGCTAGAGCAATGTGTGTTCAAATGTCATGCGCACAACATATATATAGCATCTGGATTGCTAACTAGTAACTACACATACGCATGCAGTAAAAAGTGTTTTTGCCATGCAAGTAAAATTATATTTTTCACCATGTCACTACTCCCAATAGTACCGTACCGGTCAAGACGTTTGAGGCAGGAATCGAATAACTTTATGTCCATATGGCAGAAGAATCCTTTATGACCCGTCTGTGTACCTGCATGCGCAGCCACATAAATACAATTCTGAACAGAGGGGGCGATTCATGCTACTACTCTTCAAACCATGGCCTATGTATGATTGCTATTAAGAAGGAAAAAATATAAGTGGATACTATTTCATATTTAAGTTTATTTAAATTTGGTCATAATCTTATTTCATTAAATTTCAAATGTACATTCATTGAATTTGAAATTAAAATATTTGAAGATTTAATATCTCATTTGTCTAACTGTATTGCTTACCTACAGTCTGACTATCTATTACACAATATTTACAACTTTTCAGCACCTTGGTTGATGTATCTAAAGTAATCAAATTATATGACGCAATGGAGAAGTGCTACTACTCTTCAAACCATGTCCTATGTATGATTGCTATTGCGACCATTTCATATTTCAGTAAATTGAAATTTTATCATATTCATTTTTCATTAACTTTGAAATGTACATTTCACATATTTTAAATTACGAAGTATGAAGATTTAATTTCTCATTTGTCTAACAATAATGCTTACCTACAGTCTGAATATCTATTACATAATATTTACACCTATTCACCACCTTGGTTGATCTATCTAAAGCAATCAAATTATATGAAGCAATGGAGAAGTGTAAGAACTTATGATGTACATACAATGACACTATAAAATGAAATGCTGAAAACTTTTTTGTTTCACATTTCACATGGCTAAAACAATATCAAACTTCTGTAAATTATAATAATAATTAGTGATATATATTTGGGTGTCCAGTTATTAATACGACAATCGTACTGATACTTTATCAAGTCTAAAATTATTTTGAAGAAATTACATGATAACATATACTATACTTTTAACATAGTATTACCATCTAGGAGGGCGTTTTCAAAAATTTGAACTACTGGTATGTGCATTCCACCAGATGTTTCATTCTTAGAGGATGTGTGTACTAATTGAATTGAAAAAGTTGTCAGCCTAGTACTGGTCAGAGAATCTTATGATTCTCCAGCTAGGAAGTTATTACACGTTACTTTCTTACTATGTACTGGAAAGCTATTTCTCCATCTAGTATTGTCACATCAATAGAGATATGCATTGATCCATTACCAGTCAACGCGAGTACCTGCCTATGTTTAATTTAGAAAAATAATTTTTGAAACAGTGCTTCATCAACCTCTATATAAGAACCAGATTTCCCAGCTGTCATCAAAACAACATTCCATTCAGTCATTCTACTACCATATTGGTTGAAATGCCACCGCGCAAGCACAAGAACAAGGTTAAGCCAACCAAGAAGAAGGATGTACCCAAGATACCTTGGTTCCTAACGGCTTCTGGGCAATCTATTGACCATCAAGTTGAAGCTGCTACAAGTGGTACTGCTACTCCAACAAATACGACCAACTCGTCTTCCACATTTGACGACTCAAGTGAGTGCTGCCATCTATCCCCTGAGGTCCTCCGATTCTTGACCACGGACTTGGTATCCGAACACATCAAGGCAGAAGCAAAAATGTATGGTATGCCAACTAAGAACAAGCATAGTGTTTCATATACAGATGATCCATATGTGTCTCGGTTAAGGAATATCAATGAAAGCATAGAAACTAATCAAAGAACCAATGTCGAAGATAAAGAAGATGGCAGCGCACCGCAGCAGTATCAACCGTCTTCTTCGAGCAAACAATATGATAGCATTATAATCTTATCTTCAGATGAGGACGATGCTAATGCTTAGATTACTTTTTTCTTTTTTTTTCCAAATTGTATCTTTAATTATTAGTTGCTACTTTTTCCGAAATGTAATTCTTTTCTATTAATATATGTAATGCTATGTCTATCAATGTATCTCTTATGTTTTCCAAGTGCAAGGCTTTGCGATATATTAATGTTTGCAGCAAAAATGTGTTATATTATCACCTGGATATATATATAAATATGTGCATGCTTAGAACAAGCATTTTCCCCCTAAAACATTGATGCAGAACACATTGAATAATGTACATCATAATCTTAAATATTTTCTATTTCATAAATAGCATGGATCAACAGAACCGTTCCATGGCGTATGCAAGTATCAAAAATGGGCAGTAAGACGACGATATCCACCATAAACCCATTTCTAAAAGTTCACAATTTCTCATAGTATACACAACATCCATCATTGATAATGCCTATAATTAGCAAAATCATATAATTCAGTTCTATTAAAGTGAAAAATTATAATTTTGAATAGGATATGAAGGATGTCCATATTCTATTATTTACATATTAAAGGCAAAGCATATTTCAATAAACTGGATTTCCTATTACATCATATGCAATATAATGTTACATATATGTCTTTTTTCTATCAGGTTAAACTATGTCAATAATTCACATACCAAATTGTTTACCATCTGTTTATAAACTAGTAAGAAATGAATAATTTTTATCATTTATGCCACTGGTTGTGTATCAGTACTCAGTTTTTCCACTATGAATATCAACTACTACAAAATGGCATAGGTTCGTTAGGCGCTTGCTCGAAAAGTGCCAAATTACAACTCGATTTCAAGCATAGCATCTTACATTAAGATAATAAATATGCTAATGCTTTTATTAATTATTTATTATGATTTCAAACTTGAATGTTATATATTTAGCTCCTAGAATAATCGAAATGTATTTGATTTTGTACTTATTATGTGTAACACTATAAGTATGAATGTATTCCTAATGTTCATCATGGACAATGTTTTGTAATAGATCAATTTTTTAATTTTTGAACCGCTAATTTGAATGTCATTATAACATGAATTTAGTATTACAAATGTGCATGCCTATACTAAAAATGTATAATATGAAATAGTTATTATTTTCTGACGAGCCTGGAACAAGAAAACCATTCTAACATATCCAGAACTATCACAAAAGCGCACTATTACGATGACATCCAAAATGTACGAGTTTGTACTAATGTGCAAAAACAATTTGTATGAACGACATCCTATGTTGGCGGTACCAACAACAACATTTCTGTCATTGAAAGCACACAAACTAACCATAGAACCATTGTCTTAGCTTGGTATCATAACAAACTAATCACACAAACTAATCAGAAAACGCATTTCCTAACTTCGTATCATAACTTATGTGTCTTGGTTAAGGAATATCAATGAAAGCACACAAACTAATCAGAGAACCATTGTCTTAGTTAAAGAAGATGGCAGCGCACCGCAGCTGTATCAACCGTCTTCTTCCCGCAAACTATATGATAGCTTTATAAGGTTTTCTTAATATGAGGAGGATGTTGCTCCTTACATTACTTACTTATTATGTTTTCTAAATTGTATTTTAATTTATTACTTCCCACATATATCGAAATTTAATTCATTGGCTACTTAATATATGTAATGATCTATGTATGAATGTATCTAGTATGTTTGTAAAGTGCAATGCTTTGCGATATTTTAAATATTGCACCAAAAAATGCATTTTATTATAACATGAATATGGTTATCAAAATGTGCATGCTTATAGCAAGCATGTATCCCCTAAATAAGTTGATGCACAATAATTTTAATAATGTACTTTATGATCTGAAATAGTTTAAACTTTATAAACAACATGGACAAAGAGAACAATTAAATGTCTTATGCAAGCATAACAAACACGCAGTATGACGACGATATCCACCCTACACACATTTGTACAAGTTTACAATATAATGTACTATAGACAACATCCATCGGTGATAACGTCTAAAATTAGTAACATCATATATTTCATTACTATTAAAGTGAACACATCTAATTTTAATTATTATATGAAGCAATGTCCATATTGTATTATTTCAAATATGATATGAACTTACATATTAAAGGCATAAAACAGTTCAATCTACTGTGTTTCTTATTACATCATATTGAACATAATGTTATATATTTGTCTATTTTCGATCATCTTAAACTATGTGAAGAAACAAATTACTTTTTTATTTAACTGGTATAATAATATTTATCGAATCAAGTTTAATACTTCACATACCGAAATTGTTTCCCATATCTTTATAAAGTAATAAGAATTGAATCATTTTTATCATTTATGCCACAGCTTGTGTTTCGGTAATCAGTTTTGCCAATATCAACCTCAAATGCTAATAAATGCCATTGCTTTGTCAAACGCATCCTCAAAAGTGCCAAATTACAACATGATTGCCATCATATAATCTTAGATTCAGATGTCGACGATGCTAATTGTTATATCAGTTATTAATTATGTTTTCCAACTTGAATGTTTTATTTATAGCTCCTACTTTAATCAAAATGCAATTCATTTCGTACTATTTATGTGTATGATATCGACAATGTATATGGCCTACAAATGTACAAACTCAATTAGTATCAATGAGATCCATTGTTGGCGGCACAAAATACAACTACTCTCTCCAATGCAATTGAAATTATGTTTGCATGCTATATTATTTTTAATAGTCTAGTTGGTGGAATGTATTATACCGTAAATGATGAGTTGTCGTGCGATGTGAGATAGACCATACCACTTCACACGGAAAACAATAGCAGTCTACTAACCTAAATGAACCAAATCAAATAATAGTTTCCTGAAACAAGGCATAGCCCGCCTTACAACAATTAGATCATTGAACAGCACAACGATGCGGCTATCTTTTCGATGCAATACCATATATCAATGAACATAATATCATATTTCACTATTCACATCTGTCAAAGATGATATATGTAAATATATAACAATGATTCCAACCTATTTCAAAATAACATATTTCTCAATTTTTTCAACTAATATATGATGTTTGAAATATGCACCGTTTTCAAATCTCTTGTTTCATATTTGCTATTGAATTATGGAATTCATATTATGAAAGTGAATTGCAATTATTAAAACATCTCAGATAGCATTATTTACATAATAGGAACCATGTGAAAACACAATTTCATCTATTAGTCATATTATTCAAATTTGTTATTTAATTTAATTTACGAATATATTCTATTCTGTGCATATCATATATAAATTTCATAATTTTAAAATTTGCACTTCTATGGACAATTTTCATTTTTCACATGTTTAGAATGAAATAGCATATGTCCTAATGACTCAAATTTGAAACATAAAAATTTCAGTTCGTAAAAGACAGAATATGATATTTTGAAGTACGGTGCAATCAGTTCGATTTAATTTCATTTTTCAAGTTTGACATAAGTGAATTCACAAAATCATATTACAGATAACATATTTTTTTATAAATGTCATATTGCACATTTTGGATATTAGTACAATGTATGTATCAAAATACATCACTAACAATATTGTAAGTAGTACTCAATATGTTTAGTTTATTTCTTATTTCATATTAATGAAACGTATGTTCTGCTTTGTTTCATATTTCGCATCCAGATAGTCATATGAAGAATATGGTATGTACTGCATATGTCAATTTGCTGACAAATATTCTAAGAATTACATAGTTGATATGGTTACTATTGTGTAAAGAATGAAAGACGAGATGTTGTAAATATGACATTTCACTTCCACCTACTCACAATAAATCATTGAGAACCTAAATTTATTTTCAGATGTATACTATTTAATATGAGATGTCTTAATTATTAACATTTCGAACATCATTTTTTGGTAAAAATTAAACAGACTAGTATATATTGAAACAGTTTGCAAGCGTTTCTACTGATTTTCATATGTCATGTTCGACATATGTCAATACACAATTTGTATCTATATTATAATGTATGTAACATAATTCGATTTCAATAGAGAAGAATATTTAATTTATATTTCATATGTAATGGAATATTTTTTCTACATGAGAAAACATGTGTTTGGGATTCATAATATTAAAACATTGTTTCATAACTCTACATTGCAGTCAGTGAAGCTATTCAAAAGTATGCCTTTTGTTATTTGACATCTAATAATATTGATCATCTAATGAATTTTGTTATATTTGAATAATATTCCTAATCTCACATCTACTATTTAACATATTGAATTATTTTCAACACATTCATGAAGCAGTATAAATTGTAATATGAAGTTATTTACATTGCATATTTCACTAGTACAAAATTGGAAATTGTGTCCTTTCTAATATATTGTAACTTCCTTATACATTGAAAATAATAGAAAATTTTCCATATTATTTTTCCATATGGCTAAATTCATTTTATATAAGTAATTCTCAATGGCACTTTTACCTTATTTTCTTATAACATTAATAAAAAATTGGGAAACATAGTGAACTAATTTTTTTATTCAATTCAAATTTGATATTAATATGTTCACAAATGCTGTTCAAGTTGAATTGCTCTTATGTTACGGCTAAAAAGATGCGTTAATTAAAAAATTGTAGTACAACTTATTATTATGGTTTTTACTTATTTTTAAAAACCAGTGTGTCGTCAATAGAAATCGGTTCGCATAATTTCAGCCCAACTATTTCAAAAAGGTGTTAAATGCTACACGCTCATTGTTATATCACGTCCTACAACATACCTGTCCGGAGAGTAGCGCACTATTGGTACATAAGATGCATCAAATTTTCACCTACTAGTTCTGAGGCAATAATTGATGCTACCGGTGTAACCACATGTTTGAACTTATTGCTCATTTATTACAAACCAACGCTTGTGTAAGTGGAACATTGCCTGCCTATATTATGCACACCACTCATTGTACAGAGGCACCAGCACAGCCAGCAATCCAATCTCTAAGCAGCCGTCTTCGTTCGCACCACCTCTGGACATCTCAGGAATGAACAGATAACCAGGTAAGTTCTTATATTTTCCAATAGAACTCCTTAGGATTTGTTTCCTATAACTTCATGCTTACTTCCATCTTGTGTTTAGGGTGTCGGATTGGTCGTATATGAAGATGTTATGTAGATACCACAACCTAGTGGAAGTTGGAACGGGATTGACCAGCAAACTCTCCGTCGATGCATCCATGGATACAGTCTTGCACGCCGGATGGCATGGGGCAGCGAGCATGGCGGTAGGCGTTTCCTCGGTTGTCCTATAAATGTAAGGAGTAGCAACTAAGCCCACACTCTAGGCAATGTGAACTTCCTATATTTATGCTTACTTTTCCCACAATGCTATTGTATTCAGGGACAAGAATGTGCATGGAGCTGTTGGGTTGATCCGGAACATGGAACTCCCATGAAGAACTACCTGGCAAGCCTACATCTGGACTTAGAAAATACATTGGTGAAACTAGAAGATGCCAATGAAGAGAAAAGTTACAAGGACAACCATTTCCTTTCTAAGAACAAGATGCTGAAGGAGTGACTTCTATCAATTAGTGCAGATTCAAAGAAGAAATATTACGTAATACTTTTTTGTATTTCACTTCTACTAATATTCATTAGTGTTTACTATCACTGAAATTGATATTTCACTGATTGTAATATTATTCAGCACCTTAGATCATCACTCTATGTACTAGCTGTACTATCTCTATATTTCAGTATTTCACATCATGAACTACTCATGTTTCACTTCATGTACTACTTATGTTTTTACCAGATTATATAAACTTATATTTATTTCCAGACTTTACACTAGTATCTATTAACATGTCATAATATTTTTAGTGAAGGTAAAAATTAATTTGAAACAATTTTTCACAGCTTATAGAAGTGAAACCTTTAATTTTAGTAAGTACATTTACATTTATGAGTGAATTTTTTTAATATTAGCACTATTTCACAGATCATAGGTATTGATAGTTTCTAACTCCATTGCCAATTGAAATATGAAATACATCATAACATACAATTACTTAATACATTTCGTACTGCAACTGTAAAATGGTGTGACAGGTTTTTTTATTTTACTGAAATACATTACATAAGAAGTAACAGAAATGTTATACAAACATTTTCATAAGAAGAAGCTGAAATGTTATAGAACCATTTCATAGTGAGTAATTTCATTTCCCTCAATTTTCTAATTGATAAAACCATTACATAAGATGTAGCACAAATGTTACAGAACATGCTTACTCACATATTCTGGACATCACATTTCAAATGTAAGTACTTCACAATCCAAAATATGGTCTAATTGAAACCGAAGCTTAAATCCCAACCATGTTGACAAACAAAATGACATATGAAACACAACTAAGATCTGAAATTTCAATGTCGCATAGTTAATTATCGATTCTTCTCCTCTTCATCAATCTTCCATCCGTGCCGATCCTCCGCAGCTGCAAGTACGCAATTGGCTCTTCGTGTACACGATGTTGTTTTCAGCCTCAACATCAAATGCATGGTTGCCTTCATCTAGCTCTGCTTCAAATTGTATATTATCACCAACAATGTTTTCTCCAACCACCTCCTCCAAACCATTATCTTCAAGTAGTAACAAAGGAGGCTGCACACCAGAAACATATTAATCACCCATGAATGAAATAAGAATGTACTACAGTCGACTTACTTCTATTGGTTCGACCTGGCTCTGCTGCAAGAATTTCGTATGTACTGGACGAATGCTGGAGTCAGCATCATCTTCACATGAGCTCCCCTCAGAAATTTTCTAAGAAACATAAGTGAAAGACAAATTGAAATGAGACATTAGAAGAAGATATTGACATGCACACCAATTGATACTGAAATAAGAATCTTCGAATAACAAATATGAGAACATAACAAGTAACTACTTATACAAAGTACCTTGGATGAACTAATTTTTCCTTCCATCTGATTCGGATCATTGCTGCCATCGGTGAAGGAAGATAGGAAAACACCATTCTTCTCATCCATGCTCATTGTCTCCTAATAGTTTGAGAGGTAGGAGGACATGTACAAGTGTAAGCGTTGCTCTTATACTACTCCTGCGAGAGGTAGTTTTCCCACCAAAATGGACCTTGCAATTTTGAAACCATACAAGAAAAAATATCTAGGGGAGTGTTTTTTCATTTCACTCCTACATGTTTTTTAACATATAACACCTCCTTATAGTATGTAGTTTCAATGTTTGGTCTACTTTGTTTCTGTCACATGATTGTTAGTAATGTCATATTATACTACCTTCCGAACTTTACATATCTAGTCTAACTAGGTGGCCAATGTGTAAAATTTACATGTCTGTTGCAGAATAGTACAAACAATTAAGAGAGCGTTGTGTGTTGTCAAATCCATCCCGTAGACCAAGGGGATGACTTCTGTCACAGCACGCGTGGTACTATGCAAGCCATCTCTCCCACTACCTCTGCCCATAAATCAATATCACAACCAGAGAAGCACTCAACTAGGACAGCTCTCAGACATTCGCCATTGATGTTCTGCTTCTAGCTCTCCACCGCATCAGCACGCACAGCTCTCGGTCAATCGCCATTGATGTTCTCCTTCTAGCTCTCTTCCAATCTCCACTGCATCATCTGGGGGATTAGTATGTCAACTCTTCTTCTACTGATCTAAAAAAGGAGTGGATTGTTCAACAATCAGAGGTTAGGCAGGATGTTCAATCTATAAAATTTTATTCCGGTTCATCCAAGCAATTCTTGTTTACTACGACCACCACTTACCATTATCATGCAATCTCTTCTATACCAATATGTGTAGTTGGACCATGGAAGGACACTTCTTGAATTCTTGCTAACTAGCATAGTTTCGGTTATAGCTACTAGAACCGTTTGCTGGAATATGTTTTCATGTTTTGCATTATTAAGTCTGATATTTTTGTGTGTCACTTAAAAATCAAATTTCACTATTACAGTGAGTACAAATCAAATTATATTATTATACATGGATATATTTAAGACACTACGAATTACATAGATACTGATATGTATACATATTTCTTGTAACTAACTGCTAAATGTGTTGTATGCATACATTTCAAAATTTAGTGAAATTATATATTTAGCTGCACATTGGAATTAAATTGTTATACAAATATAGAAACACTTTACTTCAACATGTATAACAATAGGTAAAGAAGTGATATGGACAATAAATTATGTTATAACCATTTTTTTACATTTCATATAGCAGTACAGCAAGTTGAAGAAATTAATAAAACAAAGTTTCTTCAAAGTAAAAGATAAATTATTATAATAGTAAAATTAACTCGTGTACCTACTCTGTGTATGTAGGATTTGGTAGAACATGTCTGGATATGATCATAGTTCAGATAGGAAGTCCAATGATTCTAAAAATTCGGACACTTCAGAATGTGATGCAGCAACTCCTAGAAGTTCTTGCAAAAAAGTTGCCACAATTATAAACAAGTTTGATAATTGTAAAAGGAAGATAGTGAAAGATATGGATTTTGGAGGCTTGTTGGACCTTCCACAAATAAACAAGTTAGATCGCAAGTTCACAGTGCTGTTGCTATGCAACACTGAACCTGATACTAGAACAATAAGAATCAATGATAGAGTTTCCCTCACAATAACTGATGAAGATGTCCACAGAATTCTAAGAATACCAAAGGGACCGAACTTATTGAGAGGATTGGACTGCCAATCAGTAGACAAGAAAATTGAATTCTTGCGTCTGGCAATGGGATCTGTTACATACGACCCTGAAGAAATGAACAGTTTGAAGGTGGCTGAAACAATAATAACCAAGGAGTACCCAAATGGTATGGATGCAACACAAGTTGACCAATTCAAGACTTCTTTTGTTTGCTTCATAATGGGATATTTCTTAATAGCTCGTAGCAGTGCAAATCACGGAGCTAAAGATTTCTGGGGTTCACTACTAAAACCAAATGAAATACCATCATACAACTTTTGCTCAGCAGTAATTGATGAAATTATGAATGCAGCCAGAAAAGCTCAGTATGAACTGAAGACCAAAAAATGTGTGAAATATGTTTCAAGTTGCGCACTACTTTTGCAGGTGAGTAATGTAATTGAAAGAAGCATGATTATGAAATATTATATTATTTTTTGCGTCTGATGATTTATTAATGCATGGAAACTAATTGTTGTACTTTATTAAATATATTACAGGCTTTTGTTTTGGACAGTCTAAATCTTGGAATTCTAAACATACCTGATTATGTAGTGCCTACTATTTCTGCATTTGATTGTGAGAAGATGTCAAAGATGATAGAACTTGTGAGGCAGAAGGCTGATGATCATTCATTCGGATCAAATGAGGTTATAATAT
Organism: Triticum dicoccoides; assembly: GCF_002162155.2. NCBI lineage: Eukaryota > Viridiplantae > Streptophyta > Magnoliopsida > Poales > Poaceae > Triticum > Triticum dicoccoides. Next base: position 76,146,995 of record NC_041386.1, on the reverse strand, counting down.
AATTAGTAACGTGTCATATATATTTCTCGGAATTTGTCTTACTTACAAAAATTGTTTCTTTATCATTCTCAGCTTAATTCCTTCTATATTGATATCAAATTTTTATACATACATTCTATATATATATGCAAATAATGAAATATGATACTTTTGATATTAGATTTGTCAGATATCTTTAATATGAATTTCAGTATTAAAGTTTGCAAAAGATGAAATACTAATATCAATACAAGTGATTGCAACATAGTTGAAAATATAATATGAATCTTTTCTTTGAACTGAAATATGATGTTTCAAATTTAAACCGTTAGTAGAAAACTTATTCAATTTGTAATAAAAGTGTTGCATATTAACTATATCAAATAAATGACATATCAAATAGTTAGCATATTCAACTTTCCAAAAGATGTATAACTAACTAAATGATTTAAAAGACTCGTATTGTTGAACTTAATATCTTTTCTATTTTTAATGTGAAATATGGAATATGAAATATGTTTCACTAATATGGGATACTTTAATACTTACCATATTCAGTATTCTAGAAGTATAAACAAACACCTTTTTCACTAACATGCGTTATGTTATATGAATTATGCAAAATGAACAAACGTTTCACATTTATGAAATCAAGACACATGTTGTATCGCATAAAATTTATATTTCATTATGAAATGAAATAGAAAGTAAATTTCTTCTCTGTTGAAATCAATTTTTTTAATTTACAATCTAATAAAGATAGAAAAGATGTATTAAAGTATGACAAACATGTTGCGTAGTTACGTATCACATATATTTCTCTGAATTTGTCTAAATAATCAAAATTGTTTTTGTATGATTCTCAGCTAAAGTCCTTGAAGAACAGAAAATATATTGTTTGTAAACAGGCTGCAAGCATCAAAATTTGCAACTCTTCCCATGAAGAAACCTCCATTTATACCTAACATAGTTTCAAGCAAACCTGCAGCAGTACACAATACAAGTCATGCTAAGCGCCCACTAAATATTTACCTTGATTCTTATGTACAAGGAACAACACCGAAGAAGGTATGAATTTCTAACAATTGCAAAAATGTGAATATTTCTACGGCAACAACTATATTTGCTAACACTATTTATTTGATCAGCTAACCGTTCCTCAAATAATTGATCTTAAATGGCACAGTGCTAGGATTGTAAGACATATGACTGAGTTTAAATCCCTGACACAGCCAATTGGTAATTTGGGCGGTCATGTTATTAACCATGAATTAGCGAAATCAGGAAGGGAAAATCTGTCTACAAAGATAGACAATCTATTGGAGATCATTTTAAATGACAACCTTGAATTAGCGAAGAGGCTTCATGAACACAGCCCAGCGACAGAAGTTCAATCTGAAGGTCCACCCAAGTCCAGAAACAGTATAAAGCGTTCTGGAAGTGAATATAGTGGAGCTGATTCTAACAGTGATTGTAAGTACTTCTGAAGTAAAACAACAAGGTGCTGCACTGACTAAGACATGCTAACAGTTTTTTCCATTAATGTTGCAGGCACTTCCAAAAAACTGGACTCATCTAGAAGCTAAATGTTTGAAATTGGAATTACTGGTAAGAGATAGGAAGTCATACTGCATTATTAAGAACTGATATATGTTTTATTTTTTTGTACTTATTATATTCAAGTTACCTACTTCTCTGGTTCATATAAAAATTTGTTGTCACATATGTGCAACTATATAAACTATAATTCATTTGGTGTCATAACATATGTTGTTTCCACTTTATATCTAAATTTTAAGCTCTTTCATTCTGTATATTATTTCTTTCAGGAAATATGGATGCAACAACAACACCAACTAATGCAGTACAAAAAACATGTTCTAATACATGTGTAGAAATTCAAAATGTGCAAACACCACCAAATCAACTTTCACCAGCAACAGTGGCTAGTCGGATGTCCGAAACAGCTGTTGCATTCCATTTGTTTCAGAGAGAAGATATCCTGAACTTAAATGCAAGAGCACTGGAAGCAGAGTTCACAGACTCACCTATTGATAAAATTAAAGTAAGCAACGGTCCATTGGCAATTAATCATGTGCTTGTAGGTAGTAATATGCTAAAAAGATCATCAGCCATGCTAGCTACATTATCAAATTGGGTACTACAAAGCAAGCAAGAGGAAAATGAAGTGTAAGTATACTTCATTTAAAGAATGGCATATACATAATATAAATAATTATCAATAATACTCACATTTTCTATACAACAGGTGCTGGATAATACATTACGAACCAAGGTACATCGAGGTCACAGGCAATGAATTGAAGGATACACTTGTACTCTTCAGAACATTCAGCTATGAAGTGTTTGATTTATGTATAAGGAGACTTGTTCAACTTGAAAGGTTGATGTATGGCACTTCAAAGAAGCAAAGGTGTAGGCATATACTGGAGTCTGACTTCGTTGTAAGTTCCCGAAAAAAACAATTATATATATTACCATTATATTATTAGTCATAATCATTGATCTTGTCAAATTATAAAATACGTAATGAAATTTCATAAAATGAATGCAGATGATGGTCCTAGCAAGCGAAAATGTTATGTCCAGTCGTTCTGTGCTTGACCAATTTAGGAAGATTGCAGTATTATATGATATATCAGAGTGCAGAACCGTAAGAATTTTCACATCCATTATGTGTTTATGTTTGTGTGTGTGTGTGCAAGCTTAATATTTACAAGGTAAAGTAGTTGCTGAGGAACAAACTTTTGTCATATTAAGTAAACTATTAATCTCTGTGCAGATTATAGTTCCTGCTCTAGTTAATGTTACATGGTGCTCCTATTTCCTTGACATGATGCTTAAATGTGTACATGTTGCTGACCCAACGTATGTACGATCAAATGAAAATGAACTAAAGAAGATGCATGATTCAAACGCCAAGAAAATTCTTTGCGCAATGACAACAGTTGTGGAAGAGCTTTACTCTGGATGGGAAGTTGACTTTACCACATGGGACACAAATTACTTGAAGCCTATTATTCATGGTGCTAACAGGTACTATTGCTTGACCTTTCCTAATGCATTTACAAAAACTATTTATGTAAAGGGTTTAGTAATATGAAAATTTACTAAAGTGATGACTCTGGTTTGGTGACAGTTATATCAATTCGTGATTTCCATGGAGAAAACATTATTGGAACCCACACACAGGTAATTATCAAAATACAGAAAACTTCTGTCCATATGTTGCACCACACTAATATTTAATTACATGTTCCTTCTTGTGCAGGAAAGCGTAATGTCATTCAAGCCATTGTTGCTGTATGAGTTGCTGTCCATTAAAGGAAACCATGGAACGGTTCCAACTTCCTACATAGAAACGATTGAGGATTAGGTGAATAGCACCAGAGTTGAATTGCAATATTGGAAGAACGTGCTATTTCAATATTTTGTATGAGATATTTATGTACTTTATTTCAGTGAGACTCGAGGACAAGTATTCTTTGTAAAACTTATTAAATGTAAATTACAAAAATATGCAAAACATTCCAGATTTCAATTAATTGTGAAATTAGTTTATCTATCTGCATTATAATACTTGTAAAATCTATGTACTACAATGTCGAATTCCGTCATGGAACCATTTTTGAATATCAAAACATTCCTTGTTGCGTAGGATCGGCACGGATGTAATATCAATGAAGAGGAGAAGAAACGATAGTTAACTGTCGGACATTGAAATTTCAGATCTTAGTTGTGTTTCTAATGTCATTTTGTGTGTAAACATTGTGGGGATTTAAGCTTCGGTTTCAATTAGACCATATTTTGGATTGTGAAGTACTTACATTTGGAACGTTATGTCTAGAAAATTGAGTGTAATGAAATGACTAAATATGAAATGCTTCTATAACATTTCAGCTTCTTCATATGTAAATTTTTCTATAACATTTCTGCTAATTCTTATGTAATGTATTTCACTAAAATAAATAAACCTGTCACACCATTTTTCGGCTGCAGTAGGAAATGAATTAAATAATTGTACGTTCTCATGTATTTCATATTTCAATTGGCAATGTAGTTAGAAAATATCAATACTTATGATTTGTGAAATTGTGCTAATATTCAACAATTTGACTCATAAATGTAAATGTACGTACTACAATTAGAGGTAAGTAAAATCTACGTACTACAATGTGAAAACATTCCAGATTCGAATCTTATTTCATATCCATTTGCAATTTTCCAACGGAACTATAAAATATTCATAACTAAACGCATAATTGTAATTAAAAAAATGTATCTGGGGCTGTTGAAATTATTTGTTATTTTCATAAGGAATTAATTAATGTAGTTCTTTACTGAATTAGCTTTTATTGACAAAATTATTTATGCTCGTAAGGTAAAAAAAATGTAATGACATATTATAAATATTAATAGATGTCAAAATCGGGCCTCAGGAATGTCAGCCCTAAGAAGATTTTTCTTATAAGTAATAATTGAAATTGAAGTTTTTAGTTCATTTCACATTACAAGAAATCAATCCCTGTAAGTGAAATGAAGTCAATCTAAGTGAAATACGAAACAAACAAGTATACGGAAATTAATTTTATTCAAATATGAAACTTAATAAGCACCTTATAAATGTGATATAAACAAAAACTAGATCAAAATATATATATGATTCATGGTTTCCTTATAAAACAGTAATGAACACATACTTATTAATAGTTAATCTTAAAAATATATTCAAAATGCATAATATAAAATCTTAACAAAAGGAATTGTACATTAGTAAAAGATTAATACTGTTTGCAGCAATGTAACAAAGAATTAATGCAGTACATAATAGTTCAATATTTGAAATAATTGGCGCTATAGCATAATGACAAATCGTTCAAAAAACAAAGCACACCAATAAAACGTTCAGGTTAATCCAAATATGTACAATGTGTTAAACTTTAATTAACGACACACTACTAAGGAAATTATAAATAACAACGGTAAGAACAAGAAAATTAGTTCAGGGATTCATACATTTAAGTTTGCAATCAGTACACACTTCATTAGTAGTTTCATTGCAACAACAAAATGAAAAGAAATAACATTAAGGTAAATATAACTGAGGACAATTTTTGATCGTGTGTGTTGGCGATCGACATTTGCTGCAAAACCTTGACTGGACAACACCCAACACACCACCCGGATGTTTGGTCTTCTGGTCCGGTGTTTTCCCATGTTCTTCTTCTTGATGTTTGCTTCCATGCTAGACATGTACCTCTTATTTGAAGGTCTACCGTTCTTCTTCATTATAGCAGGCGCAAGAATTGAAGAAACCGGAATTGAAATATTGTTTGTGGTATCAACAATTTGAAGACCTGAATCAGCAACTTCATTGACTTGCTGTTGAACACCAGAATGTGTAGTTACTTCATCTTCAGGGATTGATCCATATCCGACCTAGCATGTAGTTGTCTTTGAAAGTCTGTGCTCATGTAATTCCTTCTTGCAGCGAGTAAAATTAGACTTTGCAATTGCAAAAGCTTCTTGATCATTTTCAGCTTCATTAACTATATCTATTGCAGCAAAATATAATAGCTTGTGCCTAAATGATCTCGATTCCTCGTTCGTGTCGCTGATATACTTCTCCAACTTATTGTTGAAACTAGATGACCTTGCTTGCTTTGTCCACCGCTTCATTATATGACAATCTGGAATTTTGCAGACACCTCGGTGCACAAAAATCTAGGACAAAAAACAACAACGAACAAAATTAGTTGCTTTCAGATATAACATCATATTTAACAATTCAAATTTCTGAGATTCATACCGCTAGGACGTGGCTACAAAGAACACCAAAATGTTCGTAAAGTCCACATTCACAAGTGTAATATCCAATAGACTCGTCTACTTTGATTTTGTATATTACTTTCGACCACGATTGCCTAGACTCGGCCTGGACATGCTTCACAACAAAAGTATGTTCCTCCATGCTAGGAAGCACAAGGTATGATGTTGACTTAATGAGCTCCTTCTTGAATAGATTATAAACCTTTGCAGTATAGATAACTGAAGCATGCTTCTCCATTGGATATCCAAAATGGACCTTAATTATTTTCTGCATTTATTTATAGAAAATTAGATTTAAATTTTTTTTAACAAAACATACATATAGCAACAAATTACTATCGTAAAATAGTACAAAAGTGGATTTTACAAAATTTTCACCTGTTTGTTTTTCCTTTCGGCATCTGCGTCACAACTCTCACGATCGTCTATAAGCTTAGTGTACTGGGTAATGAATGCATTTATTGAAGAATTGCATACCATATGTATCTTCAGCATAAAGTTTGCACACTCACTACGTTGAGTGCTACACATTCTAGCACAGAAAACTTTGCTAAAATATGGTTTAGCCCATTTGTGCCTACACTCGTAGGCTCTAGTCATAAAAGGATGTTCCTGCAAACAATATTTTACCGTAACGAAATTCCAGGCATATTCAAACTCTTCTACAGTTAGCATGTGGTTCACTAGCTTATGGAAATCATCGGCAAATGTTTTGTGCTTGCTATAGACAGCACCAAGAAGTTCATGAGCCCGCTTAAGAACATGCCATTTGCACCATCTATGTTCTGCATGAGTGAAAACTTTCCGGACTGCATTTCCAATTGCTGTAGCCTGATCTGAAATAAAGTATGATGAAAAATAATGTATTAAGAACATATAATTGCAAAATTTAGTCCTAGCAAATTACTTAATTTAGTTTGTGAAGAATCTCATACACTAAACATGAAATAAACAAGCCAGACGTAAAGGTCTTTCAAAAGTATTGTTTACCTGTAAGAATAGTAACTGGGTGTTTTCCACCCATCATAGCAACAAATTGCTTAAAAGCTCAACAAAAATTCTCTTCCTTCTCATTAGTCAAGAACACTCTAGCGAATATTACACTCTCAAAGTGGTTACTAACTCCTACAAACATACCAAATGGAATTTTGTAGATGTTTGTTCCATAAGTAGTGTCAAAAGTTATTGCATCTCCAAAGTGATTATATAATGATCTACTCCTCCCAGTAGTCCACATTAGTGACTTTAGCCTGTTGTCATCATCCACCTGTGCACAGAAAGCAAATCTATCGTCCATTGCTATCATATCACGGAAATTCTCCAGTGTCTTAGCAATGTCGTCCTGAAGGGTTTCACTTGCAATCTGAGAACAAACAGTACGCAACTTGCGCTTACAGAATGGTACTTTCTTTGTTGATCCATAGAAACCTGCTACTATAGAATTAGCCCTTGTGAGTGATACATTATTCTCCCAAAGATTCTTTATTAAATCTCTGATTGGCTTGTCAATATGTTGATGTGAATGCAGGTGCTTTTTCTCACTGCAAGATTCCACAAGGGAATGATTGTGTTCCTCCCTAAAAACTTTGACATACCATTCTGAATTATCATTAAGATTTACCCTGAGTGTTGCCTTGCAACCACATCTAGTAGTGGCATATTTAGTAGTCTTGTTGATTCCCTGCACAGTAAATTGATGTATCAGATTGAATGTCATTAAAAATAGTAATACATTCTACAATTATGTTTTAAAAATCCAGCATAGTACAATATGATCATTTTTAACAAATTTACTTACGGATCGTTGGCAAATTAATTCCTGCATAGTTTGTACGCCTTTGGAATTAATAAAATTATCACCATATCTAATACTGAAACGAAGCACCCAAGAATAAGTATTGTAGAAGTCATATGCTTCTGCCTTTGATGAAAACTTCATACCAACAACCGGCCTTAACATTTGAACAGAAGTGTCTTCACAAAAACTTCTAATTCCGTGTTCAACAGCTCCAACTTGTCCTCCTCTATCCAAAACAAATATACATCTATAAATCAAACTCCCAATACATATTAAGTATGAAAAAATATATTAAAAAGTTCTTACTTACTCAAGGTATCGTTCATTAGAATCAGACTCCTCAGTGTGAACATTGTATGCAGAAAATAAGTAGTCCTGGTCTAGATTTTCAGGCCCAGATATCATATCTGTAATTTCAACGGTGTCTTTGATACATTCAAGACGGGACTGAACTTCATTTGAGTCATCAGCATAATCGTAAGTGTCCACCCTGTTTGAAATCATGATTACAAGTTCATGTACATCAATAATTTTATGTAAACTACATCGAAGGGTTGTCATAATGGAATTTATGTATTTTACCTTAAATTTGGTCTCGAAAGTACATCATTGTCTTCTGAGCAATAAGGTCTATCAGAAAAGCAAGAACTATCTTCGGGTAATGACTTCAGATTGTTCCTAAATTGATAATGAATTAGTTACTACATAAGCAAAATTTGTAATAATAAATTTAAAAGTTAGGTGCAAACATATTAAAACTTATTATGAAGTATGTCAACTTACTGTTGATTCAAATTTGACATTGGCTGCTCAACCATGTTTAGTAGTGCCATAAAACTGCCCGGGATGCTGTCCCTCTCACTATCCATATTAACCTACAACCTCAACGGATTTCCAACAGGTTAAATTAATATTCCTACTTTCCAACCAAATAAGATAAAAGAATGACCGTGCTATAATAATTCAATAAACTTGCATAACAGTAAATAGCAGGGGATTAATTTATAACACAACAGAAAAGGATCAATATCCTACAAGGAAGTTGTCAAATAGCAGGGGATAAACTAACCTTTTTTGCTTTCCTCGGCGTCGAACGGATTGATGGCCCGCTAAGATATTGGAAAAAAGAGGGACCTAGAGATCCCAGTAAGTAGCTTTATACGATTCCAATCTCCAATCAGATCTTATCTGGGCTACGGCAGCTTCATGGCTTCAAATCTGATTACCAAATTGACGCATAAGATTTCTAAGATTCCGAACTTGAGGACAAACCAGTTGTTATTAGAACTTGAGGAGAACCAATGGCCACGCAGAGAGAGAGAACTTGACTCACCAATCTACTCATACACTCGGCAAGAACTTGAGGAGAAACAATGGCGACAGAGAGAGAAAGAATATTAATGGGGGAAACAGAGGAGACGGAGGTCTGGACGAGAAGGATAAGAAGAATAAATATCCCCAAGTGGTGGGCTTCATTAGATTATATTCTATACGACGTGTCAGACTGCACAGTTATATTCCCATTGTATAAGTTTACCGCTGCGATTACTAACTTATACGGACGCTGGCGGCACAGATCTTGACGAAAGTGAGGAACGGTGGATCTAACACCGGTAGAAAAACTTAGTCGTGGTGCGCAGGGCGTGCCTGATCAGGAGCTGAAAGGACACTAACCCGATCAATAGACATGTACACGACCATAGATATGGAATTGCGTGGAATTTTTTTCATGGACCTGACATCATATCTAGTAGGACTAAGTAGCGCACACACTAAAAGAATTTTCATGGAGTATATTTTACAAAATGCAGATGCTAGCCAAGCATATCTATGGTGCGTCCACGCAATTCCATATCGCTGATCCCAGTGGTTGCTGATCTTGCGGCCAGGACTTACCTTGGACGCCTCGTAATCCATGTTGGTAAAACAGTGGACAATCAGTTCGTGCCCACGGCCGCGATGGATCACGCCTTCACGCACGAAGCGACCGACGAGCTGCTCGCGCAGTCCGGGTCGCCGGCCCACAGCCGTGATGAGCAGCTTCAGAGAGGCCATCCTGCATCATGCAGATGAAGGCAACACAAGTTCAGCAGCAAGGTTCACCACCCACAGGGCACAGCTCTAGTACCATACTTTGTTTCTTGTACCCACAGTAATAATATCGCGACAGAATCACAGCAGGTGTTGCGATCGAAATTGCTTGGTTGATTAGCTAGCCGTCTATGCCATAGATGGAGATGTTAATTTAGTGCTGTAATTTGGACATGCGAATCCCAATGGTAAATTAGTTTAGATCAAACTGTCAGCACTGAAATAGCAGGGAGGATTCGTTGATCTGTGAACGTACCCATCGTCGGACATCCAGACGAAGTCGGGCACGGCTCCCACGATGGCCTCGAGCTCGATGCGCCGCCCAATGAAGCTGCCCAGCAGCGCGGCGAACACGGCATGCCCCTGCTCATTCCCCCATGATGCTGCTCGCGGCGTAGTTCACGAATCCGTCGAGCACGCGCTGGCGAATGTCGTCGCCACCCTCTTGGTGCAGTAGCAGTTGGACCACGAGCGGCGAGGACGCCGGGGACATCGCCAGCTCCTCCAGCACCATCGGGTCCTCGCGCAGCTGCGATCGGACCTCCTCCAGCCTCGAGCGTACTGAATCGGCGGCTCCCTCCTCGCGTAGCGTTGCGGCGGCTACGGCCAGGTCGGCGCCGCGTACCTCTGCTGCAGCAGCGGCTGCTGCCTCGACGACGACGACGGGTCCCTGCGCGCCATCATGTTGAAGTTGGTGCTGGGGATGGAGGCCGGGGGGCGCGGGGGGGTTGCGCGGATCCATGGCGTTCAGTTGTTCGCTGGTGCTGGAGTTCGCCGTATGCGGCGATGGCGCCATCGGCGGGCGGGGCCCGGAGAGTAGAGCTTGGCGGTTCGCTGCTGGTGCGGCGGCGGGATCCGCGGCGGTGGCGCCGCCAGAGGAACGGAGGCGGGGACGCGTGGCACGCCTGGCAAGTACAGCGTCTGCGCGTCCATCGTCCGCATTTGGGGCGCGACGCGAAGCGCTTCGTCCAAAAGACCCACCGGCGGGGTCAGCGGCATCCGCCCCAGCAGCACGGGCGGAATCGGGCGCTGCTGCTGCTGCTGCGGTGGCGGCGGCGGCGTCGACGACGACGAGGCCTCCCCGCGGCCACCGCCGGGGTAGGGTGCGGCGCGGCGCGGCTGGATTGGGGCTACCCCCTTCCCCTTGCGGTCGCGCGCATCCATGGCTTGTAAGCTTCGATTGCTCTGGGGTTTTGGATTGCTGGGATTTGAGGAAATGGAGATGGAATGAATTGGACGAGGGCTTGCACCGCGTGTTTATATAGTGGGAGAGGGGCGGCGGCCGGGTGAGGGTGAGACGGCAGAGGAGGGACACCCGGCCGAGTTATACGGGGATGGGAGGGGAGGGGAGGGGCCAGCTGGCACGGCACCTGCGTTAACAGAAGTTTGTTAAGATTTGATCCCATAATGATCTTGTGTTCTTGACTGGCCTACGACCCTTCGTTTAGATATTGGATGGAAATGGGGTGGCTGTTTTGTAGGAGAGTTTGATCGTCCATTCTTATTGACACTAATCTAGGAGCCGTTCGGTAATATAGCTATGTTGTACTGTACATAGATAAGCCACAAGATGACGTTTTCTTTCGAGTGCGGATTTTTGGTGCCCGAGCTCCATGGAGTCTGTTTTTAAAAAATAAATAAAATCACATTTTAAAATTTCAAAAAAAAGAAATAAATCCGTGGAAACTTAGGTGTTTTCCGCACGAACATGTAAAAAATCGTTTGAAAATATTATGATTATGTATGCTGTACAAAAAAGACTATATTCTGGCCCAACAAAAAAAAAGTCAGCCCATTTTGGAAATACATATTTGTCTTTTTTTCACCCCACGTGTGGAAGTATAATCTTATGAAATTTCACACATACATAGTATACATGTCTATGTATCTTCGTAAAAAGATTTGAATTATACCCCGCAAAAAAAAGATTTGAATTCTTTTGCGGTGTACAAAAATGATATTTTGAAACTGAGCTCCATGGAGCTTGGCCTCCATTGGTCATTAGCGGTTTTCTTTCCTGCTACTTTGATGGGTGTTTAGGTGCCTATGCAGTTTTTGTCTGGCATCATAATTTGATTTAGTTTATTTCACTAGTGTTATTTGTAAAATTGGGACTGGCTATACGTGAGTCATCTGAGTATTAATTTGGATACGTTGATTTTCTAGGCCATTAAATTAAGATCTGATAACCGTCCTTCTCTCTCGTTCATCCATTTTTGTTTCTCCTCCTACCGTTCCTTCTCCCAAAAAATCGAGTTACCCAAAAAAGTTGCAAATTCAGTTAAATTACATGCGATTATAGTGTTGATCAGATGATGTCCCCTGATTATGTGTTTTGCCTAGCCTAACTATGTTTACATCCTCTTGCATGTACTTTTTCACATGTTTATTTAATGGTTTTTGCCCCTTTATTTTCAAATTAACCAGGAAACTCTCTTGTAGGAGTACTTGAATACTAGAACTCATAGCCTTGCTTAGGCAAAACTATTTGTAATTGCTCAGTCTGTAATAATAGGTGAGTTCAAGAGTCTCCTGTATACAATGCAAACTTCTGAGGGTATGCAATATTCTTTTTCTTGATATTACCATGTTTAATGTTATTACATATTAATTTCATTAGTTTATCTTCACACAATTTTTTAATACACCAAGGCTTACTATGTTTCTTCAATTTTTCTTTCATTTTGATGTCATGTGAGGGTATCATGACTTGAGCACATAAAATATCTCATATATGTCCATTTATATGTAAATATAATGTTTTGTGTTGTGAATTTCAGGTGTCAAACCTAAAAGGATGTAAATGTCTAGGCTCTAAGTGGTGACCAGTTGGCTGAATATTCAAAAACAATTAGTCCACTAATATCACGAATAAAAGCAACCGAATTAATAAATATGGAGAATATAAGCTATCAAAGAGAAAATGATCTTTACTACATTTCTAGTTGCCCTCCTCACTTTGCCACACTTTTATGCCGTAAGTGTGGCATGCCACAGTTTCGTGGTGGCCAAACCGGTATATATTAAGTGCAATAGATCATACAATTTTGGGACATCAAATGTGCAAGTAAAGAAACAAATGAATATTGTTGCACGTTACCAAAAGATTGAAAGTGCAACTGTGGAGTAGACAAATTCACCGATTTCACAAATAAATAGTCGAGTGATTATACAAAAAATAATCCACTAATGAAAAAGCAAACCCAAAATTAACCGTGTTTCTGTGCAGACAACACACAGAGCCGGGATCCTAAACATATTACAATAAGACACCCAAATAATAACTCAATGTCGCATTCCCTAGAAGCAAAAGCTTAGCTCTTCGACGGAGGTACAAAAAGAAAAGGTTGTTCATATGAATTTTCACGACTATGCCCAGATCAAATCATCACTCTCCACGGATTGACATGTGGGATCTACTGCCAAAACAATGCCCAGAGCACTCACAGCTCCCCATGTCTAGGGAATATGAACGTTGTAGACAATACTAACATTCCTAGAAACACAAGCTTGGCTCTTCTATGGAGGTACGAAAATAAAATAAAAATGCTCATATAATTTTCATGGCTATGCCTAGATCAAATCATCGCTCCCCGTCAACTGACAAGGGGACAACACAAAAACAAAGCTCGGAGCACTCATCACTCCCCATTTCTAGGGAGCAGGGAGGTTATAATAGATAGGTATATGTTAAAGAGTATTGTCTTTCATATGAAAAATTTTATGATATATCCAATTGTAACCATTGACTGCAATTCTTGTTTTCTCTATTTTACTTCTGCAAATTTAAGAGATGGACTGGTCGAGTATTACGTATGGACTCTATATCGGTGCTCTCAGTGAACTGTAGAAGCGAATATTTCAACAGAGGTTAAAAAATGTAAAAGATCCTTCAAAGGAGTGTCTCCTCAAGGATCAAAATATTATTATTTTTTACTATAAGGATCAAAATATTATTAGGATCATTATATTTAAATTTATTTATGTTAGGATCATTATATTCTTAGTACCTCGTGTTAGTGTGTTAGTGTGTCAAAGTTTACTCAATTAATAAACCAATATTACTCAAACAAGTTTTTTCCTTAAATAGACATGAAATATGTTTAATTCATTGCCATGCGTGCAAGGGTTAGGATAAACCGAAGGGGGAGAGGAGGGGGGATGAATTGATGCCAAATTGGAAATCAGCTACCTAAAAAAATGGGCATAAGCCAAGCCACACACTATCTAAAGGGGCCTTGGTTACGATGCATTTAGTAGTTGACCCCGACCTCTCTTGACATTATCAACACATTTTAACCGTTCGCTATGCATTGAAGCATATGAAGGCTTGTCTTGCATATGTCCAAACCAACTCAGACGATGTTGGATAAACTTCTCTTTAAATTGGTGCTACCTCAACTCTCTCGCGTATATCAACATTCCATGTCTGATCCTTTCTTTTGTGGCCATACATCCATTGCAACATGCACATCTCCACAACACCTAACTATTGAACATATCACATTTTTATCAGCTAACACTCAACACCATACAACATTGTGAGTCGAATCGCCGTCCTTAAAACCCACCTTTTAGCTTTTCTAGCACCCTCTTTTCACAGAGAACGCCAGAAACTTAGCACCACTTCATCCAACCTGCTTTGATTCAATGGTTCTTATCTTCATCAACATCACCATCCATCTAAAACATTGACCCCAAATATCAAAAAATGTTCTTCTGAGGTACCACCTGCCCCCCTCAAATAAACACATTGATTTATGAAATTTGCAGGTACGTCGTATGAATGTATATGTACTTGTTGAAAAAAAGCAAGATTTATTTTTAACTTCAAATATGTTTTTGTCAAAAAAATTGTATATAAAAAAACAAACTCCAATTGACCCATGCTCATTTCACAATATCCGGATGAAGAGGCTTTATTGTAACCAAGCGCTTGTATGTGCCTTTTGTACAGGAACAACCCGATTTACATAGTACAAGATTTTATGTTATAACCTTACAACAACATGCGTCCCTCTTGACTGCAAAGGCACAGCAAGTCCGCATATGTTGTATTAGCAACAAGCAGCCCGCTTGGACAATATAAAGCCTCCTCCTCGGCGGGATGCCTGATTGGCAGTATCCTTCCTAGCCAAACATAGCCAGCATCCACAACTCTACATGATGGGTGGAAGAACTGAGTCGTTGTTATCGGACACGAAGAACGACATGTTTCGAAATGCATCCATGCTATTTTCCATCATCCGACTCCAACTATTTTGACTGTCTCCTAAGATGAACTCATCAGCTAGGGATCTTATTGGCGGTATATCCAAGTCCAGTGGTCCAAGTGATTCGGGCTGCAAAAAGAAATAAAGATAAAAATGTAAGTCTCGGCATAGCTAGTTTGGTTAGTTTGCAGCAAAGATAACAAGTGCTGCTAGGGCATTCGTCTAATACCCAGAATGCGTCATCTAGAGGCTGATCTTTCAATCCAAAATCATTGTCACTTTGAGGTGGTGATCTGGCACAAAGTTCTTCCATTGCCTTGACATCATCAGCACAAGGATTACCAAGAGTATCTCCTCCAGCCAAGTCCTACAACAAGAACGTAAATTAACAGTGGCGAACAGGTAAAAACTTGTTGAGAACCTGAAAATGACAACCGACCTGAAGAAAACCTTGAAACCCTTCTGAATTTGAAGAGTGAACTTCATTGTCGCTATCAGGAGGGCTGCTAGCTGAAGTGTTTAAACCTTGTTGCTTCCTAGCTGTGGCCAACATAAAACTGAACTCATCACATGTTTCTTCTGCACCCCAGATGGTGGAATGGGATGTTTGAGCTGGCTGCTCTGCCGCTTGATAACGAGAAGCATGTAGGGCAACAGCAGCATCAAACGAGTCATAGCTGCACGGATTCTCATCGAAAAGAGGATTTTTGGCAATAGAGGTCACTTCACAATCCAAATTAGCAGCCTTGGATGCTTCTGTCAGCAAGTATCCAACACTGATATCAGTAAGGGTATCTGCCCAATCTACTTCCGATATTGCAAGACAATCCATCTGAGGATCAACCTGAAGTATAATAGAACAGATTAGAGATAACAGATCAACCATAAGAATTTTAACTTAAGACAGTTTGCACAAAACAGGAATAAGGACCTCAAAAGCTTGGTTTGCAGGAACTTGTTCTTGATTGTGATCGCCAGACTGAGAGGGAAAGGTATTAATGGAAGGCTCTTCCGCAGCATTCTTGCCTGTACTAGATGGTGTACCAAGCAATAATGCCGACTGATCTTTTGAGTTATTAGATGATTGCTCAGAAGTGAAGTCACTGGGTAAAGTGCCATCCTTTTGCACACAGGCCTCTGAGGAAGATTTGACCTGAATGTCTTCTGGTATCATGCAATTCTCAAAGCGGGTCAACGATATTTCACTTAGTCCTGCCTCAAGCTCAGCAAGGGAGAACCAGCCATACCTTACCAACAAAAAGTTCATACAGCAGTTAGCAATCATATGGCTGGCCACTAATGGTCTAGAACATCACTATTTTATACAGCACAGAAACACCGTACCTTAATCGGAAAATAGAGGGGCTATTCACAGAAAAAAAGACATCAGCCACTGCAACAGTATCTTGAGTTGTCCACCTCTGATAGGTCGCTAAATCCTCTTGATGAGCACAATATGGGAAAAGCACAAGCTCTCCACATGCAATGTTTGAGTTGCCCCACTTGCGATTCAGATGTTCTAAAACAGAAGACATTTTTTTCTTGGAACTTAATGTGAGCTCCAGATGTGGATTATGATCATCCTGTTATAGAGGAGATAGGGATGTCATAACATGCTTGTGCTGTTTGAGAATATGAGAAAAGAACATAATATCTCAGTGTGTGCACAGCCATAGCACTAGGCAACACCCAGCAGCATGCCCACTGCAGAAAAAAGCTTACGCACAATGTAAATAGCACTACTAAAGTTATTTGTGCTTCATGTTTCATATATCATGAATATTTTGCCGACTAGAGGGATCTAAGACTAACAGTTAACCAAATAAGCAGTAATAACTGATGTATCAAGTGTAGCTGTTGCTGGAAACATGTGATTGGTTTTTTAGCTCGCTAGCAAAAGGAAACATTTACCTTCTCCAATGCCTTCCGTGTGGCTTCATTTATTGGAAATAACTGCAGCTTCAGCTTTGAAGGTGCTTGCGGATCTGCTTCTTTCATATGATTTGTGCCCACATCTGCTAATACAGAATAAAAATATCAGGAGTTAGCATGACTTAATCTAAGTCCAGTAATTACATGAACTACAGAACAAAGACTAGAAACAATACCATCAACAGTAGATACGTTGTTGGGTGATGAAGCTAGCACAGTTGCATCCGCATTACATGACAAGTTCTGGGTCGTCATTTTGCGTTCAAGCTCCTCAGCTGCATCAGCAACTAAAGAAACACCAGCCATGGCAGCTCTCTCCCATTTCTTATATGCCGCACACGCACCAGCACCCCCTACAACACAAATCATCAGCTATCAACACTAATGCAAGGAATGTTTAACACTATAGAATCCCCCATATGATAAATTGGGCCAGCAAGACTGGTCAAACATGCAGATTTCATACGATCAAAGATGAGTGAGGCTAAGGATACATCATCTCAAAACAGATGAAAAGAAGTGATCACCTGCTCTCCTTTTTTGTCTCACAGTTCTTGTGGCAGAGAGGTCTCCTCTGATTACTCCTGACTTGTTAGAATTAGGTTCTGCAACCCGTTTCATAAACGCTCCTTTAGAAGAGGCTCCTTTGCTACCGTTTTGTGCATCCATGGGCAAGAGTCCTACTGCAAAAGATTGATTTCCTGGAGTCTTGCTGAGAACTGGAGATGAAGAAGATAAACGTGTATCCCCTAGTGAACACTTTCTTCTCGTTCTTTTTCTATCTTTTAGCAGTTGATTTCCCTATAAAATAGGATATGTTGCATGAGAAACAGAAATACTCAAAATAAACAACCTTTATATTGGGGTAAAATCTTGAAGAGAACGGACCAATGCATCTACAAATGTTTTGAATCTCCGAGGCTTCAGATGTAGCTTTGAAGCACTGCAGCTAAATTTCTCGAGAAGAGACCACCTGCATAAAACTCAGTTAATATCTCAGTATTTTTTTCCATACAATATAAAAGAAACAACACAGGATCAAATGAAAAGCGACAATTATTAGCAACAGGCAGTGTCCTCTCCCTCTTACACGTAGAAAAAAAAGAGCATTTTGCGTGTCAATATATGAACAATAAGCACCCTCCTAGTCCCAAGCATCCGCACCCAGTTATTGTTATTATGCAATGCAGGAGTAAGAGAAGCTTATAAATTTTCATAAAATTCATTTTGATTGATTAGTCAGAACAGAAAACATACAATGTCATACTCCCTCTGTCCCAAAACATAGTGTCAAAAATGGTCTTACATTTTGGGGAAAACAACAAAACACTCCTAAACACAATTGATCTATAAAGGCCTCACAGTTCTAGCTCCTAAACACTAATACCCCAGAGGTGTAATCTGCATTGCTGGAAAATATACCGCATGATTTGTAGGTTAGAATGACTATCCAAAGTTCAAGCATCCTAGAAAAACAATGTCAGAAATATATAGCACAGAAACATTGCAAAATCAACTACGTACTATTTTTTTCTATCATGCAACTTGAATAAATAAATAGTAGTTTGAACTACAACCCATCAGATTAATTGCACATCATTAAGGCTCATTCAATTACCAGCGGAGCATAGCAGCAATCGTGTCCTTGGAGTTTCGTGCATCAAGTGAGAACCCAGGACCCAGAAGCTTCTTCATGCGTCTAACAAGGCGATAGTAGTAATGTCTGACCTGTATTGCAACATAAATATTGAACCTTCAGGCTAATGGCGAAGTACAATATATTCGCTGGTTCATGAATTTTTATAATTATGTCAGACTTGTGATCTGTAAGACAATACGCGAGGACAAAGCATCTGCCAACATAGAAAGCTAGAAAGCCAAACTTGTCTTCTTGGGAATGGCCAGTTTAACACGCTTTGCTAGGGCAGCGTGCAGCATTGCAAAATGCCTCAAGGTGCTCTAGGTGTAGCGTCTTCGATGAGGCTTGTGCATTTTCTACTCGCCGCACAAGATGCTAAGATACTGAGGCATGCACCTCGTAGCCAAACATGGTTAGGACAGGAAAATAATAAGGGAAAATAAAAGGCAAAAGATATTACGCTTGTGATTAGGACAGGAAAATAATAAGTGACATGGTGGGGTGTTTCTAAATCTCATGGCCTGGGGTTTGAAGTTGTCCAACCACAAAAGTTGAAGTAAAATTAGGAAGTGAAATCAGCTGCAGGCTAGGAGGGTGAGTGGCTGTAAGGAGGGGACATCGGCTGCAAGTGAAAGGAGCTCATCATCATTGGATTGTTGAGATGAAGCTTGTGATTCTCCCTCCCTGCAACCCAGCTACCACAAGAGCAGCTTAAGCAATAATGGCTTCATATGTTTATACCAAGGGGATAGTGGTGCTATGTGAACTAATAACAAAGGCCTTGGTAATAAAAATGATTTCCCTTATGCCTTGCTTCCAGATTCTAAACATAAAATGTGCTTACCCAATTCTATTTCTCATAAATATTGAGAATCCTTTAGGGCAGTTCGTGCACAGTTTGACTTACGGTCTCAGATGTATTTTCCTGTCCTTCCAAATTCCTAATTAGTTATGTACAGCATATTAAAAATCCAAGAACATGTACCTGATCTTTGTTTTTGCTCTGGACACGTAGGGTAATCTTCTCAAAATTCTACCAACAACAAAGACAAGATGTTATCCATCTATCAACTAAGCAGTTTGGAAACCACGGCGTAACATTGCATCCGGAAATTATGCATCTTACTTTTCCTACTTGGCGCAGAGCATTGAAGAAACTCTCCTCCTCTTGGCGTGTCCATGCGGCCCATTGTCGCGTCGCCTTTTTCGCTATCAAGATGAACACAGCGCAAAAAGATCAGGAAAATCCAGCACAAGCAAACGAGGAGTTCAGGGGAACGAAATGGGGGGAAAACAAACCAGGCTTCTGGCTGGGATCGGACGCAGAGGGCGCAGTGGCATCTGGCAAATCAACAGGTTGAGAAAGCGGACTCATCTCTTCACACACCTCCTTCTCCATGACATTCGCGGCGCAAATATCCCGAGATTTCTCTGCTTAGATTTCACGCGAGAGGAAAAAAAATCGAATAATTACGAAACGGAAGAACAGATCCAAGAATTGCACATGCTAAGAGAGAGGAGAACCGTGGTGCCGATCGGGGAGCGCCGCCAGAAGATTTCGATTTGGGACAAAATTTTCTACAGTTTGAGGAAATTTTGAGATTGGGGAGTTAGGGATTTGGAGGAATTGGGGAAAATTAAGGAATGAAAGATGAGAACAATCGCTGAAAGAGGGATCTGTTGCCACGTGTACCTTCTTTTGGATCGCACGGCTATTTTTCTCCCTGGTATGGCCCAAACAACCTACGACGTCACACAGTGTGGTATTGGACCCTCTTGGCCGGTCGGTCCGTCCGTCCCCTTGCAATACCACGATTTTTGCTGCGGTGTTGTATTCCTATTGTTAGCTTTTTGGGATACAGAAGGGGAAAATACACTACTGCCCTTCTATCTCAAAAAGAGGAATATCCACGCTCAAACTTTCTAAAGTTGCAGATATATGCAACTGTTAATGTTGTGGTGTACTCCATGAAGCGAAACGTGCTACGCAACAACAACAATTAGGGAAAGTGTTTAAACCAACCGGCTGATGTTTAGACAAATCAGTCGCATCCCTCGCGCAACACATATCATGTGGGCCCCATCGGCCGCTTATCCTCTTCTCTCCATGCAGCTTCATAGCCACATATTTTCCTCACCGCCGCTTTGACCTCATCGCCCCTGAGGGAGTCCTGGATTAGGGGGTGTTCGGGTAGCCGGACTATATCTTCAGCCGGACTCCTGGACTATGAAGATACAAAGTTGAAGACTTCGTCCCGTGTCCGGATGAGACTTTTCTTGGCGTGGAAGGCAAGCTTGGCGATGCGAACATTCAAGATCTCCTACCATTGTAACCGACTCTATGTAACCCTAACCCTATCCGGTGTCTATATAAACCGGAGGATTGTAGTCCGTAGGCAATCAACTCCATATACAACAATCATACCATAGGCTAGCTTCTAGGGTTTAGCCTCCTTGATCTCGTGGTAGATCTACTCTTGTACTATCCATATCATCAATATTAATCAAGCAGGACGTAGGGTTTTATCTCCATCAAGAGGGCCCGAACCTGGATAAAACATCGTGTTCCCTGCCTCCTGTTACCATCCGGCCTAGACGCACAGTTCGGGACCCACTACCCGAGATCCGCCGGTTTTGACACCGACATTGGTGCTTTCATTGAGAGTTCCTCTGTGCCGTCACAATCAGGAAGGATGCCTCCTCCCGTCTTTAAACACGGCGCCGTTGCTAAGGGAGCCTTGGCTGTCGGCCAAACCCTCCGGCTAGGTGGTTTCCTCATGACCGCCTGTTCGGTTGTCGCGCCGACGGTGACCTCTCGGGTCATCAAAAGCAACCTACACGCCAGCTCGGAGCTCGTCGAGCAGCTATATCCAATGGAGCTCTCTTCCATAAACAAGCTCTTGGATCGCATCGCCGCCCTGGGGGTCGCTACGGATTACGACCAGGTTGGGCTTAAACCCGATCTAAGAGAAATTAACTCTCCCCAAGTCACCCACCACGTTGCCGTGGTAGAGACGCAGTGCGGCGACCCTTCATCTATTTTAAGGACTAGCTACGTCCGAATTCCCGACCCCTCCAAGCCGGATACCCGCGGAGGGGGAGATGTAACTCAAGACCTGAGCTTAAGATCAGGCAACGGGCCAGATTCACTGGACAACATCCAAGAATCCGAACTTCAGAGTTCGGAAACTCTTCGGCCTCTGAATCTTGGATTGGGTGAGGTTTCAGATTCAACGACACCCGCCCACCCGATCATAAGCGATCTCTCCCAAATCAGGCAGAGGCCCGAGGAAACAGTACATCATTACTGGGCCAGATTCCTCCTGGTTATGAACAGGATAAAGGATTGCCGCGAGGAAGACGCAATCTCAATTTTCTGCAGCAATTGCACGGACAAGGGAATCCTTAACGTCGTAAGTCGTCGTGATATCACACGCTTCGCTGACTTGGCGTCCATAGTACAAAAATACTGTGCGATGGAAAGCGCCTGGAAAACCGAAATAAATTTTTGGGATAATCCGGCCTTGAATAGTAATCCCGTCCGAACTAAGAGGGTGCATTATCACAGGACACCCAGGATAAACACCAAAAAGCCAAAACCCTCTACAGGGCATGGAACCGTACTGGAAAGATGGCTTGATGGACCCTATAGAATTCACAGTACAGAGGACGCCACACCAACTCACAGCCTTAGAGCATGTTGGATACTCCGGCAGGTGGCCAAAATCGGCGAGGACCTCTTTATTCCGGAGGCCGCAGAAAGCCAGCCCAAGGACACCAGTACCGTTCTCACAGTCTTCGAGACTTTCACATCAAACAATGTGCGAAAAAGAACACTCCGCAGCCTCGCCGAAGTCTATCAAGTTGCAACAATAAATCCATGGAGCGACACTGCCATTACCTTCAATGCAAGTGATGAACCTAGATTCCGAACAGCCCGAGCACCAGCCGCATTGGTCCTCAGTCCCATAGTGGACGGCTTTTGCCTCACCAAGGTGCTCATGGATGGAGGCAGCGGACTGAACCTCATTTATGAGGAAACCCTTCAAAAAATAGAAATAGACTGGAACCGCGTCGAGCGAAGCAGCACAACCTTTAGAGGAATAATCCCCAGTTGGGAAGCGCGCTGCACAGGAAAAATCACACTAGATGTGGTGTTCGGCACGCCGGATAATTACAGGTCCGAAGAAGTCACGTTTCAGGTGGCCCCGTTTAAGAGCGGATATCACGCTTTACTAGGGCGGGAAGCATTCACAATCTTCCAAGCAATACCCCATTACGGGTACATGAAGCTTAAGATACCCCATTACGGGTACGTGATCCGGACATAGCACTCCGCGCCGAAAACAAGACGGCCACATTAGCCCTTGAGGCGCTATCCGAAGCCTTAGCGGCCGAGGAACTGACTGCGCTGCGCTTCACGGTTAACAAGGATGATGTGATACTCGATAAGAGATCCAAATCCACGTCCTTCAAGCCAGCTGACGAAATAGTCAAATTCCAGGTCCATCCAATGGACCCCAATAAAACAGTTTCCATCGGGGCACGACTGAACCCTGATGCAGACACCTCACTGCGAGAGTTCCTACGAGAGAACTGGGACATCTTCGCCTGGCACCCTTCAGACATGCCAGGGATCCCACGCAGGCTGGCCGAACATAGCTTAAATATCCTAAAAGGATTTAAACCTGTCAAACAAGCCCTTCGGCGTTTTTCCGAACCCAAGAGACAGGCTATGGGAGAGGAGCTAGCCAAGCTATTAGAGGCCGGATTCATCAGAGACATAAAACATCCGGACTGGCTAGCAAACCTGGTGATGGTACCAAAGAAGGACAAATCCTGGCGCCTGTGTGTCGATTTTAAAGACCTTAACAAGGCTTGCCCAAAGGATCCCTTCCCCCTCCCCCGTATCGATCAAATTATCGATGCCACCGCAAGACACGATTTGTTGTGTTTCCTCGACGCATACTCCGGTTACCATCAAATCAAGATGGTAGAATCAGACCAAGCTGCAACAGCATTCATCACACCATACGGCCCATTCTGCTTCAACACAATGCCCTTTGGGCTGAAAAACGCCGGCGCAACATATCAGCGCATGATCCAGACATGTCTGGCAAACCAGATCGGCAAAACAGTGGAGGCGTATGTGGATGATGTGGTCGTCAAATCAAGACATGTCGAATCCCTAGTAAACGACTTGAGGCTTACATTCGATAACCTCCGAAAATATGACATCAAGCTCAACCCAGAAAAATGCGTCTTCGGCGTTCCAGCCGGAAAGCTCTTGGGCTTCATTGTATCCGGTAGAGGAATTGAAGCAAACCTAGCCAAAATCCGAGCTTTGTCACAATTGGATATCCCAAAGGACCTTAAACAAATACAAAAATTAACCGGATGCGTGGCGGCTTTAAGCCGCTTCATCTCCCGCTTGGGAGAAAAGGCACTACCCCTTTATCGCCTCCTTCGGCGCACCGAACACTTCGAGTGGACGGATGCCGCCATGACCGGACTTGATGAAATAAAAGCCATATTGGCAACAAACCCAGTCCTGGCCGCGCCAATCACCGGCGAACCAATGCTATTGTACATTGCAGCAACACACCAAGTTGTCAGTGCAATGCTCGTTGTCGAGCGGGAAACTGACGGACACAAATTCCCCCTTCAAAGGCCGGTCTACTACGTGTCCACTGTCCTCACTCCATGCAAATCACGGTACCCGCATTATCAAAAGATTGCATACGCGGTATTCATGGCATCCCGGAAGCTACGACACTACTTTCAAGAGTGTTCCATAATAGTAGCCTCGGAAGTGCCACTAAACGATATTATCAACAACCGCGATGCAACGGGCCGGATTGTAAAATGGGCCATCGAGCTTCTCCCGTTCGATATAACCTATAAGCCACGGCGAGCTATTAAATCGCAAGTTTTGGCCGACTTCGTCGCAGAATGGACGGAGGCCGAGCTCCCTAAAGAGTACGGCATATATTCAAACTGGATTATGCATTTCGACGGCTCCAAAATGTTGGCCGGACTGGGGGCCGGCGTCGTCCTGACGTCCCCCACATGAGACACAGTCCAATATGTGCTCCAGATCATGTACACGGATTCCAACAATGCAGCCGAATATGAGGCCCTCCTACATGGCCTCCGGATAGCAGTATCCATGGGTAGCTAGCGCCTAGAGGTACGCGGGGATTCAAACCTCACGATATCCCAAATAAATGGAGACTTCGACGCCAAGGACCCAAAAATGGCAGCTTACCGCGACGCCGTCCTAAAAATGTCAGCTCGGTTCGAAGGGCTGGAGTTTCACCATATAGCCCGAGAAAACAATCAAGCGGCGGATGTCCTAGCATGCATCAGAGCAAAACGCTATGCAGTCCCCCCCAATGTCTTTTTGGAAAGATTGTTCAAGCCATCCGTAACATGGGAGGGGGAACCCGCAAATAACAGCCCGAACCCAGCCGCACCACTCGACGCCGAACAACCTGACACAATTGGAGGCTCTGCCAACGAAATTACACCTTCAGCCCACGTAATAATGGCGGTTATCGCCCCGTGGACAGAACCATTCCTAGCCTACCTTACTAGGCAGGAACTCCCGGAGGACCAAAACGAGGCCCGCTGCATAGTGCGGCGATCTAAGGCCTACAGAGTCCATGAGGGAGAACTTTATAAGAAAAGCACTACCGGAGTCCTTCAAAGGTGCATCTCCGAAGAGGAAGGGTGGAACCTCCTGGCTGAAATTCATGCCGGACTCGGTGGTCACCACGCCGCTGCTCGGTCCCTTGTTAGCAAGGCTTTTCGTACAGGCTTTTACTGACCGACGGCCCGAGCAGACGCTCAGGACTTAGTCCAACGATGCGCTGGTTGCCAACTTTTTGCCAACCAAAGCCATATGCCACCCACCGCACTCCAAACTATACCCATCACCTGGCCTTTTGCGGTCTGGGGGCTTGACATGGTCGGACCCCTTAAAGGTGGAACCCATAGGAAAAAATACTTACTGGTCATGGTGGATAAGTTCACCAAATGGATAGAAGCCAAGCCTGTTAAAATGGCCGAATCCGGACCTGTGATAGACTTCATATCCGGGGTTGTACACCGTTATGGCGTCCCCCACAGCATCATAACCGACAACGGTACAAACTTTACCGCCGACGAGGTAAAACTCTGGTGCAAAAACATGGGCATCAAGCTCGATTATGCTTCCGTCTATCACCCATAAACCAACGGGCAGGTCGAACGTGCAAATGGTCTTATCATGAGCGGCATTAAACCCAGACTGGTGCGGTCCCTCAAGGAATCTAACACGCACTGCGTAGAGGAGCTCGACTCCGTGCTATGGGGGCTGCGGACCATGCCAAATTGCACCACCGGGTACACACCATTTTTTATGGTGTACGGCGCAGAAGCAGTTCTGCCCTGCGACATAATTCATGATTCACCTAGAGTGCGCATGTACGAAGAAAGAGAAGCCGAGCTCGATTGGCAGGACAACTTGGACGCCTTGGAGGAGGAGCGCGATGTGGCAAAAGCCCGTTCCGCATTTTATCAACAGCAGGCCCGAAGATATCAAAGCAGAGAAGTACGGGCCAAAAAATTACAATGTTGGTGAACTAGTTCTACGCCTGCCGGATAATAAAAAGGACAAACTCAAGCCCAAGTGGGAAGGTCCATTCATAATCGACCAAGTCCTGACTGGTGGGGCGTACCGCCTGCGAGATGCGTGGAACAACCGACTCGAGCCGAACCCGTGGAACGCCACCCGTCTCCGAAGATTCTATGCCTAGCGCCGGACTCTGTGTTCGTCTCCTTCCTCTGTCCATCCCTTTTTGTATTTTTCTGTCTTACATTTTTCTCCTTCCCATTTTTTTCTTTCATAGCCCTTAAAGGCTCATCTAGTGACGCGCCACTCGCGCTCATTAAACCTGGGGGCTTCTTTAACAGAAGCTTATTTATACGGGCTTCACGCCCAACACATGCGTCAAACTTCCGCATGTACCCTTTTTCTTCACCATTATATGCATCGATATGACTTAAGTTTTGGCCAAGCTGGGTTGCCTGGCTCCTGTGCTTACCCCTACATTCCCGATTGTTCGGCTAGGCGGTAAAGGGAGCACCTCTGCGATTGTTACTGCCAGGTCAGCCGGATGTGTACCTCAGACTGGGTGAAGCCGAAAGCTAGCGTTCTTAAGGGAATATTCGATCGGTGAAATAAAAGATGATCTTTTTACTCATTTTATGTGCCCCCAGATGCTTTTTTTTCTGCGTCTCTTCACGCAGTCCGGACATGCACCTTAGGGCATGCCTCCCAGCGAAAGGAACCCTTAATAGAACTATTCTCTCTGGAAGATGTTTCTTACTAACCATGTAATATAACATAACTAGTTGGGCACTTGTCTGATAAAGCACTGATGACCCCTACGCCTGGTCTCCACGCATATCCCGGTTCTTATATAACCTCTAGGGTATTCGGACACACTCCGGACCGTCAGCTCCCGAGGTTGAAGCAAAAAGGTCGGCAACGACAAACGATCTACAATCCGGCTAGAAGGCATTACACATGTCATTTCAAAATTACACAGTCATTCTGACTGGTTGTATTCCTCTTCTATACCATCTAACAGGCTGTCTAATTTACAGTCCTGCTGGGAATACTTCGCGGCCAACTCTACTTGGCCGTATACTAAGCTTACAGGGATCTCCTTCCTGTCAGGCCCCACTGGTCCAACCTCGGCCATGTGGTTTGGGTCAGACTTCGTAAAACGGGTCTTCACCATGGCCCAGGCCTCCCTAGCGCCTTGTCGGCAGGCCGATATCTTCCACAACCGGAAGCGCCGCCGAGCTCCCTTCAGCTTCTCCGCAAGCTCTCCAAGGCCCTCGGGCATGGAGTGGGCAGGCCATAAGGCTTGGACAATACCCCGCATCGCCTGCCAAATTCGCTCGTGCAGTTGCAAGAGTTCGGGAAGAAGGTCACCCGTAGAACCGGGCATCTCCTTTGTAGGACGACATGTGAGCATACCTAGAGACATTACTCTGTTAGTCGACTTCCTCGCCGAACTTTTTTTTCAAAGTTCGTTCAAGCACTTACTAAAAATGTCGCGTCGAAGCCGCTGATTCTCCTTCGTGGAGTCCGACAGCTGGCCACGAACATCTTTAAGTTCGACGTCCAGCTTGGTGTTGGCATCCTGAAGATCATTCTTCTCTCGCCTCACCTTTGTCAACGTACTCTCACCGGCCTTTAGCCGGCGTAAGAGTTGTTGCTTGTCCGGATCGAGCCCGGCGCCATCTGCAAAATGATTTGTCAGATTTGCACCCACACCGCACAATACTAATCTTTCAAAGTGTATCTTACCTAAGGGGGTCTCTTTGGGCTCCCCTGCTGCGGCTAGTGCGGCCTCTAGTTGGGCCTTGCACTTTTCCAGCTCCTGGGATAGTACGGTATTCTTCTCTATAAGAAGCTGCATATTACATGATCCTTAAATCAGTTGCTCTAAATGCTTCAAGTCTCGGGGGCTACTGGCATATATATATATTTAACCAAAATTTTCTTACCCGTATGTCTTTTACATACTGCTCCGTGGCTCTGGCTAAACCATTTTGAGCGGCACGGAAGTACGCATCTCCCGAATTAAAGGCATCTAAAGCCTCTTGGGAGAAACAAGCGTCGCGTAGAATTGTCCGGCGACGCCTGTGGTTCATGGCACTCTCCACTTCAGAATTTGTGGCAGACAGCCTGTCCGCATCCTCTGTCAGAGGAGCGTCCGGTGCGCGCCTTGTGCTCGCCTCCGCTTCCTGGCCAGACGTTGGAGCCTGGCTGGTGGAGGCGCGATTGGCAACCTCTCCGGATGTAGTCCGGCGAGGTCTCTTCGTTCTGAAGATAGCACGAACGTTAATATGCCCTGACAGAAAAACTCCAGGGAAACAAAGGGTGCACTATACCTTTGCGTCGGCATCTCAGTCCGGACTACATTCCTTTTTACCCCACGGGGCCCTGCGGCCCCTCGTTGGTTAGCCGCCGCAGGTTCGGCCTCCTGCCTCAGAAATCTCCCCTGCAAAACACGGCTGTCGTCAGAAACACCGGGCTACGTGAGGGTGGAATCTCTTTCAAGGGAATAAAGACCCCGGTTTCTGTCACCTGGGAGGCCGGGATTAACCCTGGGTAATCCGCCGTAATGGCTACCAAGGTATTGTCCTTGCTTAGCTGATGGAACACCCCGTCGATAAACTCCACCGATATGTCCGGATCCTCTTCGGAGTCCGGATTGAGGGACCGTTCTGGGTCCTTGGGCTGTGGAGGGCGGCTGTTTATATCCTTTACCTATTGTCGCAGTTCCTGCATTGAAGTCATTAGACTACCTATCTAACCATGGGAGTATAAAACAAACGGGCAAGCGCAATTGTTCACTTACCCAACTTGGAGGATCGTACATACTGAATCCGGCCCGCGGGTTGACGTGGAGGAATTCCTCCTTTTCTCCCTTGTACAAAGAGGATAAGATCTTTACTAAGGCGGCGGCTGAGGCCGGCCCCTTACGACCGTAACGTGTGGCGTCATCCTCCCCGTTGAAATCCCACATGGGGTGGCCTCTATATTGAAGCGGCTGCACCCCCCGCATAATGCATGCGGCCATGACTCCAATCATGGTTAGTCCGGAATGAGCCAACAGTCTTATCCGGCCCATCAGGTAAAGGATGTCTCTGTCGCTTTCTCTCTGAGAGCTCCGCGAACGCCAGCTCAAGCGTTTCTTCAATGGAGCACTGTTGAACTCAGGGAGACCGACCCGGATAGGGTCCGGTAGCGGGACGTCATCTATGTAAAACCATTCCGAAGGCCAGTCCTCGGACGCCTTCTTTGGGGTTCCGGATAGGTATCCGGTCTCGGCGATGCACCATACTTCGGCTCCGCCCACTTGGTATATAGACCCCTCTTGAGAATGGGGCACCAGGCAGAATAACCTCTTCCACAGCGCGAAATGAGCCTCAACGCCTAAAAATAGCTCGCAAAGGGCGATGAAACCCGTAATATGCAATACGGAGGCGGGCGTGAGATTGTGCAGCTGGAGGCCGTAGAACTCCAGAAGCCCGCGGAGAAATCAATGAATTGGAAATCCCAGTCCCCTTATTAGATAGGGGACGAGGCACACCCGCTCTCCTTTAGAAGGATTGGGGGTGCTCTCCGCTTGTTTTCCGCCATTGTAGGTGGTGAGACCGGCTCGGACCGGGACCATGTATGCCTGAGGGAGAAATCCCTTGGCCTGAAGCGACACTAACTCGCTATGCGGGATGGTGCAACTCTCCCAGTCCCCGGGTTTGGGACCGGAGGGGCGAGGGGAGGAGCTGCGACGGCTGGTCATGTTGGAATGGACCTTTGCTGGAAGCGCTCTGATGATAACTCGCGGAGAGGAGAAGATGTGGTTTGGACCTAAATCCCCATCCTGTTAAATAGGCGGCTCGTTTATACGGCTAGGGGTGTGGGTGTAAAAACGCCCCGGCTTTTCGCATTCGTTTGACACGTGGAAGATGGCCATTATTAGGCATGGAAGCCGAGGAGCACTACATTACAAAAATCAGACATTATTCCTACAGGTACACAAGATTTGGAGAAGAACCCGCCTTGCAATGCCGAACAATCTGCGCGCCGGACTCGTCGTCATTGAAGCCTGGTTCGGGGGCTACTGAGGGAGTCCTGGATTAGGGGGTGTTCGGGTAGCTGGACTATACCTTCAGTCGGACTCCTGGACTATGAAGATACAAGATTGAAGACTTCGTCCCGTGTCCAGATGGGACTTTCCTTGGCGTGGAAGGCAAGCTTGGCGATGCGGACATTCAAGATCTCCTACCATTGTAACCGACTCTATGTAACCCTAACCCTATCCGTGTCTATATAAACTGGAGGGTTGTAGTCCGTAGGCAATCAACTCCATATACAACAATCATACCATAGGCTAGCTTCTAGGGTTTAGCCTCCTTGATCTCGTGGTAGATCTACTCTTGTACTACCCATATCATCAATATTAATCAAGCAGGACATAGGGTTTTACCTCCATCAAGAGGGCCCGGACCTGGGTAAAACATCGTGTTCCCTGCCTCCTGTTACCATCCGGCCTAGACGCACAGTTCGGGACCCACTACCCAAGATCCGCCGGTTTTGACACCGACAGTCCCCTACCTCTCTCTCTAATGGATCTCGGCAGATGAGCTTTCTCCTCCACGAAAGTTGCATGTGCGTCCCCATGCCACCATCTCAGTCCCATCGTCAGTGTTGCAACGCGGCGTGATTGGTGAGTCTCCTGTGTTGCAAGTCCTCGCCGGAAGCAATGAGGGCTCGCCAGTGCTGCGATCCGTCGCTGGAAGTAGCGAGGCGTTGCCCATGCTACAACGTCCGCCTGCTGCAGGCTCACCATCATGTTGTGACGTTGCATTGAAGCACATAGAGCGACGGTTTTTTTTGTAATTTTATCACATTAGAAACATAGAGAGGTGAAGATGTGGTTCATGTCTCACCATAATTGCAAGTAGGAGAAGCAAGCACATGCATATTATATCCATTAAACCCATCAATATAATTCTTAATAAGCACAAACTTTTTGATATAATGTAGTAGTTATGAGAATTCAAAAAGATAATAGAATTATCATGTGTGGGTGCAATGTCAACAATTTTATTTTTAACATAAGGAACTATAGAAAGTACATCTTCATAAGTAGTGGCATCATGGCCATAATCCATAGCAAGCATCAAGTTCATCAAAAATGAATATTTCAAACGAATCCAAGGGATCATAGCAATTATCAACATGGCATTCATCCTCCAGTAAGCATAAAGGGAAATTAAACAATGCATGAGTTAAAGAGTTAGTCTCATCAGAAGATGGGCACGGGTAGCTAATTCACTCTTCCTTTTTATTCTTCGCTCTCCTCCTCATCTTTTTCATCTAATGTGCTCACGGTTTCAGCAATTTCTTCTTTCATAAACATCTGCAAAATATTAGTTTCTTCCAAAGCAACATGCATTTTCTCAATAAATTCGTTAATATGAGCACTGTATTCATGATTTTCATAGGAATATTTAAGTACGGCAAGATTTTCAGATTTGTAAATAGCATGATCACACTTTTCATACTTTTCAAGCAAAGAAGTGATAACCCACAAGTATAAGGGATTGCAATAGTTTTCGAGGATAGAGTATTCAACCCAAATTTATTGATTCGGCATAAGGGGGCCAAAGAATATTCACGAGTATTAGCAGTTGAGTTGTCAATTTAACCACACCTGAAAGACTTAATATCTGCAACAAAGTATTTAATAGCAAAGCAATATGGAAATAATGGTAGCGGTGGCAAAAGTAACAGTAGCAGTTTTGTAGTGATTGTAACAACAGTAGCAACGAAAGTAACTTGGCAAAGATCAATATGTGAAAAGCTCGTAGGCATTGGATCGACAATGATAATTGTGTTGGATGATATTCAACATGTAGCAGTCATAACCTAGGATGACACATAACTAGCTCCAATTCATCAACATAATGTAGGCATGTATTTCGTATATAGTCATACATGCTTATGGAAAAGAACTTGCATGACATCTTTTGTCCTACCCTCCCCATGGCAACGAGGTCCTAACGGAAACTAAGGGATATTAAGCCTCCTTTTAATAGAGAACCGAAACAAAGAATTAGCACTTAGTGAATACACGAACTCCTCAAACTACGATAATCACCGGAAATAATCCCAAGTATTGTCACCTTGGGGTATGCAGATCATAACTCGTAATAGGTGTCTACAACTTGCAGGATAGGATCGAGAACACAAATATATTCATGACAACATAATAGTTCATATCTAAAATCATGCCACTTGGGCCCTAGTGACAAGCATTAAGCATAGCAAAGTCATAGCAACATCAATCTCAGAACATAGTGGATACCAGGGATCAAACCCTAACAAAACTAACTCAATTACATGATAAATCTATTGGGGAAACGCAATATTTCAAAAAATTTACCTATGATCACGCAATATCTATCTATGATATGCATAGCAACGAGCGGAGATAATGTGTCCACGTACCCTCGTAGACCGAAAGCGGAAGCGTTTAGTAACGCGGTTGATGTAGTCGAACATCTTCGCGATCCAACCGATCCAAGCACCGAACGTATGGAAACTTCGCGTTCAGCACACGTTCAGCTCAATGACGTCCCTCGATCTCTTGATCCAGTTGGGGACGAGGGAGAGTTCCGTCAGCACGGCGGCGTGGCGATGGTGATGATGAAGTTACCGGCGCAGGGCTTCCTGATAACCCACAAGTATAGGGGATCGCAACAGTTTTCGAGGGTAGAGTATTTAACCCAAATTTATTGATTTGACACAAGGGGAGCCAAAGAATATTCTCAAGTATTAGCAGCTGAGTTGTCAATTCAACCACACCTGGAAACTTAGTATCTGCAGCAAAGTGTTTAGTAGCACAGTAATATGATAGTGGTGGTAACGGCAACAAAAGTAAAGATAGCAAAAGTAATGTTTTTGGTATTTTGTAGTGGTTGTAACAGTAGCAGCGGGAAAGTAAATAAGCGTAAACCAGTATATGGAAAACTCGTAGGCACCGGATTAGTGATGGATAATTATGCCGGATGCGGTTCATCATGTAACAGTCATAACATAGGGTGACATAGAACTAGCTCCAATTCATCAATGTAATGTAGGCATGTATTCCGTATATAGTCATACGTGTTTATGGAAAAGAACTTGCATGACATCTTTTGTCCTACCCTCCCGTGGCAGCGGGGTCCTATTGGAAACTAAGGGATATTAAGGCCTCCTTTTAATAGAGAACCGGAACAAAGCATTAGCACATAGTGAATACATGAACTCGTCAAACTATGGTCATCACCGGGAGTGGTCCCGATTATTGTCACTTCGGGGTTGCCGGATCATAACACATAGTAGGTGACTATAGACTTGCAAGATAGGATCAAGAACTCACATATATTCATGAAAACATAATAGGTTCAGATCTGAAATCATGGCACTCGGGCCCTAGTGACAAGCATTAAGCATAGCAAAGTCATAGCAACATCAATCTCAGAACATAGTGGATACTAGGGATCAAACCCTAACAAAACTAACTCGATTACATGATAAATCTCATCCAACCCATCACCGTCCAGCAAGCCTATGATGGAATTACTCACGCACGACGGTGAGCATCATGAAATTGGTGATGGAGGATGGTTGATGATGATGACGATGACGAATCCCCCTCTCCGGAGCCCCGAACGGACTCCAGATCAGCCCTCCCGAGAGGTTTTAGGGCTTGGCGGCGGCTCCGTATCGTAAAATGCGATGATTTCTTCTCTCTGATTTTTTTCTCTTCGAAAGCAAATATATAGAGTTGGGGTTGGCGTCGGAGGGTCAACAGGGGGCCCACAAGGTAGGGGGCGCGCCCTAGGGGGAGGGGCGCCCCCACCCTCGTGGAAAGGGTGTGGGCCCCCTGGTCTTCATATTTGGCGAGGATTTTTTATTGTTTTTTCTAAGACCTCCCGTGGAGTTTCAGGTCATTCCGAGAATATTTGTTTTCTGCGCATAAAACAACACCATGGTAATTCTGCTGAAAACAGCATCAGTCCAGGTTAGTTCCATTCAAATCATACAAGTTAGAGTCCAAAACAAGGGCAAAAGTGTTTGGAAAAGTAGATACGACGGAGACATATCAACTCCCCCAAGCTTAAACCCTTGCTTGTCCTCAAGCAATTCAGTTGACAGACTGAAAGAAAGAAAGAAAAACTTTTACAAATTTTGTTTGCTCTTGTTGTTGTAACTATGTCAACCAGCATTCAAGTTTTCAGCATAGATCATAACTAACCACATTTGCAATAATCCTCAGGTCTCACAGTTACTCGTATCAATAGCATAATCAACTAGCAAGTCATAATAATAAATCTCGGATGACAACACTTTCTCAAAACAATCATAGTATGATATAACAAGATGGTATCTCGCTAGCCCTTTCTGAGACCGCAAAACATAAATGTAGAGCACCTTTAAAGATCAAGGACTGACTAGACATTGTAATTCATGGTAAAAGAGATCCAATCATAGTCATACCCAACATAGATTAATAGTGATGAATGCAAATGACAGTTGTGCTCTCCAGCTAGTGCTCTTTAATAAGAGGGTGATGACTCAACATAAAAGTAAATGGATAGGCCCTTCATAGAGGGAAGCAGGGATTTGTAGAGGTGCCAGAGCTCGGTTTTGAAATAGAGATAAAATGTATTTTGAGCGGTATACTTTCATTGTCAACGTAACAACTAAGAGATGGCGATATCTTCCATGCTAAACACATTATAGGCGATTCCCAAACAGAATGGTAAAGTTTATACTCCCCCTCCACCAACAAGCATCAATCCATGGCTTGCTCGAAACAACGAGTGCCTCCAACATACATTAGGTCCCAGGGGGAGTTTTGCTTGCAGTTATTTTGATTTAGTTTGCATAAAGCATGGGACTGTGTATCCCGGTGACCAGCCATTTTCTCGTGAGTGAGGAGCAGAGTCCACTCCTCTTGAGAATAACCCGCCTAACACGGAAGATAAGGACAACCTTTGTTGATACATGAGCTATTCGAGCATACAAAACAGAATGTTTAATTGAAGGTTTAGAGTTTGGCACATACAAATTTACTTGGAACGGCAGGTAGATACCGCATATAGGAAGGTATAGTTGACTCATCTGGAATAACTTTGGGTTTTAAGGGATTGGATGCACAAGCAGTATTCCCGCTTAGTACAGGTGAAGGCTAGCAAAAGACTGGGAAGCGACCAACTAGAGAGCGACAACAGCCATGTACATGCATTAAAATTAATAAACATTGGATGCAAGCATGAGTAGGATATAATCCACCATGAACATAAATATCGTGAAGGCTATGTTGATTTGTTTCAACTACATGCGTGAACATGTGCCAAGTCAAGTCACTTAAATCATTCAAAGGAGGATACCACCCCATCATACCACATCATAACCATCTTAATAGCATGTTGGCACACAAGGTAAATCATTATAACTCATAGCTAATCAAGCATGGCACAAGCAACTCTGATCTCTAATTGTCATTGCAAACATGTTTATTCATAATAAGCCGAATCAAGAACGCTGGACTCATCATATTTACAAAAACAAAAGAAGTCGAGTTCATACCAGCTTTTCTCATCTCAGTCAGTTCATCATATATCATCATAATTGCCTTTCACTTGCACGACCGAACGGTGTGAATAATAATAAGAGTGCACGTGCATTGGACTAAGCTGGAATCTGCAGGCATTCAATAAACAGGAGAAGACAAGGCAAGACGGGCTCTTTGGTTAATTCAACAATAATGCATATAAGAGCCACTTTAACAATTTAATTATGGTCTTCTCCTACTGACCCCCAAAGAAAAGAAAAGAAATAAAACTATTTACACGGGAAAGCTCCCAACAAGCAAAAGAAGAACGGGAAATATTTTTGGGTTTTCTTTTTGATTATTACTACTACAGAAGAAAAATAAACTACTACTAATTTTTTTTGTTTTTCTTAAGGTTTAACAAACACACAAGAAGAAAGCAGGAAAAGGAAAATAAACTAGCATGGATATTACAGTGAAAAAGTATGAGCACCGACATCTAGCAACGAGTGTGTGTGAACATAAATGTAATGTCAGTGAGAAATACGTACTCCCCCAAGCTTAGGCTTTTGGCCTAAGTTGGTCTATGGCCACGGCTGGCCTGGCGGATATCCATAATAATAGTTGTTGGGGTCGTACTGTGATGAGGAGGAATTGTTGGGATCATACTGTGTTGAAGATGAAGACTCTGACTGCCACTGGCTGACAATCATCTCTGGATCCCAAGAATAAACAGATTGTCGTGGAGGCTCATCGTGTGGTTCCTGTTCTGGCTCCTCGGTAGGTGCAGGGTTTCGGTAGGCGTGAATAGCCGTCAACGGAACAAGGTATGTGCCTGCAGTCAAATCAAACAAAGAAGGAGAAGGCAGAGTG
Source organism: Triticum dicoccoides (assembly GCF_002162155.2). Taxonomy (NCBI): domain Eukaryota; kingdom Viridiplantae; phylum Streptophyta; class Magnoliopsida; order Poales; family Poaceae; genus Triticum; species Triticum dicoccoides. The sequence goes on along the minus strand of NC_041386.1, from coordinate 76,110,446 downwards.
ATAGTCTCAGGATGATGTTTATTAAAGAACAATTGATATCTAAGCTTCCCTGCCCTATTCTTAACAATAAAATCATGTGCTACCGTACTTTTATGATCTAGATAAACACGGGGCAGCACCTTTTCTTCCTTCTCATCATGCCTAATAGGTATGTTAAAATGTGCGGCTATGCGTGTAGCATAAATGCCTCCAAAGATGGGGCCCTTAGTACGGTTCATATTTAACCGTTTGGCAATAATACCGCCCATACTAAAAGTGTTATCACTGTATAAACCTTGGAGTAGAATAATTATATCAGGGATACTAAGGTTTCCACAGTTTCCGGGTCCAATTAAACAACGACTAGCAAATAATGCAAAGTAACGTAAAACAGGAAAATGTATGCTAGTGATTCGTGCATCGGAAACCTTCCTGGTTTCTCCTACAGTGATATTATTAATAAATCCCTCCACATCATCATGGTGTGGTTCTTCTGTCTTGCCCTCAAAAGGGACTAAACAAATATGACAGAAATCAAAAAGTGACATCTCCTTATGCTCATCATATAAATGAAATTCCACCGTAGGTGGTGAGTTCCTAGGATGAAAATAAAAGTTTTGCACAAAGGTATTTGTGAGTAAGAGATACTGATCGCATTGGTTGTGGAGGAAAGCGGTGAGGCCTGTATTGTGAGCTAATTCATGAAAATCTTCATAGATACCGGCTGCTCTCAAGAAATCATCAGAAGGCCATTCACACGCCCGAATCTCCGCGGTGTGCGGCAAATTATACTTAGGCTTCGGTGCCTTTTCCTTCGAGCTTTGGCTCGATGAGCCCCTCAATAATATCCTCATCATTTTCAAGGAACAATCTCCCCAAGTAGTTTTGCGAGAGGTGCTTTGAGCAAGGAGATCGAAAATCACAGCAAAAGTGGTTGGAACTCGCGCTTGAGTTGGTTTTTCGGGTTTGTGTGAGGCAGAGGAAGAAGATGGGTGCTGGGATAAGTGGAGGAGGGCCACCGTGCACCCACGAGGCAGGGGGGGCGCCCACCACCCTCGTGGCCAGGTGGCAGCTCCTCCCATGTTAATTTTTGCACAGTAAATCCTCAAATATTCCCGAAAAAATCATATTAAATTGGCATGGCATTCTGAGGACTTTTATTTTCGGGATATTTTTATATTACACGGATAAGCCAAGGAACAGACAAAAAAATACTAATTTTACTTTATTTCTACTAATTAACAGAAAATATAAAGAGGGTATAGAAGGTTGTGCTTCTAGTTTCATCCATCTCATGCTCATAAAAAAGAATCCACTAACAAGGTTGATCAGGTCTTGTTAACAAACTCATTCCGATAATCACGAAACCAGAGAAATTTCAAATAACACTAAGTTACCTCAACGGGGATATGCACATCCCCTATAATAAGTATACCATATTTCTTTTTGACCGTAGGAAGAGGAAATTCAAAACCTCTAATTATAATCGATGGAATTTTTCCAATGGAGTTGATACTATGAACTTGAGGTTTTTTCCTCGGAAAGTGTACCGTATGCTCATTACCATTAACATGAAAAGTGACATTGCCTTTGTTGCAATCAATAACAGCCCCTGCAGTATTAAGAAAAGGTCTTCCAAGAATAATAGACATATTATCATCCTCGGAAATATCAAGAATAACAAAGTCCGTTAAAATAGTAACGTTTGCAACCACAACGGGCACGTCCTCACAAATACCGACAGGTATAGTAGTTGATTTATCAGCCATTTGCAAAGATATTTCAGTAGGTGTCAACTTATTCAAGTCAAGTCTACGATATAAAGAGAGAGGCATAACACTAACACCGGCTCCAAGATTACATAAAGCAGTTTTAATATAATTTCTTTTAGTGGAGCAAGGTATAGTAGGTACTCCGGGATCTCCAAGTTTCTTTGGTATTCCACCCTTAAAAGTATAATTAGCAAGCATGGTGGAAATTTCAGCTTCCGGTATCTTTCTTTTATTAGTAATGATATCCTTCATATATTTAGCATAAGGATTTGTTTTGAGCACATCAGTTAATCACATACGTAAAAAGATAGGTCTAATCATTTCAGCAAAGCGCTCAAAATCCTCATCATCCTTCTTCTTGGATGGTTTCGGAGGAAAAGGCATGGGTTTCTGAACCCAAGGTTCTCTTTCTTTCCCATGTTTCCTAGCAACAAAGTCTCTTTTATCATAATGTTGATTCTTTGATTGTGGGTTATCAAGATCAACAGCAGGTTCAATTTCTACATCATTATCATTACTAGGTTGAGCATCATCATGAACATCATCATTAATATTTTTACTAGGTTCATGTTCATTACCAAATTGTGTTTCAGCATCAGACATAGAAATATCATTTGGATTATCAAGTGGTTCAGCAATAGGTTCACTAGAAGTTTGCACAGTTCTATCATTTTTCTTCTTCTTCTTTTTAGAAGAACTAGGAACATCAATATTATTTCTTTGAGAATCTTGCTCGATTCTCTTAGGGTGGCCTTCAGGATACAAAGGTTCCTGAGTCATTTTACCAGTTCTAGTAGCCACTCTAACAGCATAATCATTTTTCTTACTATTCATTTCATGGAGCAATTCTTTTTGAGCTTTAAGTACTTGTTCTACTTGAGTGGTAACCATAGAAGCATGTTTGCTAACAAGTTTAAGTTCACCTATAATATTAGCCATATAATCACCCAAGCATCTAATCTTATAAGCATTCTCTTTTAATTGTCTACCAAAATAAGCATTGAAGTCGTCTTGCTTAAACATAAAGTCATCAAACTCATCCAAGCACGGACTAGCAATTTTAGTAGGAGGGACTTCAGCTTTATCATATCTATAGAGAGAATTTACCTTTACTACCTGTGTCGGGATATCGGGAGGTTCTTCAATGAATAAAGGATTAAGATCATATACTTCGTCAACAGGTGGTATATTAAGACCATGTATTTCTTCAATAGGAGGTAAATTCTTAACATCTTCAGCTTTAATACCTTTTTCTTTTATAGATTTCTTTGCCTCTTGCATATCTTCGGGACTGAGAAATAGAACACCTCTCTTCTTCGGAGTTGGTTTAGGAATAGGATCATTAATTGGAGCGGGAGCTGGCTCAGGAGGTGCCCAATTATTTTCATTTGTCAACATATTATTCAATAGAATTTCAGCTTCATCCGGTGTTCTTTCCCTGAAAAGAGAACCAACATAAGTATCCAGGTAATCTCTGGAAGCATCGGTTAGTCCATAATAAAAGATATCAAGTATTTCAGGTTTCTTAAGAGGATGATCAGGCAAAGCATTAAGTAACTTGAGAAGCCTCCCCCAAGCTTGTGGGAGACTCTCTTCTTTAATTTTCACGAAATTGTATATTTCCCTCAAAGCAGCTTGTTTCTTATGAGCAGGGAAATAGTTAGCAGAGAAGTAATAAATCATATCCTGGGGACTACGCACACAACCAGGATCAAGAGAATTAAACCATATCTTAGCATCACCCTTTAATGAGAACGGAAATATTTTGAGTAAATAGAGGTAACGTGATCTCTCATTATTAGTGAACAGGGCAGCTATGTCATTTAACTTAGTAAAATGTGCCACAACGGTTTCAGATTCATAGCCATAGAAAGGATCAGATTCAACCAAAGTAATTATATCTGGATCAACAGAGAATTCATAATCCTTATCAGGAACACAGATAGGTGAAGTTGCAAAAGCAGGATCAGGTTTCGTTTTATCTCTAAGTGATTCTTTGTTCCATTTAATCAATAACCTCTTAAGCTCGTATCTATCTCTGCAGGCTAAAATAGCTAAAGAAGAATCTTTATCAAAAACATAACCTTCAGGAATAACAGGCATATTTTCATCATCACTATCATCATCATATTCAGTTTCATCAATTTCTCTTTCTCTAGCCCTAGCAATTTGTTCTTCAAGAAATTCACTAAGGGGCACAGTAGTATCAGGCATAGAAGCAGTTTCATCATAAGTATCATGCATAGTAGAAGTGGCATCATCAATAACATGCGACATATCGGAACGAATAGCAGAAGCAGATGTAGGTGTCGCAAACTTACTCATAACAGAAGGTGAATCAAGTGCAGAGCTAGATGGCAGTTCCTTACCTCCCCTCGTCGTTGAGGGATAGATCTTGGTTTTTGGATCTCTTAAGTTCTTCATAGTGTCCAGCAGATATAAATCCCAAGTGACTCAAAGAATAGAGCTATGCTCCCCGGCAACGGCGCCAGAAAAAGGTCTTGATAACCCACAAGTATAGGGGATCGCAACAGTTTTCGAGGGTAGATTATTTAACCCAAATTTATTGATTCGACACAAGGGGAGCCAAAGAATATCCTCAAGTATTAGCAGCTGAGTTGTCAATTCAACCACACTTGGAAACTTAGTATCTGCAGCAAAGTGTTTAGTAGCACAATAATATGATAGTGGTGGTAACGGCAACAAAAGTAAAGACAGCAAAAGTAATGTTTTTGGTATTTTGTAGTGGTTGTAACAGTAGCAGCGGGAAAGTAAATAAGCGTAAACCAGTATATGGAAAACTCGTAGGCACCGGATTAGTGATGGATAATTATGCCGGATGCGGTTCATCATGTAACAATCATAACATAGGGTGACACAGAACTAGCTCCAATTCATCAATGTAATGTAGGCATGTATTCCGTATATAGTCATACATGCTTATGGAAAAGAACTTGCATGACATCTTTTGTCCTACCCTCCCGTGGTAGCGGGGTCCTATTGGAAACTAAGGGATATTAAGGCCTCCTTTTAATAGAGAACCGGAACAAAGCATTAGCACATAGTGAATACATGAACTCCTCAAACTATGGTCATCACCGGGAGTGGTCCCGATTATTGTCACTTCGGGGTTGCCGGATCATAACACATAGTAGGTGACTATAGACTTGCAAGATAGGATCAAGAACTCACATATATTCATGAAAACATAATAGGTTCAGATCTGAAATCATGGCACTCGGGCACTAGTGACAAGCATTAAGCATAGCAAAGTCATAGCAACATCAATCTCAGAACATAGTGGATACTAGGGATCAAAACCTAACAAAACTAACTCGATTACATGATAAATCTCATCCAACCCATCACCGTCCAGCAAGCCTACGATGGAATTACTCACGCATGGTGGTGAGCATCATGAAATTGGTGATGGAGGATGGTTGATGATGACGACGACGACAAATCCCCCTCTCCGGAGCCCTGAACGGACTCCAGATCAGCCCTCCCGAGAGGTTTTAGGGCTTGGCGGCGGCTCCGTATCGTAAAATGTGATGATTTCTTCTCTCTGATTTTTTTCTCTCCGAAAGCAAATATATAGAGTTGGAGTTGGCGTCGGAGGGTCAACATGGGGCCCACGAGGTAGGGGGCGCGCCCTAGGGGGGGCACCCCCCACCCTCATGGAAAGGGCGTGGGCCCCCTAGTCTTCATATTTGGCGAGGATTTTTTATTGTTTTTTCTAAGACCTCCCGTGGAGTTTCAGGTCATTCCGAGAATATTTGTTTTCTGCGCATAAAACAACACCATGGTAATTCTGCTGAAAACAACGTCAGTCCAGGTTAGTTCCATTCAAATCATACAAGTTAGAGTCCAAAACAAGGGCAAAAGTGTTTGGAAAAGTAGATACGACGGAGACATATCACTTCCCCTAAGCACTACGATGATATGACCGAGGTGTGTAACTTTGGAGGAGGGCACCGCACACGGCTAAGAGAAGACTTGGTGTGCCTTTGGGATGCCCCCCTCCCACGTATATAAAGGGGGGAGGAGAGGTGGCCGACCCAAGGGGGCGCGCCATGGGGGGAGTCCTACTTGGACTCCCGATCCAAGTAGGATTCGCCCCCCTTTACTATTCCCACTAGGAGAAGGAGGGAAGGAGGAGGAGGAGAGAAGGAAAGGGGGGTCGCCCCCCAACCCTAGTCCACTTCGGTTTGGGCTTGGGGGGGGTGCGCCGCCACCTGGCCGCCGCCTCCTCTCTCCACTAGGGCCCATGAAGGCCCATTAACTCCCCGGGGGGGTTCCGATAACCCCCGGTACTCCGGAAAATGCCCTAACCTTTCCGAAACCATTCCGGTGTCCAAACATAACCTTCCAATATACCAATCTTTATGTCTCGACCATTTCGATACTCCTCGTCATGTCCGTGATCTCATCTAGGACTACGAGCAAACTTCGGTTCATCAAATCACATAACTCATAATACAAATCGTCATCGAACGTTAAGCATGCAGACCCTGCGGGTTCGAGAACTATGTAGACATGACCGAGACACATCTCCGATCAATAACCAATAGCGGAACCTAGATGCTCATATTGGCTCCTACATATTCTACAAAGATCTTTATTGGTCAAACCGCATAACAACATATGTTGTTCCCTTTGTCATCGGTATGTTACTTGCCCGAGATTTGATCGTCGGTATCATCATACCTAGTTCAATCTTGTTACTGGCAAGTCTCTTTATTCGTTCCGTAATGCATCATCCCATAACTAACTCTTTAGTCACATTGCTTGCAAGGCTTATAGTGATGTGCATTACCGAGAGGCCCCAGAGATACCTCTCCGATACTCAGAGTGACAAATCCTAATCTTGATCTATGCCAACCCAACAAACACCTTCGGAGACACCTGTAGAGAATCTTTATAATCACCCAGTTACGTTGTGACGTTTGATATCACACAAGGTGTTCCTCCGGTATTCGGGAGTTGCATAATCTCATAGTCAAAGGAATATGTATAAGTCATGAAGAAAGCAATAGCAATAAAACTTAACGATCATTATGCTAAGCTAACGGATGGGTCTTGTCCATCACATCATTCTCTAATGATGTGATCCTGTTTATCAAATGACAACACATGTCTATGGTCAGGAAACTTAACCATCTTTGATTAACGAGCTAGTCTAGTAGAGGCTTACTAGGGACACTGTGTTTCATCTATGTATCCACACATGTATCAAGTTTCCGATTAATACAATTCTAGCATGGATAATAAACATTTATCATGATATAAGGAAATATAAAATAACAACTTTATTATTGCCTCTAGGGCATATTTCCTTCAGTCTCCCACTTGCACTAGAGTCAATAATCTAGTTCACATCGTCATGTGTTTTAACATCAATAGTTCACATCTTTATGTGATTGGTTCACATCTCCATGTGACTAACACCCAAAGGGTTTATTAGAGTCAATAATCTAGTTCACATCATTGTGATTAACAGCCAAAGAGTACTAAGGTGTGATCATGTTTTGCTTCTGAGAGAAGTTTAGTCAACGGGTCTGCCATACTCAGAGCCGTATGTATTTTGAAAATTTCCTATGTCTACAATGCTCTGCACGAAGCTACTCTAGCTAATTGCTCCTACTTTCAATATGTATCCAGATTGAGATTTAGAGTCATTCAGATCAGTGTCAAATCTTGCATCGATGTAACCCTTTACGACGAACTCTTTGTCACCTCCATAACCGAGAAACATATCCTTATTCCACTAAGGATAATTTTGACCGTTGTCCAGTGATCCATTGTACCCTCTTGCCAAACTCATGGTGAGGTACACAATAGGTCTGGTACGCAGCATAGCATACTTTATAGAACCTATGACTGAGGCATAGGGAATGACTTTCATTCTCTTTCTATTTTCTGCTGTGGTCGGGTTTTAAGTCTTACTCAACTTCACACCTTGCAACACAGGCAAGAACTCCTTCTTTGACTGTTCCATTTTGAACTACTTCAAAATCTTGTCAAGGTATGTACTCATTGAAAAATCTTATCAACCGTCTTGATCTATCTCTATAGATCTTGATGCTCAATGTGTTAGCAGCTTCACCGAGGTCTTTCTTTGAAGAACTCCTTTCAAACACTCCTTTATGCATTCCAGAGAATTCTACATCATTTCCGATCAACAATTTGTCACTCACATATACTTATTAGAAAGGTTGTAGTGCTCCCACTCACTTTCTTGTAAATACAGGCTTCGTCGCAAGTCTGTATAAAACTATATGCTTTGATCACACTATCAAAGCGTATATTCCAACTCCGAGAGGCTTGCACCAGTCCATAAATGGATCGCTGGAGCTTGCACACTTTGTTAGCACCTTTAGGATTGACAAAACCTTCTGGTTGCATCATATTCAACTCTTCTTTAGGAAATCCATTAAGGAATGCATTTTTGACATCCATTTGCCAGCTTTCATAAAATGTGGCAATTGCTAACATGATTCGGATAGACTTAAGCATCACTACGAGTGACAAAATCTCATCGTAGTCAACACCTTGAACTTGTCGAAAATCTTTTGCGACAAGTCAAGCTTTGTAGATAGTAACACTACCATCAGCGTCCGTCTTCCTCTTGAAGATCCATTTATTCTCTATGGCCTGCCGATCATCGGGCAAGACAACCAAAGTCCACACTTTGTTCTCATACATGGATCCCATCTCAGATTTTATGGCCTCAAGCCATTCCGCAGAATCTGGGCTCATCATCGCTTCCTCATAGTTCGTAGGTTCATCTAGGTCTAGTAACATGACCTCCAAAACAGGATTACCGTACCACTCTGGTGCGGATCGTACTCTAGTTGACCTACGAGGTTCGGTAGTAACTTGATCTGAAGTTTCATGATCATCATCATTAACTTCCTCACTAATTGGTGTAGGCATCACTAGAACTGATTTATGTGATGAACATTTTCCAATTTGGGAGAAGGTACAATTACCTCATCAAGTTCTACTTTCCTCCCACTCACTTCTTTCAATAGAAACTCCTTCTCTAGAAAGGATCCATTCTTAGCAACGAATATCTTGCCTTCGGATTTGTGATAGAAGGTGTACCCAACAGTTTCCTTTGGGTATCCTATGAAGACGCATTCTTTGATTTGGGTTCGAGCTTATGAGGTTGAAGCTTTTTCACATAAGCATCGCAGCCCCAAACTTTAAGAAACGACAACTTAGGTTTCTTGCCAAACCATAGTTCATGCGGCGTCGTCTCAACGGATTTAGATGGTGCCCTATTTAACGTGAATGCAGTTGTCGCTAATGTATAACCCCAAAACAATAGTGGTAAATCAGTATGAGACATCATAGATCGCACCATATCTAATAAAGTACGGTTATGATGTTCGGACACACCATTATGATGTGGTGTTCCAGGTGGCGTGAGTTGTGAAACTATTCCACACTATTTCAAATGAAGACCAAACTCGTAACTCAAATATTCGCTTCCACGATCAAATCGTAGAAACTTTATTTTCTTGTTACGATGATTTCCCACTTCACTCTGAAAATTCTTTGAACTTTTTCAAATGTTTCAGACTTATGTTTCATTAAGTAGATATACCCATATCTGCTCAAATCATCTGTGAAGGTCACAAAATAATGATACCCGCCGCGAGCCTCAACACTCATTGTGTAACACCCGCGATGCGGCTATATCTCCCACGTGTCGGAGCACGACTTAGAGGCATAACCGCATAGTAGGCATGTCGCAAGAGGGGTAATCTTTACACATCCCATGTACTGAAATGAAAGGGATAAAGAGTTGGCTTACAATCGCCACTTCACACAATACATAAATATAGCATTACATCATCCAGAATACAATCAAGGTCCGACTATAGAACCAAAATAAAAGAAGAAAACCCCAATTGCTAGATCCCCGATCGTCCCAACTAGGCTCCACTACCGATCAACTGAAAATGAAACAACACAATGAACACAATCTTCATCGAGCTCCCACTTGAGCTGGGTTGCGTCACCTGCACTGGTATCATCGGCACCTGTAACTATTTGGAAGTATCTGTGAGCCACGAGGACTCAACAATCTCACACCCGCGAGCTCAAGACTATTTAAGCTTATGGGTAGGAAAGGGGTAATGAGGTGGAGCTGCAGCAAGCACTAAGCATATATGGTGGCTAACATACGCAAATAAGAGCGAGAAGAGAAGCAATGCACGGGCGTGAACTAGATGTGATCAAGAAGTGATCCTGAAACTACTTACGTTCAAGCATAACACAAGAACCGTCTTCACTTCCCGGATTCCGCCGAAAAGAGACCATCACGGCTACACACGCGGTTGATGCATTTTAATTAAGTTAAGTGTCAAGTTCTCTACAACCGGATATTAACAAATTCCCATCTTCCCATAACCGCGGGCACGACTTTCGAAAGTTCAAACCCTGCAGGGGTGTCCAAACTTAGCCCATCACAAGCTCTCATGGTCAACGAAGGACATTCCTTCTTCCAGGAAGACCCGATTAGACTCGGAATCCCGGTTACAAGACATTTCGACAATGGTAAAACAAGACCAGCAAAACCGCCCGATGCGTCGACATCCCGATAGGAGCTGCACATATCTCGTTCTCAGGGCAACACCGGATGAGACATCCTACGAGTAAAACCAAACCTCAAGTTTCCCCGAGGTGGCCCCGCAGTCTACTCGATTCGGACCAACACTTAGACAAGCACTGGCCCGGGGGGGGGGGGGGCTAAAATAAAGATGACCCTCGAGAGAGCGACTCCCAAGGGAAAAGTAGTAGGTGGTGAGGCAAATGGTAAAACCAAGGTTGGGCCTTGCTGGTGGAGTTTTATTCAAAGCGAACTGTCAAGGGGTTCCCATAACACCCAACCGTGTAAGGAACGCAAAATCAAGGAACATAACACCGGTATGATGGAAACTAGGGCGGCAAGAGTGGAACAAAACACCAGGCATAAGGCCGAGCCTTCCACCCTTTACCAAGTATATAGATGCATTAAAGTAAATAAGAGATAATAATGATATCCCAACAATAACCATGTTCCAACATGGAACAAACTTCAACTTCACCTGCAACTAGCAACGCTATAAGAGGGGCTGAGCAAAAGCGGTAACATAGCCAAACAACGGTTTGCTAGGAAAGGTGGGTTAGAGGCTTGACATGGCAATATGGGAGGCATGATATAGCAAGTGGTAGGTATCGCAGCATAGCAAAAGAGCGAGCAACTAGCAAGCAAAGATAGAAGTGATTTCGAGGGTATGGTCATCAATCCCGCAAGGAAGAAGAACGAGTCCATGAAGAAGACAAATGGACATAGTCGAACGGATCCTCACAAACGCGACGTTATCGGAACTAACCCGAAGAAGCAATACCGGAAAGAAGCAAACAACATGGTAAACAACCATCCCATAAACATGGCATGATACACAACCAAGTATGATGCATGTCCGGTTTTAAATATGCATGGCATGGCAAAGTGCACAAACAAAACTACAAGTTAAGTGGAGCTCAATATGCAACGAGTTGCATATTGACGAGACACCACATTAATTATTTAGTTCACTCCCAGTTAGGTACTCCAATATTAAATGTTGGTTAACATGGCAAGAGGTGAAGCATAACAAAACTATACTATATAAACAATTTAAATGGGGCCGTATATAACAAACAACAAATCCAATAAATCCCCATATGCATTTAGCAAATTATCGCAAACAACAATTTAAACATTCTTGATGTTGTTATCATGATGCGGATGACATGTGCAAGTTTTATGCAAGTTTATGAAAATGTTGATAAGAGCATGTTATGAAGCATTTGTCCTCGTGGAGGAAATGAAAGGGGTGCCACGGCGACGAAACGGAAATGATGCCGCGACAACATTCCGATGATTCGGTAGCTTACGGGGATACCAGTGCAAAAGTAAGTGGGTGTGAGTGTGTCATGCAAGGAGATGGGGTGCTCCCGGATATCGGGTGTCCCACATGACGGTGACAAGGCAAAAGAGGGGCTTCGTGCAACGAACAACTCCAACACGGAGCAAACACGAGCATTTCATACAACATATGCATTCGTTCCACGGGTCATCGTCTCGGCAGTTATACCTTCGAAGGGTGCATACTCGGAGCGGTCCGGGTTCGGTGCAAAGTAGAGGAAGAAGACGTTCTCTAGACGTTCATATTGGAGGTAGTCGTTCATGTTCGGGAAGCGGTCGAGGTAAAGGTCTTTGACAACGGTCATTGTACACGCTCCGAGGTCGTCGATAGAGGTTCTCGCAATCTCGGCGACGGCAGTGGTACACGTTTTCGAAGGCGTTCGAGTCATCGGTATAGGAACTTGACGGACTTGAATCTCTTCGAGGTTGTCGTGGTACTTGGGGTCTTCGGACTTGCCGGTCTCGTCCTTGTGATGGTAGTCGAACTTGAAGTTTTTGGTTCATAGGTCTTCGGTGATGGTAGTTGTTCATGGAGCTTGTGACCCGCGGTTCTTTGGCAACGATAGTCGTACACGTCTGTAGATGTTCGGGGTCATCACCATTCGTAGTCAATGTAGTTGAACTTGACAGTCGTCGATGTCGTCGTACTTGGTATCCTGGCGCCCTCTCGGCCTTGACATAGACGAAACAGAACACGATGATTGGTACTCGGTGTCCAGCGACAGCAACATAGGAGACTTGGGCGGTGCTGGGCATCAAGAAGAGGAGCGTGCTCGCTCGAGCATGGAGCTGGACACGGACAACGCGCGGGGTGATCGAGCAGGCAGCAGCGCTGCTCATCCTCCTCGGTTGAGGCCGAGGCGTAATGAGGCATGGCGGGCAGACTTGGCGCGGAGCAAGGAGGACCTGCAGGGACGCGGTCGAGGAGGAGGCCGACGTCACGGAGGAGGGCGACACAACAAGGAGCCACTCGGGGCAGAGGAAGGCAACGATGCAGGCGGCTGGAGATGGTGGCGGAGCTCTCTGCCCATCCGACAGGTCACCGGTGGCGCTGTAGCAAAGCAAGGTCGAGGAGGAGGCCAGGTCGGGGACGAAACTGGACATCGGCGCGGACCCCAAGGTGTCGCTGGACCTGGAGGTTGAGGCGACCGGTGGCAGAGCTTGGGGCGGCGTGCCATGGAGGTTCGGGCACGGCTGCGGGAGGTGGGAGGCGGGGCACTTGGGGCGCGGTGCGGCTGGACGGAGCCAGAGATGAGGCGCATGAGAGGAGAGGCGCTCGGGCCAGGCGCGGGTGCGAGGGCTGCTGCGGGAGGTGCTCAGGATCGAGAGGGAGAGAGTGAGATGGGGATCGAGAAGTGAAAGTGCATTATATCGACTAGAGGGGGGTGAATAGGCGATTTTTATGAAATTCTTCACTGAGGAATTTGCCGGTGAGGAAATTCCTTAGCGAAGAACTACTAGCAGCGGAATAAGTACTCAAAGGTAAACATAACAGAATAGAAGCATAGTCATCATGATGAAATGAAGACAGGCACAGAGTACAGGAAGCGTAATCACAGGATAACACGGGATGAAGACAAACAGACTGAAGAAATTGAACTGAGGAAATTGAGAAAGTCTTCAGTTAAAGTCTTCAAACACAGATATGAACAAACATACATCACATTTATGAGGAAATGAAAGAGTTGAGGAAATAGAACCAGTAAGCTTGGTGAAGACAATGATTTGGTAGACCAGTTCCAACTGCTGTCTCAGTTGTACGTCTGGTTGGAGCGGCTGAGTATTTAAACTCGAGGACACACAGTCCCGAACACCCAGTCAAGGACACTTAGTCCAAGACACCTAGTCCTCACTGTATTCTCCTTGAACTAAGGTCACACATACCTCGTCCAATCACTCGTGGTAAGTCTTCAGGCGACTTCCAAACCTTCACAAACTTGGTCACCCGGCGATCCACAATTCCTCTTGGATGCTCTAGACCATGACGCCTAACCATCTGGAAGAAGCACAGTCTTCAAAGGTAACAAGCGTCGGATCCACTCAGGATCAATCTCTTCAGTGATGCTCAATCACTTGGGGTTTGTAGGTGTTTGGGTTTTGGGTTTTTGGTTTTTCCTCACTTGATGATTTTCGCTCAAAGTCCTCGGAGGATGGGTTGCTCTCAAATGACAAGTGTCAGCTTCTCTTGGAGCAGCCAACTAGCTAGTGGTTGTAGGGGCGGCTATTTATAGCCTAGGGAGCAGCCCTACATGATAAGACATAAATGCCCTTCAATGATATGACCGTTAGGTGGATAGATATTTTGGAACAGCTGGCGCATAGCACAGCAACGGGCGGAATTTCGAGTAGCAAAATCCTCAGGTCTATCATGTTCCTCACTGTGTAGGCAATCCGCACTGGCGAATTCCTAACTCCTCAGTCAGGACAAATTCCTCAGAGACCAGAAGAACTTCGTCTCTGTCACTGAAGAAATTGACTGAACTATATGAGATTTCCAATGGCTTCACTCGAAGGGATTGGTAGGTGTAGGATTTTGAGTTGAGCATCACATGGACATTTTTCCTTAGTATTTCCTCGCCCCCCTTTAACAGTACGGTGTTTCCTATGACTCAAGAAAGAGAAAAACAAAACTATGAAAACGAAAGTCTTCAAGCTTCATATTCCTCGCATGAATATCAAGTCTTCACGGACACACCAATTTCTTCACTTTCAAAGTCTTCATGAAGGTCTTCAGAAATACCAAAATCTTCAGTCAAAGATATTCATTTTTAGGGGTCGACTTTTCCTGTAAATATCAAACTCCTCATAGACTTATAGACATGTGTACACTCACACACGCATTAGTCCCTTAACCTATAAGTCTTCAATACACCAAAATCACTAAGGGGCACTAGATGCACTTACAATCTCCCCCTTTTTGGTGATTGATGACAATATAGGTTAAGTTTTCAATGGGGATAAACATATGAAGTGTAAATACTGATATTGAGGAATGCAAGATATAGAAGAACTCCCCCTGAAGATGTGCATAGTGAGGAATTTGCTTTTGAAGCAATGCACGCTTGAAGAGTTGAATCATGGAGATCTCCCCCTATATCTTGTAATTCATACACGCATTTAACATATAATATGAATAATTTGTAATGCATGATGAAATATGGTGCCTGATGAAATTCAGCATGCGTGCAATAATATTAACGAGGAATAAGCATGCAGAAAAGAGTATCAGAGCATAGTGCATCAAAAGTATCATAGCACCATCGGGTTTAAGATTACAACTCGATCCAATAAAGTTTCAAAAGAACGAGAGTTGTAACTTAGCAAAAAAAACATTGTATATGGGTGATAAAATAGACCCGCTTGAAGACTAACTCAAATTTCTCCCCCTTTGTCATCAAATGACCAAAAGGATCGAAACTGAGAACTAACGCCCCTGAAGATAATCAAGTTGATGAAGGAGCGCCAGCGTTGTTGGGGTCGTTGGTTGATATAGGGCCTGCCGCAGTGTCGTCTAAACCTTCATGTTCATCAGTGTCGCGCGATGAAGAATATGAGCTGGCCACCAAAGAAGGAACCTTGACCTTCTTGAATTTCTTCGGTGGAGGTGCAGACCAGTCAAAACCTTCATTAAGACCCATGTTCTTCAGATCTTCTTCACCATACAGATGTGACAGGATTGCCCAGGTGCGACCGAAGACTTGATGGAGGTAGTAGTGGTTTTTCTTCACTGCATTGTGTGTGGCCGTCATGTTGTGAAGAAGTGAACCAAACTGATGCTTAACCCATTTGTGATTTCGATCCACCTTCTGGTGAAGACTAAGCAGAAGTTCACAGTCTGTCATCACGCGCGGAGCAGTGGCTTGAGGAGTGGACTTGGGAGCATTGGCAGAGTCATGTGTGGCAGAGTCATCATTGGTGGAATAAGATGCAGCTTTGCGAAACTGACCATCCAATGGATGAATGCCTTCATCAATTATAGTTGGTGCCTTGCCCTTTCCATCAACTGAGGAATATGTCTGCTTGAGGACTTCAATTGGGGGCAAGTAGCTGAGATGATTCTGGAAGTCAGCTTTGTAGTTGAGTGAAGACCTGGTCCTGAGGAATCTCATGATCCAAGGTGCATAAGGCTTCAGCTCAAATGGAGACAGTGCAACATTTGCCATAGTCCTCATGAAGAAATCGTGATAGTTGGCAGGAATGCCATGAACGATGTTGAATACTAGATTCTTCATGATGCCAACAATTTCCTCATCAGATGAGTCATGGCCTTTGATAGGACTGATTGTCCTCGTAAGAATACGATAGACAGTTCTAGGCACATACAGCAATTCCTTCATGAGGAATTTTGTTCGTGGTGCCTGACCTGGTTTCAAAGGCTTCATCAGCACTTGCATGTAATGATGTGTGAGCTCAGGTTCACTATAGATGCAGCGAGCTTCTTCAATGGGAGGACTGAGTGATAGAGCACGAAGCAATTCAGAGGCTGGTGCAGTGTAGTGAGTGTTTTCAGACATCTAGTCTAGCACCCATGAATTCACATTTTCAGGATTTCCGGTGATGTGCAACGTTGCATAGAATTGAAGAATCAGTTCTTCATTCCAATCGCAGATGTCGGAGCAAAAATTGAGCAGTCCAGCGTCGTGAAGAACACTGAGGACTGGTGCGAAGCATGGCAGAGATTCCATATCCATGTGAGTAATATGCTCATGGTAGAAAATCTTGTCCTTGTTGAACAGCACTGAGGAATAGAAATTGGCTTGACTAGCAGTCCAGAAATGCCTCTTCCTAATGCGAGTAGATTCATATGGGTTATAATCTTCAAAGAATATGTGCTCGCCAAAGAAATCACCAGCCTTGAACTTTTGCTTGCGTGAGAATGGATCCTTTGGCTTTGGCAGAGGAGTGTCAGTGAGTTGCATCACGACCTCAGGAATCTGAATTGCAGGTTCTTCGGGCTGAGGAATTTCCGATTCTTCCTTAGTGACAGTCTGTGTAGTTGGTTGTTCAGCAGCAGCAGTTTCTTCAGCGCTAGTGGCTGGAATTTCCTAATGGACAGATGCAGCGGGATGAGTTTCTTCAGAGCCCATGTGAACAGTTTGTGTGGGGGACTAAGGAATTTGCTGTAGAGGGGTGAACATTGGAGAGTTTGGATGCTGACTTTCCCAGAATTCATCACTGATTACGGGTGTGGAGCAGCCAATGTCCACATCTTCATCTTCCATTTCTTCAATGCCAGCCTCTTCAGCTGTGAACTGAGGCATAGGCGAGGAGATGATAGGTGTTGAAGGGATCGCATCCACTTCAATTTCTTCATCCAACGGTTCAGACGAAGCAGCAGAAGGAGTTTCTTCATCAGATCCGCTGGGAATCACATATTCTTCATCAAAAGGAACAAGGTCCTTTGATGGCCTGGTTGAGATGGGAACAACATCAATCGGATGTGCAAATGAGCTTGTCATAGGCTTCATTTTCTTCGGAGCTGAAGAATCTGAAGCAGCTGATGCTTTCCTTTTCTTCACTGCAGCATGCTCTGCAGCCTTGGTCTTCTTCATATATGATGCAGATGGAAGGATTGGAGTTGAAGTTGGTGCAGGAGAAACTGAGGAATCTGGTTGATTTTCTTCAGGCACAATTGATGCAGTTGCCCTGAGTTCTTCAGTTTCTTCAGGCACACCACTAGTGGGTGCCCTGGAAATTTCTTCAGTGGCTGGAATGCAGTCATCAGCCCTGGAACTCACATTTTCTTCAGCAGCCTGATTGTCATCAGCGGTGCTGGCATGTTCTTCAGTCGGCTGAGCAGATGCTTCAGCCTGAGGAATTTCCTGTTGCGTTGGGGCAACAACATTTGAAGTGAACTGTTCAGTTATCTTTACAAATCTAACTTTGGCTCCTTGCCAATCAACATAGTAGGCTTGGAAGTCATCGCTGAGGGTTTTGATTTCAGATTGGATTTTTACAAGTTCATCAGTGGTCATAGTGACAACATTGTTCTTCAGGTACTTCTCCTTTCTGTACTGGGCCTTCTTGATCTGTCTGGCCTGATCATATTTCCATTTATCCTCTTGGATGAAATGAGTCAGCATGTGATTTTGACCAGGCGTCAGCTTGAAGTCAGGCATAGGAGTATTGGGGTCCTTGTGCCAGAGATCAATGTAGTCGAGGATCAACTTGGGATCCAACAGCAGTGGCACAGGTGTGCCTTTGGCTCTAGCGGCCCTAACTTGTCTGTCTCTCATGATTTCTGCAAGTTCATCATCATCAGCTTCATCTTCTTCAGATGGCACTTGGAAAGCAACTTGCTTCTTTTGAGGACTTGGCCGAGGACCTCGTCCAGCAGTTGCCTTGGTCTTCATCAGAGTGGGGCCAGATGAAGAATTTGGTGCAGCTGAGGAGCTTGCTGAGACACCAGAGGCAATGGAGATGCCTGTAGTCCTTTGAAAGAGGCCTCAGTAGAGGCAGCAGCAGCCACAACAGAGTCTTCATTGAATTTCCTCACTGCTTCTCTGGCTTGCTTGGCCAACTTGCCTTGGCGCTTGGCCCATTCATCAGGATAGTCCTCACCGCGCTTAAGGCTAGTGGGATCTGCTACTTGGCCAGGTGCCAATGGAGCTCTTGGGCATGGAGGATTGAGTGCGAATTTCTCATGTACTTAGGAGTGACATATCTGTACTCCCTCCATTCTCTTACCCATCTCCTCTCTATCCTCTGTTTGCGCACTTTGCGCTCATTCTTGGTTTCCTCAGTAGGTGTGCAGTACCCAGCATATATGTCATCAGGGATCTCAAACGCTGTATTTACCTCACGCCTCTTTCCTCCCTTTTGTGGCCTTTTACCATCAGCCATTTTCTTCAGTTGAGGAATTTGAACAATCGAATTCTCTGAAGAAGTATGCAACTTTTCTTTGAGGAATGCTGCAAATGAGTTAAGTTGATGAGAACCTAGTGATTCAGCAGCTGACATGTGTACCTGTGAACAGAGTATAGTTGCGAGGAATTTGGAGAGGTCATATGTGTTCTCAGAAGGTTTTCAAAAAGAATAAGTTTGAGGAATTTGACCAGATGAGTCTTGAAGATTTTCACTAAGCATTTTTTTGTCTTAGGTTCCAGAGTTGTATAGATCGAGGATCCACACAATTGAGGAATCTTGAAGAAAAATGATGCTTAGAGAAACGAATCAAGAACAGATGACATGTGGGGTGTTTATTGTGTGACGATTGAAGAATAAAACACCTTTGAAGATTTTATAGAGAAACTTCGAATCAAATAGGGCAGTAAAAGTAACTTTTAATTACCCTGAATGAAGAACACGACAAACAGTGAGGTGAAACAGTGGAGTTCGTCGGTGTAGATCTTCCACGCCCTAACTTGGCGGAGGAAGACGTCTACGGCGGCGGCGGAGGTGAAGATTTCCGCGGTCGGCGCGAGTACAACGACGACAAGGTCGAGGCAGTGAAGCTCTTCCTCACCGGTGATGATGGAGTAGCGGCGGTGCTAGGGTTTGGGAAGCTCGAGTGGGAGAGAGAGATCGAGCGGAGTAAAGGAAGTGAGGAAGGGATGAGGGGGTATTTATAGTAGCAGTGAAAAACTGTTCGCCCGAAGATTTGGGACGAACGTGCCCCTGACCCTTTTCCTTCGCATGACATGTGTCACCCACGTACTGTGTAGTGGAGATCGTGTAAGATCGTGGGTGAATTAAAAAAATTATCGTGGGATGCGGAATGATTTGACCGGCAAAGCCAAAAATTTGGATAAGATTAATTTTAAAGTTCGTTCTCAATTTCTTCAGCTGACAAGGACACAGTGAGGATTTTGAACGAGTTTCAAATAGAACGCACATGAAGAATTTGTGAACAGATTGGGTTGAGTATAGCATAGAGGGGAAGGGTCCGATCACATTCACTTAGCAAAAAACCAACTTGAAGAAATAGCAATAAGTGAATGCTGTAGAGGACATAAACTCATATATATATAGCCAATGAAGAAAAACAACGGAACCAGTGAAGACTATGCAAAGTTGAAGAATATAAATAATTTGAGGAATTTCAACTTTTGGTGGTGGCGTGACCCACCGTATAAGAATGATGATTTCAAACACCGCGTACAATTATCGTAGGGTTCTGAGAATCGAATTCTTCATTAATTTCTTCACACTAAAAGTGTTATTCTTCATTGATTGAAGTAAAACGTTTCTTCATGTGTTGCACATCTGAGTCATCAATTTTGCATAAGTGTAAGGATGAGTGTCCTTTTCAAAGAACATTCGAAGATTCTAGGATATTTAGCTCACACCGCAACTGGCTAAATCTCTTCTCATCCAAGGGCTTTGTGAAGATATCGGCTAGCTGTTCTTCAGTCTTCACATGATCAATAGAAATGTCGCCCTTCAACACATGATCACGAAGAAAATGATGACGAATCTGAATGTGCTTTGTCTTCGAGTGCTGAACTGGGTTGTGAGCAATCTTGATGGCACTCTCATTGTCACATAAGAGAGGCACATTCTTCATGTTGACGCTGTAGTCCTTGAGAGTTTGCTTCATCTATAGCAATTGGGCACAGCAAGAACCAGCGGCAATGTACTCAGCTTCAGCAGTAGATAGTGATACGCAGTTCTGTTTCTTCGAGGACCAACAGACCAAATATCGTCCGAGGAAATGACATGTACCAAATGTTGACTTGTGATCCACACGATCACCAGCATAGTCAAAGTCAGAATATCCAACAAGATCAAAAGCTGAGCCCTTGGGGTACCATAATCCAAGTGTTGGTGTGTGAGCTAGATATCAAAGAATATGCTTCACAGCCTTATGGTGTGATTCCTTCGGTGCAGCTTGAAATCGGGCACACATGCAAACACTAAGCATTATATCTGGCCTAGATGCACATAAGTATAATAAGGAACCTATCATGGAGCGATATACCTTATGATCGAAGTCAATACCATTTTCATCAGTGCACAGATGGCCATTTGTGGGCATAGGAATTTTGACGCCTTTGCAATCTTGCATGTCGAACTTCCTCACTACATCCTTGAGGTATTTCTCCTGAGATATGAATATGCCATTGTGTTGTTGACGAATTTGAAGACCCAAGAAGAATTTCAACTCTCCCATACTAGACATTTGATATTCTTCACTCGTCATATAGGCAAATTCATCACTATAACGTTGGTCAGTACAGCCAAAGATAATATCATCAACATATACTTGGCACACAAACAATTCACCATCATAAGGTTTAGTGAAAAGAGTAGGGTCGAGTGAACCTGGTTTGAAGCCTTTCTTCATGAAGAGTTCCTTAAAAGTATCATACCAAGCCCGTGGGGCCTGCTTGAGGCCATAGAGGGTCTTGTTGAGTCTGAAGACTTTGTCAGGATTCTTTGGATCTTCAAAACCTGGGGGTTGAGCAACATATACTTCTTCCTCAAGCTTACCATTGAGGAATGCACTTTTCACATCCATTTGATATAGAGTGATATCATGATGGTTAGCATAAGCAAGTAATATGTGAATAGCCTCAAGTCTAGCAACAGGTGCAAAAGTTTCATCAAAATCAATTCCTTCAACCTGTGTGTAGCCTTGAGCTACAAGCCGTGCCTTATTCATCACAACAAGGCCATTTTCATCTTGCTTGTTGCGGTAGATCCACTTTGTGCCAATGATATTGTGCTTGCGAGGATCTGGACGTTTGACCAGTTCCCAGACATTGTTGAGCTCGAACTGATGTAATTCTTCTTGCATGGCCTGAATCCACTCAGGCTCCAGAAATGCTTCATCTAAGTGGGCTCTGTAATAGAGACAAAAGCATACTGCCCACAAAAGTTAGACAAATGTGAAGCTTTTGAGCGTGTGAGAGGACCTGGCGCTTTGATGTCATTGATGATCTTTTCAACTTGCACTTCTTTTGCAATGCGAGGATGAGCTGGTTGTCGTTGAAGAGTTTGATCAGCGTTTTCTTCAGCACCATTTTCTTCAGGTGCATTAGCTCGATGTTCTTCATGTTCTGGAATGAATTCTTTAGCAGATTCTTTAGTAGGAATGACATCCTCAGTAGCCTTGAACTTGATAGTTTCCTCAGGTGCTGGTTCATCTATCACAGTAGGTAGGTGCTCTCTTTGCGAGCCATTAGTTTCATCAAACCACATATCTATAGTTTCAACAACTTTGTGAAGAACGTTGTTGAAGACTCTGTAGGTGTGCGAGTCCTTTCCATAACCAAGCATAAAACCTTCATGTGCTTTCGGTGCAAATTTTGAGTTGTGATGAGGATCTCTAATCCAACATTTAGCACCGAAGACTTTGAAATAATTTACATTGGGTTTCTTATCAGTGAGGAGTTCATAGGCAGTCTTTTTGAAGAATTTGTGAAGATATACTCTATTGATGATGTGGCACGCAGTATCAATTGCCTCAGCCCAGAAACGACGAGGCGTTTTGTATTCATCAAGCATAGTGTGAGCCATCTCAGCAAGAGTCCTGTTCTTGCGCTCCACGACGCCGTTCTGCTGAGGGGTGTAAGGAGCAGATAACTCATGAGTAATACCAAGTTCATCAAGATAGTCATCGAGACCAGAATTCTTGAACTCAGTGCCATTGTCACTTCTGATGTGCTTGATCTTCACACCAAAGTTGGTTGAAGCCCTCGAGGAAAATCGTTTGAAGACTTCATGCACTTCATGTTTGTAAGTAACAAGGTGTACCCATGTGTAACGAGAATAATCATCAACAATAACAAAGCCATATTGAGATGCTTCATTTGAGATAGAAGAATAATGATTAGGACCAAAGAGATCCATGTGAAGCAATTCAAATGGGCGAGTGGTGGTCATGATAGTCTTTGCTGGATGCTTGGCCTTGGTCATCTTCCCAGCTTCACAGGCTCCGCATAGGTGATCCTTGAGGAATTTGACATTCTCGATGCCAATGACATGCTTCTTCTTTGCAAGCGTGTGCAAATTCCTCATGCCTGCATGACCAAGTCGTCGATGCCAGAGCCAGCCTTCTGAAGCTTTTGCAAGTAAGCACACGGCTGGTTGTGGTCCTGTAGAGAAGTCAACAATATACAGGTCTCCTCTCCTAAAGCCTTCGAAGACTTTGGAATTGTCAGCTTCCATAAGCACAACACAACGGTACTTGCCAAAGACAACAACCATATCAAGATCACAAAGCATTGAGACAGACATAAGGTTGTATCCTAAGGACTCAACAAGCATGACTTTTTCCATGTGTCGATCCTTTGTAATCGCAACCTTACCTAGACCCAATACCTGACTTTTGCCTTTGTCAGCAAAGATGATATGCTTCAGATGCGACGGTGATAATGGAGCATCCATCAATAGATTCTTGTCACCAGTCATATGGTTTGTACATCCACTATCGAGGACCCACTCAGTGGCTATGGGTTGATCATCCTGCAGATGAATTAGTGCAGCTTACAAACTCATATACTTCATCAGTGAAGAATATGACATCAATTCATCAGATCAATTTCATCAAGTAAAAGAACTGATAAAGCAATATGAGGACGTGAGAAATGAAAGTTCATTTCTTCATGATTAGCTTGCGTCCTTTCAGGCATGCTCAGGTGTCCAGCAAATTCTTCATACGATTACGTGCGTCTGGAGACCTGACCCTGCAGAAGAGATTAGTTCTTTTTCTTCACCACCCACATCTGAAGGGGTGGCAAAGAGTTCATCATTCTGCGAGCTCCATACGAGAAGGATGGCATAGAAGCCAGTCCATTTCGTTTCACATAAGAGGGGTTAGAGTAAGCATAAGAGTAAGCAGAGAAATTCTTCGAGGACTTATGGACATAATGATTTGAAGAATAATGCACATATCCATAATCCTTAGATTTTCCCTGCGAAACAGACGGGTTAGCACGATGATGTTCATATGAGGACTTTGATCCATATGAAGAATTTGGTCCATATGAAGAATTTGATCTGGGGTTCCTATTCTTCACAGGTGGCGTCATGATGACATTCACCTGAAGATTTTCAAGGCATCTTTTGGGAACCCAGATTTTCTTCACAGGGGAGCCGTTCCTGTAGTTACTGCCAACATATCTAGCAAATACTTCACCATTCTGATTTTTGAATAGCTTATAGTTGGAGTCAATTGACTCATCATCAGAATGAGGAGATTCACATGCAAATCCAGATAAGTTAGATGGATGAACTGGAGGTCCCTTTGCAGCA
The DNA here is from genome assembly GCF_002162155.2 of Triticum dicoccoides. NCBI lineage: Eukaryota > Viridiplantae > Streptophyta > Magnoliopsida > Poales > Poaceae > Triticum > Triticum dicoccoides. The sequence continues at coordinate 76,086,533 of NC_041386.1, read as the reverse complement.
ACCCATGTAGTTTTGGGGTACTTCTCAGGCTTCCAATATGTACCATCAGCATTGAGTTTCCTCTCAAAGGCGATACCCTCTTTCCTAGGGTTCCTGTTGAGGATTTGCCCTTTAAGCACATCACAAAGAGCCTGATGCCCTTTGAGGCTTTTGTACATGCCTGTCGTGTACAATTCCTTCAGCCCTGCATCGTCAGTGATACTAGCAATGTCCTCAGATGAGGAATTAGTGATAGCAGAGACATGTGAAGAATTTGAAACATTAGCAGCATTTGAACATTCAGGTGAAGAATTAGCAGATTCACGTTCAATGCACTTCAAGCATGGAGGAACAAATTCTTCCTGAGATGCGCTGATTTGTTGAGCAAGTAATGAATCGCGCTCCTTCTGAAGATCTTCATAACTTACTCTTAGCTTCTCAAGGTCTTGCTTTCTTTGAAGAAATTCATAAGAAAGCTTCTCATGATCCGATAAGAGAGTGTTATGATGACTTTGAAGTTTGTCAAGCTTAGACTGAAGTCTCTGAAGATTTTCAGTCAAAGTTTTAGTGCGATCCATTTCTTCACCCAACATATCATCACTTTTATTTAGCATGTTTTGAACCTTTTCTAAAGCCCTTTGTTGTTTTATAGCAATCTTAGCAAGTTTAGAATAGCTGGGCTTAAGGTTTTCATCAGATTCATTCTCACTTGATTCAGAGGAGGTATATTTGAGTACCTTGGCACCCTTTGCCATGAAGCAATAGATGGGAGCGTAGTCATCATCCCCTTCATCAGCCTTGTTGGTGAGGTCATTTTCCTCAATGTTGAAGATAGACTTGCTGACGAATGCAGTAGCGAGAGCAAGGCTCGCCACTCCGAATTCGGACTCCTCAAATGACTCCTCTTCCTCATTTTCTTCAGATTCATCTAGTCCATTTCCTTGCCAATGAATGCCCTGGCCTTCTTGGAGCTGCTCTTCTTGTGATATGAAGGCTTTGAGGATTTTGATGATGAGGATTTTGTGGATTTCTTCTTTTTCTTTGCATCATCAGAACTGTAATCCTTGTATTTCTTCTTCTTTGATTCCTTTTCCCACTAAGGACAATCTTGAATGAAATGTCCAGGTTTCTTGCACTTGTAACAGAGCCTCTTCTTGTAGTCACTGGATGAAGAATCATTGCTCCTTGAGGATCTTCCAAGGCGACCACGTCTTGAGAACTTTTGGAACTTCTTCACGAGCAGAGCCAGATCATGGCTCAGTTCTTCAGGATCACTAAGGCTGCTACCAGAGTCTTCATCTTCGGACTCAGATACTGCCTTGGCCTTCAGTGCACGTGTTCTGCCATAGCTTGAACCATAGATATCTCTCTTTTCAACAAGTTGGAACTCATGAGTATTTAGCCTCTCGAGAATATCAGCGGGATCAAGTGACTTGTAATCAGCATGTTCTTGTATCATCAATGCCAGAGTGTCAAATGAAGAATCAAGCGATCTCAGCAATTTCTTCACCACCTCATGGTCAGTGATGTCAGTGGCACCAAGTGCTTGAAGCTCATTTGAGATGTCAGTGAGGCGATCGAAGGTTTGTTGAACATTTTCATTGTCGAGTCTTTTGAAGTGGTTGAAGAGATTGCGAAGAACATCAACTCGAGTGTCACGCTGAGTTGAGACTCCTTCATTCACTTTGGACAACCTATCCCAGATAAGCTTCGCTATTTCCAAAGCACTCACTCTGCCATACTGTCCTTTGGTCAGATGGCCACATATGATATTCTTCGCTTGAGAGTCGAGTTGCTTGAATCTCTTCACATCGGCAGCATTCAGAGAAGGTGTGCTGAGGGAACACCATTTTCCACAACATACCAGAGATCGTTATCAATTGCTTCAAGATGCATTCGCATCTTATTCTTCCAGTAGGGGTAGTCCGTCCCATCGAAGGTAGGACACCCAGCAGAGACCTTGATCATACCTGCGGTCGACATAACTAAAACTCCATGCGGTTAAACCAAAATCACACAGAACAAGGGAGTACCTTGCTCTGATACCAATTGAAAGTGCATTATATCGACTACAGGGGGGTGAATAGGCGATTTTTATGAAATTCTTCACTGAGGAATTTGCCGGTGAGGAAATTCCTTAGCGAAGAACTACTAGCAGCGGAATAAGTACTCAAAGGTAAACATAACAGAATACAAGCATAGTCATCATGATGAAATGAAGACAGGCACAGAGTACAGGAAGCGTAATCACAAGATAACACAGGATGAAGACAAACAGACTGAAGAAATTGAACTGAGGAAATTGAGAAAGTCTTCAGTTAAAGTCTTCAAACACAGATATGAACAAACATACAACACAGTTATGAGGAAATGAAAGAGTTGAGGAAATAGAATCATTAAGCTTGGTGAAGACAATGATTTGGTAGACCAGTTCCAACTGCTGTCTCAGTTGTACGTCTGGTTGGAGCGGCTGAGTATTTAAACTTGAGGACACACAGTCCCGGACACCCAGTCAAGGACACTTAGTCCAAGACACCCAGTCCTCACCGTATTCTCCTTGAACTAAGGTCACACATACCTCATCCAATCACTCGTGGTAAGTCTTCAGGCGACTTCCAAACCTTCACAAACTTGGTCACCCGACGATCCACAATTCCTCTTGGATGCTCTAGACCATGACGCCTAACCATCTAGAAGAAGCACAATCTTCAAAGGTAACAAGCATCGGATCCACTCAGGATCAATCTCTTTAGTGATGCTCAATCACTTGGGGTTTGTAGGTGTTTGGGTTTTGGGTTTTTGGTTTTTCCTCACTTGATGATTTTCGCTCAAAGTCCTCGGAGGATGGGTTGCTCTCAAATGACAAGTGTCAGTTTCTCTTGGAGCAGCCAACCAGCTAGTGGTTGTAGGGGGCGGCTATTTATAGCCTAGGGAGCAGCCCGACATGATAAGACATAAATGCCCTTCAATGATATGACCGTTAGGTGGATAGATATTTTGGAACAGCTGGCGCATAGCACAACAACGGTCGGAATTTTGAGTAGCAAAATCCTCAGGGCTATCATGTTCCTCACTGTGTAGGCAATCCGCACTGGTGAATTCCTAACTCCTCAGTCAGGACAAATTCCTCAGAGACCAGAAGAACTTCGTCTCTGTCACTGAAGAAATTGACTGAACTGTATGAGATTTCCAATGGCTTCACTCGAAGGGATTGGTAGGTGTAGGATTTTGAGTTGAGCATCACATGGAAATTTTTCCTTAGTATTTCCTCGACCCCTTTAACAGTACGGTGTTTCTTATGACTCAAGAAAGAGAAAAACAAAACTATGAAAACGAAAGTCTTCAAGCTTCATATTCCTCGCATGAATATCAAGTCTTCATGGACACACCAATTTCTTCACTTTCAAAGTCTTCATGAAGGTCTTCAGAAATACCAAAATCTTCAGTCGAAGATATTCATTTTTAGGGGTCGACTTTTCCTGTAAATATCAAACTCCTCATAGACTTATAGACCTGTGTACACTCACACACGCATTAGTCCCTTAACCTATAAGTCTTCAATACACCAAAATCACTAAGGGGCACTAGATGCACTTACAAGAAGTAGCGCTGCTCTCTCCCTGGTGCGAATCATGAGGCGACGGGAGGAGGAAACGAGAGAGAGAAAGGGATCGAGCAGGGGATGAGGCTAGGGTTCGGGAGGGAGTGGGCCTTGGGCCTAAGTGGCCTGCGGCTACAGGAGGCCCAGAGGCAAGGCTGGGCTCCCTCTCTTAACCTCTCTTCTCAAAAGAAAAAAAGAAAAAAAGAAAAAAACAGTACATAGATAAGAAAGAAAAGAAAGGGAGGTTAGGGGAAGGAGTTGGGCACGCGAACAATTTTTCTGGAGCCACAAAAATACGAGGAATTTGACAAAAATGGCCTTAGGAATTTTAGAGGAAGTAAAATCCACACGCGTTTGATTTAACTCGGCAAGTTTGAATTTTGAAACCCATTCAAAAGAAGTCCAAATTGGTTGAAATTATAGGATGTGACCCTACATAATATATGTGATTTATGGGCAGATTTGGAACATTTATGGGTAAAGTAAAATTGCCACTCAATTTTACTAAAAGGCCCCAAAGAAAGAAGGGGAAGTTGAGAAGGATAAAAGGAAATTCGAAGAACTGTGCATATGTGTTGTGGGTGATCCCAAGCCAATGGAATGGTTTAATATAGCTCCCTAATATTAGGAGGATATGTTTTAAATAGAAACCACCATGTGAATTCCCTCGGTTTAAATGGATCAAAGATCCATGCCATTTATTTAGTTGAGTTAAAAAATGACATGATGGCATGATGACATGATGCAATGCACAAATGCAAAGATGAATGCAACAGACAAAACAAATTACCCGACGAAACTCGGAAAACCAAGGAAGGCATCTGAAGCTCTGGTCTTGGGGAGTTACAACACTCCAACACTACAAGAGGATCTCGACCCGAGATCTAAGATGGCACCGGAGAGAAAACGGAAGAGGAAGATAAGAGGTAAAACTAAGTTGCTTCTTTGACAAATGAGTGAAACCAAAGAACCTTGCGAGGTTGAACAAATTGAAAGAAAGAATAGAACGAAGATGAACAAATTTGAAAACACTCCGTTAGAAAAGAGGAACGAGGAACATTACTTGAACCTTGTAGGTTGAAAGACATAATAAAAGGGTGCTATGGATAAGAAGTACATGGAAGCACCCCGGTTGAAACGAGATGTAGAAGGAATGATAAGGATCAATTACGACAACACTCCGGTTGGAAATGGAAGGTAAAGAATATGAGCTTGGCAAAATGGGAGCACTTGGATGAGAGTCCGGTAAGAAGAGGAATGATAGACACAACACTCCGGTTAAAACAAAATAGAGAAGGAATAAGAATGATATAAATTGGACAGCACTCCGACTGTAAATGGAAGGAATAGAACATGATCTTGACAAGATGAGAGGATACTTGAAAAGAGGACACGACACTCCGGTTGAGTGGGTAAGCACGAAAAGAACATGGTCCTCACAATCCGAGATGACGAGTGAAAAGAGCAACATCACAATGCCTCCGGAATGAAAGAATATAAGTTGGGTCGTTGGAAAGGAAAAGGTTGAGAAGAAAATGACATCTTCTACCGCAATAGAATTTGAAAAGCATCCTTAAAAAGAAGGATTGAACGGAGTTGTTGGGAAATCAACAACGAAAAGAACAAGCTTGTTGAGGGCTTATGGAAAACATCTCAAAAACTTGAGGTGAAATCCTGCCACAAACGGAAAACAATTGCTTGCTTTAAATCGAGAGGAGATGAAAAAAAACTTATATCACCGGGAGGATAAATGAAGAACTTGGTTCATTTATAAGCACCATAAATAGTAACAGTCCTTAGGGCAAGCTTTAGGTGAAATATAACCCAAGATAACTCCAACGACGAGATTGATATGATAGAAAAGATGTCATGAATGAATTGAAAATGATGGATTTAAGATATGTCACTCTTGAAAACTTGTGAAACATGAAACACGAAGGGAAATTGTCAACAATGACATAACACCACCTCAAAAGATGAGATATGAAAGAATTGCACTTTGGAATGCAGGAAGAAGAATACTTGACTCCTCAAAACAAGACATGTGTTAAACACCATGTTTATTTCAGAGTATATCTTGGAGGATCTTAGCTTCGAGAGAAAACTTGAAGAACAATTTGAAGAATGAAAAAAATCCTTGACAAACCACCATGTTGAGCCTCCATGAAGAATTCCGGTAATAAAGAATGATCAAACGAAAGGAGAGAGAAGTTCAAAACACAAGGTGAAGCCTTGCGATGATTTAGATGGAGCTTTGCGACGAGATAATGCGGAAAAACTTGGAACTCCGGAAAAGAAAGATGAAACAATTTGAAACCGAGAATTTGATGAACCTCCGGAATAAGGAATTAATCACTTGGATGAAACAAGAATAAGAATTACATTATGCTTATCCTTCACCAATTCAAATTGATGACAAGCAACGGATTTGGCATACTACTTATTCTTCTTGAAAAGATTTAAAAGATATAGCCAAACTTGAGGAAGGTCTTCAACGAACCACCGGTAGGATTTGGAAAGAATGTATGAATTAAGGACAGTATAACCGCACCTAATCCCTGCCCTCACAACGATTTGGATTTTCAGCCGTCCATTTTATTGATCTTGAAGTTCCTGGCCGTCAGATTTAATGTGAAAAGCAATCTGTTTCGCGGTGTGGCTAATCTGGCTCAGCTGTCCTGTGGGCTGCTGCTCCACGGGCCAAAACGGACGCATGTGGTGCATTGGGCCGTCCGCCAGCCGCCAGGCCATTTCCAGCGCTAAAAGGAGGTCTGCTAGGCTTGCGAGGCGTAGGAGCCGGAGCGACAGAGGAGCGGCCGGTGTGCGTCGCTCGACTGGATCCATCGCAGGTGCGGGATCGAGGAAGTCGATGCATGCGCTGGGATCAGCCGGAGGAGCGGGATCCAGGTCCAGCCGATGCAGTCCAGTACGTGAGCGAGGGTTGGACTGTTGGACCGGCCAGTAGCGCTACCACAACCTCGCCCCCATGCTCCGCCGTGGCGCCGCCGCCATAGTAGTCTATGACATCACTAGCACGGTGAGAGAGATCTTCTCTTCTCCTCGGTACTTCGTTTAGCGATCTTCTCTAAATATGTGCCGGATGAGTTGATCGACTGCTTTCTGTTCATGTTAATCTGTTTGATTTTTTCTGTGTGGGCGTCAGGACTCTTACATCCAAGCAACAAAGAGGTGGGTTGACGAGCTTTAAAGACTAGGTATGACTGAACATGTTTCTGTACTTCCATCTTGTCGCACTGCTTCAGTTGGATCCAAAGAACACTCTGCCTTTTGTCGGTGGAAGTCATCTGTATGTCAGTGCTTAGATTTTTATATATGCACATGTCCAAACAGGGAACCTAGGTTTGGTGATGGCGTTAGTGGGCAACAAGGTTGATTTAGAAAACAAGAGGTAGGTTGGCACACAGGTACACACATTTTGCGGACAAAAATTTCAGAACCCCAGTGCTCCATCTTTCAGTCAAACCCATCATCATCTCTGTTTTTTCTCTGAACGCGAGCTAATAGGAGGCGCTGGAGATGTCAGCGAAGATGGCGACCTAGCCCAGGCGATACAGCGTACGGCTCTGCGGGATTGGAATGATTCAGGCCTCCGGACCGCACGCCAATTCACGTTCATGCCAATCTCGTCTCGTTGTTCGTCTGTTCGTGAGCGAAACTGTTCCGCCAGGAATTGAAGGCAAACAATTACTCTTCAGTTTCTCTTCAGGCATTCATGTTGGATGATGTCTCTCTCTCGCCAGCGTTGATTAATGGATGTCTGCCTCTCTGTTTTCCCATCCTTCAGCTGCCGTGTATATATGCTTCCTCCCTAACCTTTTTCAATCCAGCGACAAAACATCCATCAACATGGTGCTCTGCTAGGTTTCCCTATAATCTTCATTTTTCCCCATTCATATAATGATTCCTTCCACCACAAGATTACATTGTGCTAATTTCCTCTCAATCAAAAATTTGTATAGGTGTTGTTCATACTGGCTTATGCTCAATTGATTCAGGCGGATCTTGGAGACTGGATGTCGCATTTTTTATTTCAGGAATTCTCAGCTCATATCTCCAATGGTTTCTAGTGCAGGTAATTACTTCAGGTGCACTGCTAGACCTTATCTTTTACCATCCATTTTTTGTATAGTGTATGACTACTTAGATTACATGTTTGTAAGTTAGGATATTTACTGTTGTTGGACAGATTACTTAGAGTTGTACAAAAAAGCGCAAAAAGTGTTACCATGCTGTTCTAGAAGGGTGTGAAGCCTCAACATCTTCTTCTTTTATCCATACATGAGGAAAGCCGAATAATTATGTGGACAATTTCTTTATCCATACATGAGGAAAGCCAAATAATTATGTGGAAAATTTCTTTATCCATAAATGAGGGAAGCCGAATTATTATGTGGACAATTTCTTTATCTATACATTTGGAAAGCCAAATAAGTATGTGGACAATTTCTTTATACATACATGAGGAAAGCCAAATAATTATGTCGACATTTTTTCCTTAAATGCATGGTGCAACATGTAAATGAAATCGCTCGGCCCATATTAGATAAAAATAACATGAATGCTTAATTCAGGACCATTGCGTGATGCCACAGCCGAATACAGTTGTCTCTCAGCGAAGAGAATACAAATGCCCTTATAGGTTATCTGGTTACCAAAGATAATGCTTACCTGCTATTCATGTACATAATAATCAACTGAAATTGATTCCTTCTGTAGTACCCTTCTGCCTAATCAGCTACGTATCATGGTCGTTCACATCTAACGGCACCTTATTATACAATGGAATGCCTATTGCTTTGATTTCTTTATACGCTAACCATCAACTCTACTTGTGTGTTATTTAATTGGGAGTTGGGCACGGTACTGGAGAATATACAAGGAGAGATTTGATTCCTCAGGTCACAACCAGCACCTCCACCCCTTATAATTTTGTTTTCTAAAAATACTGCTTAACTTCTATTATTCTGCTTACATATGATGTAGCCTTTCAAGATATGTTTTATTTGGTCGATTGGCTTTTCCAACTATTGGTGATTATAGGTCAAGTTTTGTGTATGAGCCTAATGCCAACCCTGTAGGATTTGTTCTTTAAATGATGGTTAGCTTTGGTGCCAGAGGGTTCACAGTGTGATGCTAAGTATTATGAAAACAAGATGCCCAGTTGCAGTAACCAGCAAGTCACCTCTCTACTACTTATGTCATCTTAGGTTTTGGAGGTTATAAGGAGCTTTCTTTCTTGTTTGATCATACCATGTACTTTGTGTGATGATTGCAATATCTTCTTGTGGATCTTACATAACAAGAAAAGATAGCAACTAACAGCTTGGTTCCATGGTTATGTACACTTAGAAATACTTAGTTACCTAGGATCTTCCTGTTTACTCAATGCAAAATTTTATCTTATGGCATCTGAACTATAGTTTGGGTTACTCTATTTTGGCATGGTTTGCACATATTGCTACTCTGTTGTACATGTCGTATGCCATACTAGGGTATTACTACTCTGTATTATCCTAATTTTGGCGCTGGGCTACTTTCCGAGTGTTTGGATCTTCTATAAGATTTAGTTGGTTGAAAGATAGATCTAAATTATGTTGATTCCAAGTAGTAAACTGATTTTCATGCTGTCAAATTTTAACAGAATATTATGTCCATCTTTGGGACCCTTCTATGGGAACTCATATTGGTTCATCAAAAAAAGAGACGGGCGCAGCAACGCGCGCCAATCATGATCTAGTTGATATGATAACGAAGGAAGATAAATCTTGAACGAACCACCGTAAGAAACGAATGAAGAAAAGATAGCGAAACACCGGGAAGAATTAGGAAATGAACGAAGATACAAGAGAGAATTTGATACATGAGAACGAATAGATCACGAGCTGCTTAGAGAATATTTGAATGATGCACCGGTAAGATTCTGAGAATGAGAGCTGAAGGCTGGAATGAATAATTCTTCTGAAATGATGGGCTCCGGAGGAAAGAAATGAAAACAACTCATGAAATGCTCCGGATGGATGAAAATAATTCTCACAATCAAAACAATTATGAGAGGATGGCATCACGCTTGAACTGAGAATCCTCGAGAGAAGGCACAAGATTTAGAGGAAACACTTCTTCGGTCTTCAAATCCGAGAATGACTACGAGAAACACCACCAAGAATTATTGAAACACTCCGGAATGACTAAAAGAGGAGAGGTTGATACAAAGAAGAAAAGACTTTGAAAGATCTTGAAAAAAAGACATTTGACTGATGACAATCCATTCTTAGGTCAAACTTTGAAAGATTTGAGAATAGCTCCGGTAAAATTAAAAGAGTCAGGTAAGATCCTGGAAAAAGACTTGTGGGTTAGGGCCCACTCAAAAGATACACCGTTGAACGATTTAAAGGAAGATTGCGCCGGTTGAATTAAATGGCTTGAATGAGATAACATCCTCGAAATATCTTGAACGGATTGATAATGGAAACATGAACCTTCTGAGACATCTTCAGCACTCCGGAACAAATGAATAGCGAGAGGTGAATGATTAAGAGGTGCACCGACATGGGAAAACATTTGGAACGAGGAAAATGATATGATCAACAAAGCTTGAAATGAATCCACCGGTGAAGAAAAGAACGAAGAATAAAACACTTGAAGCTCCGTTAGAATCTTCCTGAGAATCACCGGATAAGAACATTGACTAAAAAGAATGAAGAGACTTCACATGAATAAAATGGATACTTGATTAAGAAATCTGAGTCCTTGAAGAAAAAGGGGTTGGGTGGGCGGGAAAACAAAGGCAACTTGGGGACAGATGAAACGAACAACGTTGGGAAAGCCGAGAGGTGATCTTGCGGATGTTGAAATGATCGGATCCACTTGAAGAGAAACACGCCAGTTGAAAAAGGATTGACATGACAATCCCGATGATCGAAAAGGATTGGTATTCACATAGGAGTATGAGAACACCGTTTAGGAAAAGCATGGAATCAACACTTGACTTCGAAGCAACTCGAATACCACAACTGAAAACAAAAACAAAGGATTGGCTTGCAAAATAAGCCGGAACAAACATATGATAGAGATTTCGTCCGAAGTTTTCATGGTGGGGCCCACACGGGCTCGATCGTACAACACCATCATGTACAAGGCAGTGCACATGACATACGAAGCGTCCCCGAGTCAGCATAGCCAAGGACTCTTTAAGACACAATGAGACCACAGTAAAACCAACCGTGGCTGGGCGGACCACTAGACGTCGAACCCCAATACCATATCATGCATCTGTCGAAAAGATATCCTAAGAGCTACTTGAATTCCCACTTATAAACTCCCGAAACTTTCTGGTTATGCAATCAGGTGTTGGGGATACAGGGGAAGCATAAAATCTCACCCAAAACTAGCAAATCCTACATCCAGTTGTATCCATCCTTCAACACATAACCAAGAAACCTTCGGAAATCATTTACCTCAACCTTCGAAAAGCATTTGTTATATGAGTTATGGAAATACTCCTGAACTCCCGCCCCAGTACTGGGTGGCGTCGAGGTTATCTCACCAACAACTTCATAAAAGAGATTTTCGATGTTGGCGAAACTCAGGTATTCCAGAACTGCAACGATAAAATTGTGACGACAACACCTCGGAGCTCAACTCCCCGGGACACTGCCACAACCCCTAAATGTCAGGAGGCACCAAGAACAATGTTCTCGTCACAAAACCATCGGAATGATTCCAAGATACCCGCGTGATCCTAAAAAAAATTCGTGAAAATTTGAGAAGAGAAGAGTCAAAACTCTACGTCAGGAGGCCTCACCAGAGCGACAAAGGGACCGAGGAGTAAAAAGAATCCTACTCTCCGATATATATAAACCTATAAGACTCAAAACATTTTTCTAGACTCAACAACGCCAGCGATTCGATCAAGCAGGGGGCTCCTAAGTCAGGGAAGGCTCTGATTACCAACTTGTAACACCCACGATGCAGTTATATCTCCCACGTGTCAGAGCATGACTTAGAGGCATAACCGCATAGTAGGCATGTCGCAAGAGGGGTAATCTTTAAACATCCCATGTACTGAAATGAAAGGGATAAAGAGTTGGCTTACAATCGCCACTTCACACAATACATAAATATAGCATTACATCATCCAGAATACAATCAAGGTCCGACTACGGAACCAAAATAAAAGAAGAAAACCCCAATTGCTAGATCCCCGATCGTCCCAACTGGGCTCCACTACTGATCAACTGAAAACGAAACAACACAGCAAACACAATCTTCATCGAGCTCCCACTTGAGCTGGGTTGCGTCACCTGCACTGGTATCATTGGCACCTGCAACTGTTTGGAAGTATCTGTGAGCCACGAGGACTCAGCAATCTCACACCTGCGAGATCAAGACTATTTAAGCTTATGGGTAGGAAAGGGGTAATGAGGTGGAGCTGCAGCAAGCACTAAGCATATATGGTGGCTAACATACGCAAATAAGAGCGAGAAGAGAAGCAATGCACGGGCGTGAACTAGATGTGATCAAGAAGTGATCCTGGAACTACTTACGTTCAAGCATAACACAAGAACCGTGTTCACTTCCCGGACTCCGCCAGAAAGAGACCATCACGGCTACACACGCGGTTGATGCATTTTAATTAAGTTAAGTGTCAAGTTCTCTACAACCGGATATTAACAAATTCCCATCTGCCCATAACCACGGGCACGACTTTCGAAAGTTCAAACCCTGCAGGGGTGTCCCAACTTAGCCCATCACAAGCTCTCACGGTCAACGAAGGATATTCCTTCTCCCAGGAAGACCCGATCAGACTTGGAATCCCGGTTACAAGACATTTCGACAATGGTAAAACAAGACCAGCAAGACCGTCCGATGCGCCGACATCCCGATAGGAGCTGCACATATCTCGTTCTCAGGGTAACACCGGATGAGACATCCTACGAGTAAAATCAAACCTCAAGTTTCCCAGAGGTGGCCCCGCAGTCTACTCGGTTCGGACCAACACTTAGACAAGCACTGGCCTGGGGGGGCTAAAATAAAGATGACCCTCGGGAGAGCGACTCCCAAGGGAAAAGTAGGTGGTGGTGAGGCAAATGGTAAAACCAAGATTGGGCCTTGCTGGAGCAGTTTTATTCAAAGCGAACTGTCAAGGGGTTCCCATAACACCCAACCGTGTAAGGAACGCCAAAACAAGGAACATAACACCGGTATGACGGAAACTAGGGCGGCAAGAGTGGAACAAAACACCAGGCATAAGGCCGAGCCTTCCACCCTTTACCAAGTATATAGATGCATTAAAGTAAATAAGAGATAATAGTGATATCCCAACAATAACCATGTTCCAACATGGAACAAACTTCAACTTCACTTGCAACTAGCGACGCTATAAGAGGGGCTGAGCAAAAGCGGTAACATAGCCAAACAACAGTTTGCTAGGAAAGGTGAGTTAGAGGCTTAACATGGCAATATGGGAGGCATGATATAGCAAGTGGTAGGTATCGCAGCATAGCAAAAGAGCGAGCAACTAGCAAGCAAAGATAGAAGTGATTTCGAGGGTATGGTCATCAATCCCGCAAGGAAGAAAAACGAGTCCATGAAGAAGACAAATGGACGTAGTCGAACGGATCTTCACAAACGCGACGTTATCGGAACTAATCCGAAGAAGCAATACCGGAAAGAAGCAAACAACATGGTAAACAACCATCACATAAACATGGCATGATGCACAACCAAGTATGATGCATATCCGGTTTTAAATATGCATGGCATGACAAAGTGCACAAACAAAACTACAAGTTAAGTGGAGCTCAATATGCAACGATTTGCATATTGACGAGACACCACATCAATTATTTAGTTCACTCCCGGTTAGGTACTCCAATATTAAATGTTGGTTAACATGGCAAGAGGTGAAGCATAACAAAACTATACTATCTAAACAATTTAAATGGGGCCGGATATAACAAACAACAAATCCGGTAAATCCCCATATGCATTTAGCAAATTAATGCAAACAACAATTTAAACATTCTTGATGTTGTTATCATGATGCGGATGACATGTGCAAGTTTTATGCAAGTTTATGAAAATGTTGATAAGAGCATGTTATGAAGCATTTGTCCTTGTGGCGGAAACAAAAGGGGTGCCACGGCGATGAAATGGAAATGATGCCGCGGCAACATTCCGATGATCCGGTAGCTTACGGGGATACCGGTGCAAAAGGAAGTGGGTGTGAGTGTGTCATGCAAGGAGATGGGGTGCTCCCGGATATCGGGTGTCCCACATGACGGTGACAAGCCAAAAGAGGGGCTTCGTGCAACGAACAACTCTGACATGGAGCAAACACGAGCATTTCATACAACATATGCATTCGTTCCACGGGTCATCGTCTCGGCGGTTATACCTTCGAAGGGTGCATACTCGGAGCGGTCCGGGTTCAGTGCAAAGTAGAGGAAGAAGACGTTCTCGGGACGTTCGTATTGGAGGTAGTCATTCATGATCGGGAAGTGGTCGAGGTAAAGGTCTTCGACAACGGTCATCGTACATGCTCCGAGGTCGTTGGTAGAGGTTCTCGCAATCTCGGCGACGGCAGTGGTACACGTTTTCGAAGGCGTTCGAGTCATCGGTAGAGGAACTTGACGGACTTGAATCTCTTCGAGGTTGTCGTGGTACTTGGGGCCTTCGGACTTGCCGGTCTCGTCCTTGTGACGGTAGTCGAACTTGAAGTTTTTGGTTCATAGGTCTTCAGCGACGGTAGTTGTTCACGGCGCTTGTGACCCGCGGTTCTTCGGCAAGATAGTCGTATATGTTCGGGATCGTCACCGTTCGTAGTCAATGTAGTTGAACTTGACGGTCGTTGACGTCGTGGTACTTGGTATCCTGGCGCCCTCTCGGCCTTGATATAGACGAAACGGAACGCGATGATTGGTACTCGGTGTCCAGCGACAGCAACATAGGAGACTTGGGCGATGCTAGGCATCAAGAAGAGGAGCGTGCTCGCTCCGGCATGGAGCTGGACACGGACAACGCGCGGGGTGATCGAGCAGGCAGCAGCGCTGCTCATCCTCCTCGGTTGAGGCCGAGGCGTAACGAGGCATGGCGGGCAGACTTGGCGCGGAGCAAGGAGGACCTGCAGGGACGCGGTCGAGGAGGAGGCCGACGTCACGGAGGAGGGCGGCACAGCAAGGAGCCACTCGGGGCGGAGGAAGGCAACGATGCAGGCGGCTGGAGATGGTGGCGGAGCTCTCTGCCCGTCCGACAGGTCACCGGTGGCGCTGTAGCGAAGCGAGGTCGAGGAGGAGGCCAGGTCGGGGACGAAACTGGACACCGGTGCGGACCCCGGTGTGTTGCCGGACCTGGAGGTTGAGGCGACCGGTGGCGGAGCTTGGGGCGGCGTGCCATGGAGGTTCGGGCATGGCTGCGGGAGATGGGAGGCGGGGCACTTGGGGCGCGGTGCGGCTGGACGGCGCCGGGGACGAGGCGCATGAGAGGAGAGGCGCTCGGGCCAGGCGCTGGTGTGAGGGCTGCTGCGGGAGGCGCTCAGGATCGAGAGGGAGAGAGTGAGATGGGGATCGAGAAGCAGCGCTGCTCTCTCCCTGGTGCGAAGCGTGAGGCAGCGGGAGGAGGAAACGAGAGAGAGAAAGGGATCGAACAGGGGATGAGGCTAGGGTTCGGGAGGGAGTGGGCCTTGGGCCTAAGTGGCCTGCGGCTACAGGAGGCCCAAGAGGCAAGGCTGGGCTCCCTCTCTTAACCTCTCTTCTCAAAAGAAAAAAAAGAAAAAAAAACAGTACATAGATAAGAAAGAAAAGAAAGGGAGGTTAGAGGAAGGAGTTGGGCACGCAGACAATTTTTCCGGAGCCACAAAAATACGAGGAATTTGACAAAAATGGCCTGAGGATTTTTAGAGGAAGTAAAATCCACACGCGTTGGATTTAACTCAGCAAGTTTGAATTTCGAAACCCATTCAAAAGAACTCCAAATGGGTTGAAATGATAGGATGTGACCCTACACAATATATGTGATTTATGGGCAGATTTGGAACATTTATGGGTAAAGTCAAATTGCCACTCAATTTTACTAAAAGGCCCCAAAGAAAGAAGGTGAAGTTGAGAAGGATAAAAGGAAATTCGAAGAACGATGCATATGTGTTGTGGGTGATCCCAAGCCAATGGAATGGTTTAATATAGCTCCCTAATATTAGGAGGATTTGTTTTAAAGAGAAACCACCATGTGAATTCCCTCGGTTTAAATGGATCAAAGATCAATGCCATTTATTTAGTTGAGTTAAAAAAATGACATGATGGCATGATGACATGATGCAATGCACAAATGCAAAGATGAATGCAACAGACAAAACAAACTACCCGACGAAACTCGTAAAACCAAGGAAGGCATCTGAAGCTCCGGTCTTGGGGCGTTACACATTGGACCGCATACATCAGTATGTATTGTTTCCAATAAGTCAGTGGCTCGCTCCATTGTTCCGGAGAATGGATTCTTAGTCATCTTGCCCATGAGGCATGGTTCGCAAGCATCAAGTGATTCGTAATCAAGTGATTCCAAAAGTCCATCCGCATGGAGTTTCTTCATGCAATTTACACCAATATGACCTAAATGGTAGTGCCACAAGTATGTTGCACTATCATTATCAACTTTGCATCTTTTGGCATCAATATTATGAATATGTGTATCACTACGATCGAGATTCAATAAACCATTTATATTAAGTGTATGACCATAGAAGGTTTTATTCAAGTAAATAGAACAACAATGCTTCTTTGACTTAAATGAATAAACGTATTGCAATAAACATGATCCAATCATATTCATGGTCAACGCAAAACACCAAATAACATTTATTTTAGGTTCAACACTAATCCCGAAGGTAAAAGGAGTGTGTGATGCTGATCTTATCAACCTTGGAATCATTTCCAAGACACATCGTCATCTCGCCCTTAACTAGTCTATGTTCATTTTGTAACTCCTGTTTCAAGTTACTAATCTTAGCAACTGAACCGGTATCAAATACCCTGGGGTTACTATGAACATTAGTAAAGTATACATCAATAACATGTATATCAAATATACCTTTCACTTTGCCATCCTTCTTATCCGCCAAGTATTTGGGGTAGTTCCGCTTCCAGTGACCATTCCCTTTGCAGTAGAAGCACTCAGTTTCAGGCTTAGGTCTAGCTTTGGGTTTCTTCATGGGAGTGACAACTTGCTTGCCATTCTTCTTGAAGTTCCCTTTTTTTCCCGTGTCCTTTTTCTTGAAACTAGTGGTCTTATTAACCATCAACACTTGATGCTCTTTCTTGATTTCTACCTTTGTTAATTTCAGCATCGCGAAGAGCTTGGGAATCGTTTTTGTTATCCCTTTCATATTATAGTTCATCACGAAGTTCTAGTAACTTGGTGACAATGACTATAGAACTCTATCAATCACTATTTTATCTGGAAGATTAACTCCCACTTGATTCAAGCGATTGTAGTACTTAGACATTCTGAGCACATGCTCACTGGTTGAGCTATTCTCATCCATCTTGTAGGCAAAGTACTTATCAGAAGTCTCATACCTCTCGACTCGGGCATGAGTCTGAAATACCAATTTCAGCTCTTGAAACATCTTATATGCTCCGTGGTGTTCAAAACATTTTTGAAGTCCCGGTTCTAAGCTGTAATGTATGGCGCACTAAACTATCAAGTAGTCATCATACCGAGTTTGCGAAACGTTCATAACGTCTGCATCTGCTCCTGCAATAGGTCTGTCACCTAGCGATGCATCAAGGACATAATTCTTCTGTGCAACAATGAGGATAATCCTCAGATCACGGATGCAGTCCGCATCATTGCTACTATGATCTTTCAACTTATTTTACTCTAGGAACATATCAAAATAAATGGGGAGCTTTAACGTGAGCTATTGATCTACAACATAATTTGCAAATACTATCAGGAGTAAGTTCATGATAAATTAATATTCAATTAATCATATTACTTAAGAACTCCCACTTTCCACTTCCAAAAATCACAGACTGCCCTGAGGTTGAGCACACAGATGATCTACGTACGTTCAAATATGATTATGGTGACTGTCGTCTACAGAAGATAGCAATTTGTCGAGTTCCCAACCGCTCTTGGGATTACAAGGACTATGAAGTTGTTGCTATCTTCGACAAGCTTGTTGCCGTCCTTACTTCCACGCTTGATGGATATTGCTCAAAAATCAATTTTTGTACACGGATGAGTATTGTGATGCAATTCAATACGAGCGTCTTGTGTTGACCGCCACCACTCGTGGCACTGTTTTTGCATGGAATCCTTATGGTTTCGGTACGTTTGTCTTCCACCATAATTATGATTGTTTCATCCACATGCATGCGAGTTAGCTAGTTTCCCTTTACTAATTAACCTTCTTGTGTTTCCAAGGTCCTGTGAACATTCCACCACCTATACTTGAAAAAAATTATAACCAAGGGGGAGATGACAATGGTGATGATCACGAGTATGAGGACGAGCAGGACCTATATACTCAGTGGCGCCTGGCAACTTATTCCGATGGATCACCTCTTCTTGTATGTATATAGGGCACTCCAGATGTTACTAATGAAGCATGTGTTGTCTCCCATGGTCGCACTCTCCGGACCTATTCCAACATCCGTTGCAGGGTATTCGGGATGGATACTAGTGTGCTAGCGCCAACACCTTCTCCCTGGTTCAGTATTGATAGTCTTGGAGAAAACTCGCTCTTCCTTGGACAAAACTATCCAATTATGGTGAAAGGCAATCCAGCTACTATTGACACAACACTACCATTTATGAGAAGCAACTGTATCTATACCTCAGACATTGCTATGGTTCCCTACCCCGACTATCACAATATGCGTCCTGATATAGGCCGCTTCAGCCTAGATGATCAGTCCTGCGTTGGTCTCGAGAATGACAATAGCTGGCCCTTCCTAGAGAATCAGTTATGGTTCAAAGCAAGTGTTTCCAACACCGAGGATTGGTTGAGCTTAAGTTCATTTCATCGCTTTTTTTATTTGTTGTGTGATAAAAACTTTAGTATTTACTAGAATTTTTTGTTGGCAATAATCTATAATCCAACATGTATCCTCGTTGTCGTTGTGTGTTGATGACTTGTTGTATGTAATGAATGGTACATTTGCAAATGCATCCCGTCAACTCATGTCTACTCGCATCGCACACGGGTCGTGTGGCGGCAAGTATATTGTTTTTCTATTTGGATGATTAATGTTGCCGCTTTATTGCTTAACCCAAGCATGGCACATATCAGTTGTTGGTCTAGCGCCCGCGGTTCGAATAAATAATCTGTTTAGGATATTGGTTCCCAATTATTAATAATCTCCCGTATGTAATTAGATAAAGATTACATCAAAACTGGTCTCAAATTTGACAAAAAAGTACAATGCCACTTTGTATTGGTGTCCATATGAACAATGCTAGTGATTTTAGTTGCAAAAATTAGATAGTGCTAGTGATTTTTAGCTGCATATTTTGACTAATCGTAGTGTTACAAGTGTCGGTGTACAAAAGTAGGGGCTCTCCTTTTGCACCCCTTTACTTGTGCACGGGCAGTCAGAGCCACGCCCACGACCGCACTAAGCAGGGCAGAGGAGGGATGCCGGAGCACAAGATGACCAAAACAACACCAAGACCAGAGGCGCAAAGAGAGCAAGAGGGCAAGGGGGACTCCCCCGGCAAGACTCTTGCCGGGGTGGCTTCCGCAGCCCCGGCAAGATCCTTGCCGGGGCAACTTGCCTGACGCCAACAGAGCGCGCCACCCTTGAGCCCAAGGGTTTCCAACACCATCAACCACATTGGAACCAAGGCTCGGGAGGCACCTTCGTGGTGGCATGCAGATCTTTGTAGAGATCATAAATACACGAGATTGGACGAGAACCAGAAGACGACGATCCTTAGCAAGATCCTTGCCAAGTGAGGGAGTCCTGGATTAGGGGGTCTCCGAATAGCTGGACTATATCCTTTGGCCGGACTACTGGACTATGAAGATACAAGATTGAAGACTTCGTCCCATGTCCGGATGGGACTCTCCTTGGCGTGGAAGGCAAGCTAGGCAATACGGATACGTAGATCTCCTCCCTTGTAACCGACTCTGTGTAACCCTAGCCCCCTCCGGTGTCTATATAAACAGGAGGGTTCAGTCCATAGGACAACATAGACAATCATACCATAGGCTAGCTTCTAGGGTTTAGCCTCTACGATCTCGTGGTAGATCAACTCTTGTAATACTTATATCATCAAGAACAATCAAGCAGGACGTAGGGTATTACCTCCATCAAGAGGGCCCGAACCTGGGTAAACATCGTGTCCCCTGCTTCCTGTTACCATCCGCCTTAGATGCATAGTTCGGGACCCCCTACCCGAGATCCGCCAGTTTTGACACCGACATTGGTGCTTTCATTGAGAGTTCCACTATGTCGTCACCATAAGGCTTGATGGTGAAGGAAATATGCCCTAGAGGCAATAATAAAGTTATTATTTATTTCCTTATATCATGATAAATGTTTATTATTCATGCTAGAATTGTATTAACCGGAAACATAATACATGTGTGAATACATAGACAAACAATATGTCACTAGTATGCCTCTACTTGACTAGCTCATTGATCAGAGATGGTTAAGTTTCCTAACCATATACAAAGAGTTGTCATTTGATTAATGAGATCACATCATTAGGAGAATGATGTGATTGACTTGACCCATTCCGTTAGCTTAGCACTTGATCGTTTAGTTTGTTGCTATTGCTTTCTTCATGACTTATACATGTTCCTATGACTATGAGATTATGCAACTCCCGTTTACCGGAAGAATACTTTGTGTGCTACCAAACGTCACAACGTAACTGGGTGATTATAAAGGTGCTCTACAGGTGTCTCCGAAGGTACTTGTTGGGTTGGCGTATTTCGAGATTAGGATTTGTCACTCCGATTGTCGGAGAGGTATCTCTGGGCCCACTCGGTAATGCACATCACTATAAGCCTTGCAAGCATTGCAGCTAATGAGTTAGTTGCGGGATGATGTATTACAAAACGAGTAAAGAGACTTGCCGGTAACGAGATTGAACTAGGTATTGAGATACCGACGATTGAATCTCGGGCAAGTAACATACCGATGACAAAGGGAACAATGTATGTTGTTATGCGGTTTGACCGATAAAGATCTTCATAGAATATGTGGGAACCAATATGAGCATCCAGGTTCCGCTATTGGTTATTGACCAGAGACGTGTCTCAGTCATGTCTACATAGTTCTCGAACCCGTAGGGTCCGCACGCTTAAAGTTCGATGACGATTATATTATGAGTTTATGTGTATTGATGTACCGAAGGTAGTTCGGAGTCCCGGATAAAATCAGGGACATGACGAGGAGTCTCGAAATGGTTGAGACGTAAAGATCGATATATTGGACGACTATATTCGGACATCGGAAAGGTTCCGAGTGATTTGGGTATTTTTCAGAGTACCGAAGAGTTACGGGAATTCGCCTGGGAGTATATGGGCTTTATTGGGCTTTAGGGGAAAGAGAGAGGAGAGGTTGGGCGCCCCCCAAGGCCTAGTCTGAATTGGACTAGGGGCAGGGGCTGCGCCCCCTCCTTCCTTCTCTTCTCTATTCCCTTGCCTTGACTCCTACTCCTACTACTTGGAAGGGGGGGATCCTACTCTCGGTGGGAGTAGGACTCCTCCAGGGCGTGCCATAGGGGCCGGCCCTCTCCCCCCTCCACTCCTTTATATACGTGGCCAGGGGGCACCCCATAGAGACAAGAATTGATCCCTTGGTTCTCTTAGCCGTGTGCGGTGCCCTCCTCCACCATAATCCACCTCGGTCATATCGTAGCGGTGCTTAGGCGAAGCCCTGCGTCGGTAGATCATTATCATCGTCACCACGCCGTCGTGCTGACAAAACTCTGCCTCGACACTCGGCTGGAATGGAGTTCAAGGGACGTCATCGAGTTGAACGTGTGCAGAACTCGGAGGTGCCATGTGTTTGGTACTTGATCGGTCGGATCGTGAAGACGTACGACTACATCAACCGCGTTGTGCTAACGCTTCCGCTTTCGTTCTACGAGGGTACGTGGACAACACTCTCCCCTCTCGTTGCTATCCATCACCATGATCTTGCGTGTGTGTAGGAAATTTTTGAAATTACTACGTTCCCCAACAGTGGTATCAGAGCCATGTTTTATGCGTTGATGTTATTTGCACGAGTAGAACACAAGTGAGTTGTGGGCGATATAAGTCATACTGCTTACTAGCATGTCATACTTTGGTTCGGCGGTATTGTTGGATGAAGCGGCCCGAACCGACATTACGCGTATGCTTACGCGAGACTGGTTCTACCGACGTGCTTTGCACATAGGTGGCTGGCGGATGTCAGTTTCTCCAACTTTAGTTGAACCGATTGTGGCTATGCCCGGTCCTTGAGAAGGTTAAAACAGCACTAACTTGACAAACTATCATTGTGGTTTTGATGCGTAGGTAAGAACGGTTCTTGCTCAGCCCGTAGCAGCCACGTAAAACTTGCAACAACAAAATAGAGGGCGCCTAACTTGTTTTTGTAGGGCATGTTGTGATGTGATATGGTCAAGACCTGATGAGATATAAGTTGTTGTATGAGATGATCATGTTTTGTTGAAGTTATCGACAATTGGCAGAAGCCTTATGGTTGTCTCTTTATTGCATAAGATGCAAGTGCTAAATAATTGCTTTACTTTATCGCTATGCGATAGCAATAGTTGCAAGAGCAATAGTTGGCGAGACAACCATGTGACGACACATTGATACAGATCAATATGATGGAGATCATGGTGTCATGTTGGTGACGATGGAGATCATGACGATGCTTTGGAGATGGAGATTAAAGGGACAAGATGATGATGGCCATATCATGTCACATATTTTGATTGCATGTGATGTTATTTGGTGTTTGCGTTGAGCATGAATATGATTTTGATCATGTTTATTGCAAAACGGTTATTCATTTAAGTTAGAGAATAATTGTTGTTCTGTTTACATGAATAAAACCTTCTATGGTCATACACCCAATGAAAATGGTTCGTTGGATCTCGATCGTAGTGATACACATATTCATAATATTGAAGCCAAAATATGCAAAGTTAATAATGATAGTGCAACTTATTTGTGGCACTGCCGTTTAGGTCATATTGGTGTAAAGCGCATGAAGAAACTCCATGCTGATGGGCTTTTGGAATCACTTGATTATGAATCATTTTGATGCTTGCGAACCATGCCTCATGGGCAAGATGACTAAGACTCCGTTCTTCGGAACAGTGGAGCGAGCAACTGACTTATTGGAAACAATACATACTGATGTATGCAGTCCGATGAGTGTTGAGGCTCGTGGCGGGTATCGTTATTTTCTGACCTTCATAGATGATTTGAGCAGATATGGGTATATCTACTTGATGAAGCATAAGTCTGAAACATTTGAAAAGTTCAAAGAACTTCAGAGTGAGGTGGAAAATCATCGTGACAAGAAAATAAAGTTTTTACGATCTGATCGCAGAGACAAATATTACGAGTTTGGTCTTGAATTAAAACAATGTGGAATAGTTTCACAAAATCGTGCCACCTGGAACACCACAGTGTAATGAGTGTCTGAACATCGTAACCGTACTTTATTAGATATGGTGCGATCTATGATGTCTCTTACCGATTTACCACTATCGTTTTGGGGTTATGCATTAGAGACAGCGACATTCACATTAAATAGGGCACCATCTAAATCCGTTGAGATGACACCATATGAACTATGGTTTGGCAAGAAACCTAAGCTGTCGTTTCTTAAAGTTTGAGGTTGCAATGCTTATATGAAAAAGTTTCAACCTGATAAGCTCAAACCCAAATCGGAGAAGTGCATCTTCATAGGATACCCAAAAGAAAATGTTGGGTACACCTTCTATCACAGATCCGAAGGCAAGATATTCATTGCTGAGAATGGATCCTTCCTAGACAAGGAGTTTCTCTCAAAAGAAGTGAGTGGGAGGAATGTAGAACTTGATGAGATAACTGTACCTGCTCCCTTATTGGAAAGTAGTTCATCACAAAAATCTGTTCCTGTGACTACTACACCAATTAGTGAGGAAGCTAATGATGATGATCATGTAACTTCAGATCAAGTTACTACCGAACCTCGTAGGTAAACCAGTGTGAGATCCGCACCAGAGTGGTATGGTAATCCTGTTCTGGAGGTCATGTTACTTGACCATGACGAGCCTACAAACTATGAGGAAGCGATGATGAGCCCAGATTCCGCGAAATGGCTTGAGGCCATAAAATCTGAGATGAGATCCATGTATGAGAACAATGTATGGACTTTGATTAACTTGCCCATTGATCGGCGAGCCATTGATATTAAATGGATCTTCAAGAGGAAGAAGGACGCTGATAGTAGTGTTACTATCTACAAAGCTAGAATTGTCGCAAAAAGGTTTTCGACAAGTTCAAGGTGTTGACTACGATGAGAGTTTCTCACTCGTATCTATGCTTAAGTCTGTCTGAATCATGTTAGCAATTGCTGCATTTTATGAAATCTGGCTAATGGATAAACAAAACTGCATTCCTTAATAGATTTATTAAAGAAGAGTTGTATATGATGCAACCACAAGGTTTTGTCAATCCTAAAGGTACTAACAAAATATGCAAGCTCCAACGATCCATCTATGGACTGGTGCAAGCATCTCGGAGTTGGAATATACGCTTTGATAAGTTGATCAAAGCATATAGTTTTATATAGACTTGCGGTAAAGCCTGTATTTACAAGAAAGTGAGTGGGAGCACTACAACATTTCTGATAAGCATATGTGAATGACATATTGTTGATCGGAGTTAATGTAGAATTATTCTGCAAAGCATAAAGGAATGTTTGAAAGGAGTTTTTCAAAGAAACACCTCGGTGAAGCTGCTTACATATTGAGCATCAGGATCTATAGAGATAGATCAAGACGCTTGATAAGTTTTTCAATGAGTACATACCTTGACAAGATTTTGAAGTAGTTCAAAATGGAACAGTCAAAGAAGGAGTTCTTGCCTTTGTTACAAGGTGTGAAGTTGAGTAAGGCTCAAACCCCGACCACGGCAGAAGATAGAGAGAGAATGAAAGTCATTCCCTATGCCTCAGCCATAGGTTCTATAAAGTATGCCATGCTGTGTACCAGACCTATTGTATACCCTGCCCTGAGTTTGGCAAGGGAGTACAATAGTGATCTAGGAGTAGATCACTGGACATTGGTCAAAATTGTCCTTAGTGGAATAAGGATATTGTTGGGGATATTACCACTAGGCGTAAACCGGCCTACTTGGGCCGGGTTAACTTCATTAGTGGTATAAGCAGATGAAGGCCCAAGGCCTATAGTTGGTTTAGAATCTATAGCCGTAAACCGACCTGATGTGTAACTTGTATTGTAAGTTAGGAATAAAGAGATACCGACCGGGATACGAGTATGAACCGGTTGGGACTCTATGGACCGACGGGCGTCACCCGTGTATATAAGGGGACGACCCGGCGGTGGTTCAGGGACAACCACAACTCGAGCCTAGGCGAAGCTTGTTTGCTCCCTAGCCATCGAGATCATATCAATTCCATCACAGCTAGACATAGGCTTTTACCTTCATCGAAGGGGCCAAACTAGTATAAAACCCTCGTGTCTTTGTGTCCGCTTTAACCCCTTCAAGTAAACCCGTGGCGATGGCTCCACGACTAAGTCCTTTCACTAGGACATCTGCCGTGACAAATCCGCGACAAATATGTTTCTCGATTATGGAGGTGACAAAAGGTTCGTCGTAAAGGGTTACGTCGATGCAAGTTTTGACACTGATCCAGATGACTCAAAGTCTCAATCTGGATACATATTGAAAGTGGGAGCAATTAGCTAGAGTAGCTCCGTGCAGAGCATTGTTGACATAGAAATTTGCAAGATACTTACGGATCTGAATATGGCAGACCCGTTGACTAAACTTCTCTCACAAGCAAAACATGATCATACCTTAGTACTCTTTGGGTGTTAATCACATAGCGATGTGAACTAGATTATTGACTCTAGTAAACCCTTTGGGTGATGGTCACATGTCGATGTGAACTATGGGTGTTAATCACATGGTGATGTGAACTATTGGTATTAAATCACATGGCGATGTGAACTAGATTATTGACTCTAGTGCAAGTGGGAGACTGAAGGAAATATGCCCTAGAGGCAATAATAAAGTTATTATTTATTTCCTTATATCATGATAAATGTTTATTATTCATGCTAGAATTGTATTAACCGAAAACATAATACATGTGTGAATACATAGACAAACAGTATGTCACTAGTATGCCTCTACTTGACTAGCTCATTGATCAGAGATGGTTGAGTTTCCTAACCATAGACAAAGAGTTTTCATTTGATTAATGAGATCACATCATTAGGAGAATGATGTGATTGACTTGACTCATTCCGTTAGCTTAGCACTTGATCGTTTAGTTTGTTGCTATTACTCTCTTCATGACTTATACATGTTCCTATGACTATGAGATTATGCAACTCCCGTTTACCGGAGGAATACTTTGTGTGCCACCAAACGTCACAACGTAACTGGGTGATTATAAAGGTGCTCTACAGGTGTCTCCGAAGGTACTTGTTGGGTTGGCGTATTTCGAGATTAGGGTTTGTCACTTCGATTGTCGGAGAGGTATCTCTAGGCCCACTCGGTAATGCACGTCACTATAAGCCTTGCAAGCATTGCGGCTAATGAGTTAGTTGCAGGATGATATATTACAGAACGAGTAAGGAGACTTGCTGGTAACGAGATTGAACTAGGTATTGAGATACCGACGATCGAATCTCGGGCAAGTAACATACCGATGACAAAGGGAACAATGTATGTTGTTATGCGGTTTGACCGATAAAGATCTTCGTAGAATATGTGGGAACCAATATGAGCATCCAGGTTCCGCTATTGGTTATTGACCAGAGACGTGTCTCGGTCATGTCTACATAGTTCTCGAACCCGTAGGGTCCGCACGCTTAAAGTTCGATGACGGTTATATTATGAGTTTATGTGTATTGATGTACCAAAGGTAGTTCGGAGTCCCGGATAAGATCGGGGACATGACGAGGAGTCTCGAAATGGTTGAGGCGTAAAGATCAATATATTGGACGACTATATTCGGACATCGGAAAGGTTCCGAGTGATTCGGGTATTTTTCGGAGTACCGGAGAGTTACGGGAATTCGCCGGGGAGTATATGGGCCTTATTGGGCTTTAGGGGAAAGAGAGAGGAGAGGTTGGGCGCCCCCCAAGGCCTAGTCAGAATTGGACTAGGGGGAGGGGCTGCGCCCCCTCCTTCCTTCTCTTCTCTATTTCCTTGCCCTGACTCCTACTCCTACTACTTGGAAGGGGGGAATCCTACTCCCGGTGGGAGTAGGACTCCTCCAGGGCGCACCATAGGGGCCGGCCCTCTCCCCCCCTCCACTCCTTTATATACGTGGCCAGGGGCACCCCATAGAGACAGCAATTGATCCCTTGGATCTCTTAGCCGTGTGCAGTGCCCCCCTCCACCATAATCCACCTCGGTCATATCGTAGTGGTGCTTAGGCGAAGCCCTGCGTCGGTAGAACATTATCATCGTCACCACGCCGTTGTGCTGACGAAACTCTCCCTCAACACACGGCTGGATCGGAGTTCGAGGGACGTCATCGAGTTGAACGTGTGCAGAAGTCGGAGGTGCCATGCGTTCGGTACTTGATCGGTCAGATCGTGAAGACCTACGACTACATCAACCGCGTTGTGCTAACGCTTCCGCTTTCGGTCTACGAGGGTACATGGACAACAGTCTCCCCTCTCATTGCTATCCATCACCATGATCTTGCGTGTGCGTTGGAAATTTTTGAAATTACCACGTTCCCCAATAGATGGCTCCTTCGATCATCGATAGCGATGAGGTCCAGGGTGAGGTTTTCCACCCTGGACAGATCTTTGTATTCGGCGGCTTCGCACTGCGGGCCAATTCGCTTGGCCATCTAGAGCAGGTCGAGAGCTACGCCCCTGGCCATCAGGTCAGAGTCGGAAACTTAAACTACACTGCCGACATCCGCGGAGACTTGATCTTCGACGGATTTGAGCTCGTGTTACGTGCGCCGCACAGTCATGACGAACACGACGTAACTCTGCCGTCGGACAATGTTCAGGAGATCGCATCTGCAATTCCTCCGGCCTTCAATCTGGAGCAACTTGCGCCATCCAAGGACGGAGGGATAGACCCCGCCATGGAGACCGCACTCTCAGTGGAGATGGAGCCGGATACTGACTTCACCCCTTACGAGAGCCGTGTCGCCGAACCACTGGATTCACCTCCGGCCACGGACTCTGAGCCGCTTACATCCGTGCCCGTCGAATCCAACTGGGCGCCGATCATGGAGTTCACCTCCGTCGGATATCTTTCAGCACTCGCCCTTCGGCGATATGCTAAATTCATTAAGGTCCCTCTCCCTGTCAGGAGAACCTTGGCCGAACTATGTCCAGCTAGAATGGGATGCGGATGACGAAGAAATTCACTGCCTACCCACCACCCACTTAGTAGCCACTGTTGACGATTTAACCGACATGCTCGACTTTGACTCCGAAGACATCAACGGTATGGACGACGATGCAGGAGACGAGCAGGAACCACCGCCCACAGGGCGCTGGACCGTTACCTCATCATATGATATATACATGGTGGACACCCCCAAAGAAGGCAATGGCGACGAGACAACGGAGGATGACCCCTCCAAGAAGCAACCCAAGTGCCGACGTCAGCGGCGCCACTCTAAGTCCCGCCACAGCAAAAGTAATGATACCGGCATAGGAGACAATAACACTCCGGATAGTGCCGAAGAAAACCACAATCCCCTCCAGCACGATGTAGAGCCGGAGGATGAACAAGCTAGCCCTCCAGAGAAGGCAGCGGATGGAGAACCGGAGGAGGACAATTACATGCCTCTCTCCGAAGACGAGGTGAGCCTCGGCGACGAAGAATTTATCATGCCTGAGGACCCCGTCGAACAAGAGCACTTCAAGCGCCGGCTTATGGCCACAGCAAATAGCCTGAAGAAAAAGCAACAACAGCTTCAAGCTGATCAAGACTTGCTAGCAGACAGATGGACCAAAGTCCTTGTGGCCGAGGAATACAAACTCGAGCGCCCCTCCAAGAGTTACCCAAAACGCATGTTGCTACGTCACCTCGAGGGGGAAGCATTGAAACCCCATGCACCAGTGTATGATGCGGCTGACCGGCCACTACGTGGTCGAGCCAAAGAGGCGTTTCAGCCTAAAGTTCAGCCTGCACCCCGCCGCCACTCAATCCAAAATACCAAGGCTCGGGGCAACACACGGGACCTGCGAGACGTATTGGACAGTAAGGCAAAACTTGCAAGGTCAATATACGGGTCATGGGCACACGCGCCAACATGGGACGATGATCATCGCGCCGGATAGGCCAAAAGCAAATCCGGCCGGGCCAAATACACCAGACAAGATTCATATGAACTGCGTTGAGATATAGCCTGGCACAGAGGCGCCGCACACCCCCTATGCTTCACTGATGAAGTTATGGATCACGAATTCCCGGAGGGTTTTAAACCCATAAATATCGAATCATATGATGGTACAACAGATCCCGCTGTATGGATTCAGGATTTCCTCCTTCACATCCACATGGCTCGCGGTGATGATCTACATGGCATCAAGTACCTCCCACTAACACTCAAAGGACCAGCTCGGCATTGGCTGAATAGCTTGCCAGCAGACTCCGTCGGCAGTTGGGAGGACTTGGAAGACGCATTCCTTGACAACTTCCAGGGCACTTATGTGCGACCACCGGATGCTGATGACTTGAGCCACATAACTCAGCACCCAGGGGAATTGGCCAGGCAATTCTAGAGACGGTTCCTAACTAAGAAAAACCAAATTGTCGACTGTCCGAACGCAGAGGCCTTAGCGGCATTTAAGCATAACATCCGCGACGAGTGGCTCGCCCGGCACCTCGGCCAGGAGAAGCCGAAGTCTATGGCAGCCCTCACGACACTCATGACTCGCTTTTGCACGGGCGGAGATAGCTGGCTGGCTCGCAGCAAGAACACATCCAGGAATCCGGGCACTCCGGATAACAAAGATGCCAACGGCAAACCACGATGCAACAAACACAAGCGCCACAAACATGGTGATAAAACCAATAATACAACAGTTAATGCCGGGTTCAGGGTCTCAAAGTACGGTCAGCGAAAGGAGCCGCCCAAAAATACAAATCCGGGTCCATCCAGTCTGAACCGCATACTCGCTCGTCAATGCCAAATTCATGGCACCCCAGAAACGCCAGCCACCCATACCAACAGAGAATGCTGGGTCTTCAAACAAGCCGGCAAGGCAGGCGTCAAACACGAAGAGGGGTCTCAAGGCGACGATAGCGACGAAGAGCCCAGATTTCCGAACACAGGAGGGCAAAAGAACCCCCCCATACTCAATCGGTGAATGTGGTAAATACCACCCAAACGGCCCACTTGGACCAGATATACACCCTTAAGGATGGCGGCTCAATGGAACTCACCGTCCCACAATATAAGCTAGGGCCGGTCACCTTCAACCACACTGATCGTCCGGTTAACGCCAATCGGGGCAATCTAGCCGCACTAATCCTTGACCCAATAGTAGACGGGTTCCACCTCGCTCGAGTCCTTATGGACGGAGGTAGCAGTTTAAATCTGCTTTACCAGGATATAGTGCGCCAGATGGGCATCGATCAGTCAGTGATCAAGCCCACTAAGGCCACTTTTAGAGGCATCATACCAGGTATGGAGATCAGCTGTACAGGCTCCATTTCCCTCGAGGTAATCTTTGGATCACCAGAAAATTACCGTACCGAAGAGTTAATCTTCGAAATCGCCCCTTTCCGCAGTGACTATCAAGCACTGCTCGGGCGAACCGTGTTCGCTCGATTCAACACGGTGCCACATTATGCCTTCCGTAAGCTCAAAATGCCCGGTCCACGCGAGATCATCACGGTTCATGGCAAGGCGAATTTTCCTTCGGCACCAACAAATACATCACTGCCTTAGCAGCAGGAATACCGAGCAGCACCTTGTAGCCGAACCTCTAGTCGACACCTAGGCTCCCAGACACCATCAAGGGGCTCCGAACAACTTTGCGGAAGGATACTCCGGCTCGTCCAGGGCTCAATTAAACACTCTGGCTCGTCCAGGGCTCAATTAAACACTCCGGCGAAGGACACGACAGGCCAGACTCAGCGGCTCAACCTCCCTCCGGCACGCAAACATTTCTTATATTTCCTTCGCAGGTTCACCTTTGCATCGACCAGGACGGACTCCACAGAGGCAGCTCGCGTCTGGGGGTCCTTAGACATTCCCCGCAGCGAACGTCCGGCTACAATACGGATCCGCACTCAACCTCTTCCCCCTAGTCACAACAGGTTCTGCTATCACAACTCATTTTTTTATCACATTACTTGTACCCATACGCATAGACGTATTATTCAAATACAACATGTGGATTTATATGACGTTTTACCGCTGATTATTTCTTATCGAAATCACTTCGTCAAACGGCATCCGTACATAGTGATATGCCTTAAATATGCCAGGGGCTTCGTTTTCCCGTATCACGGCAATAAAAGTCCGAACACCTTCGTGGAAGTTCGGCACCCCGAACTTATAGCATTATATGCATCAGCTCCAAATCATGTCTTGAGTCAATAGTTGGGTTTGCCCGGCTCCCATGTTTTGGTACCTTACGTTCTGCTATATCGGCTAAGGTAGCACAGGGAGAACTACTGCGATTGTGTCCTGGTTCTTTTGGATGAGCACCTCAGTAGAGAAAGCCGAAAACTAACTGTCATGATACGGCGAGAGCTGGTCAGCTGTTCAAGCGGTCACAAAATCTTTAAGGATTTCTCCCGCATAATGCCATAACCAATGCAGCGTGCGATGGATCGGCTTTTTTCCCTGATCAAGTGCTTATAGAGCCCCTAGTACGGTCTTCCAAACACAAGGGGATGCGCCGACCATATTAAAGCTCCTATGGATAAGTGAGAGTGATAAAGCCCTATAGTTCGATTGCCTGGTTCGTTGTGCTGAGCACCTCCCTTGGAGGACCCAAAACTAGGATAAAGAGTGCTCAGGTTTATCCCGAACATCCCCGTACTACTTACGTGGGGGCAGAAGCCGACGACTGGCCAACTCTCAGCCTTAATATACAAACGGCCGCATAGGAGGGTAACCTTTTATATAACAGGCGACATATCAACGACCTTGTTTAAACATTACAACGGACAACATGATCCGCATTTAGGGAAATATAATGTCCTTGGTACATAGCTCCGCCGCAAGGTAGGATCCTTTTAGGACACTCTTATAATATGATTCGGGCTTGCGATGCTCCTTCCCCTCCGGCGGTCCTTCGGTCACTAGCTTTTCGGCATTGATCTTCCCCCAGTGCACCTTTGCAAGGGCGAAGGCCATTCACGCTCCTTCTATACAGACCGACCGCTTGATGGCATCAAGTCGAGGGCAAGCGCTTATAAACCGCCTTATGAGCCCGAAGTAGCTGCTTGGAATCGGTTCGGCAGGCCATAGCCGGATAACCACATCTTTCATGGCTAGTTCCGCCGCCTTATGCAGTTCGATCAGTTGTTTCAGCTGATCGGCAAAAGGCACCGGATATTTCGGTGCCAAATACTGAGACAAAAAAAGCTTATCGGCGGTGTTCCTTCCTTCGGCTCGGTAGAAGTGCGCGGCATCTGAAATACTGTGCGGTAGCTCGGCAAATACACCTGAGAAGTCCGGATTCACAATCAGAAACATAGTTTTCCCTTCAAATATTTTATTTGCATGGGAAAAGCTTACCCTCCATGATCTTCCTCGCCTCTTGGATCCCCTGCAGCACGCTTTGGGTTTCCCCCTGGGCATCGCTCATGGCTTGGCGCGCCTTGGTGAGTTCGGACTATCTCTTTGTTAAACTCTGCTCCAAGGCCTCGCATTTACTTACGGCCTCTTGCAGCTCCTGCTCAGCTTTAATAACTCTGGCTTCATGTTTCTCACGAAGAGCCCGCTCTGTGGCTACCTTTTTCTCGGCCTTGGCAACGACCCTTTTGAGGGCCTCGACTTCGGTCATAACTCCTAGCACATATTTTGCGCCTTATTTCATACTGAACATTTATTTCACAATAAATGCACATAATGTTGGTGCATACTTTGTTTATCCCTCAACTGCATTTCCAATCGGCCAATTTCTTCTCTGGCCTTCTCCAGAACTTGATTCAGTCTGGCGATCTCCACAGTATGAGAGGCAGCAGCCGCTATAGGTATCTGCTTGAAACAGGAGAGAAATCAATGTCATTTAGTGAGTCTTCCTGAGATCATGAATTCGATCCCTTGTCCGGTTCTTTCTTTCACCGAACAGTGTATCAGGGGCTACTATCTATACTATGACACTCTTCGATAACTCATAAAACATACCTCAAAGCCTTTTATAAAACTGATACAGGCTTCGTTCAGTCCACTCTCGGCCAACTGAATTTTCTCGATCACCGCGCCCATGAGGGCACGGTGTTCATCAACGATGGAGGCATCTCGTAGCGCCACCAACAAAGCATCCGACACTTCTGGATGGACAGAGGTCGCCGGCGGAATAGGCATGCCCTCTCCGGCGGAATAAGCTGCGGTTCGTCCTCCAGGCGCTGCCTTCACGATTTTTTCCTTTCCTCCTTGGCCGGGGTCCTTTTGGGACGAGGCCTCGATGTTTGGCACCTGCTTGGAGGAAGGGTCCTTCGGGGGCGTCCCGCTCTCCACAGCGTTTGAGCTCAGCAGGTCCTCCGATGAGGATTGTTCGGTACGGGACCTCGCCGGACTACAAGAAATACACAACTTAGGTTAAAATACTAAGCCACGATGAGTCCGGACGCTTAAACATACTCGGATTTTATATACTCACGAGTGCACCAGGGGCTGGGCCCTGGGATCCCATGCCAGGCCGCTGTCAGCGGCGACAGGAGACTCCTCTTGACGATGAATCTTTCCTCTTTTGGGTAGTTCGGCCTCCAAGGATGCGAAGGCCGTCCTCTTCCTTCTTCCCTCCGCAGGGGATTCATCTTCCTCCTCCTTTTCGTCCTCTTCGAAGGCGGAATGGGCATCAGATCCTTTGGGTATTGTGCCCGAAGTGCCGCGATGACGATGGCCGCCCCGGGTCTTTTTAGCCTCCTTCTTGGCCGTCTTCTTTGGCACCTTGTAAGGCGCCGGGACCAGCATCTTCGTCAAAAGTGGTATGGCCGGGTCTTCGGGTAGCGGGGCCGGACAATAGATCCGCTCCGCCTTCTTCATCCAGCTCTGGGAAAGTTGAATGAACACGCGTTAGGAGCTTCCTTTGGGTCATGGAGATGAAAAAGTTTGATAAACTCACCGAACTTGCAGGGCGGGACAGTTGGTACCTGCAGTCTTCGGCGGAGTCCGGCCATGATTTGCTGGACTTAAAAAGCACCTTCCAAATGTCCTCGTGCGAAGAGCGGAAGAGCCTTCGCAAGGTTTGGTGCCTGGCCGGATCAAACTCCCATAGATTGCAGGTCCGGTGTTGACAAGGCAGTATCCGACAGACTAACATCACCTGGACTGCGTCAACGAGTTCAATGTTCTTATCTCCCATATCTTTAACACGCATCTGGAGCACCGACAATTCATCGGACAAGGACCAATCCAGTCCTTTCTTGACCCAGGACGTAAGCCACAGAGGGGCGCCGGATCGAAACTTGGGAGAAGCGGCCCGTCCCTTACCGCTCAGCTCAGTGATGTAAAACCACTGTTGTTGCCACTCCTTGACAGAATCATTAAAGGTTCCCATTAGCCATATGACGTTGGGCATCTTGCTCACCATAGCGCCCCGCACTCGGCGTGCTCGCTGCCCACCACCTTGGGCTTCACATTAAAGACCTTCAGTCATAAACCGAAGTGTGGCGAAACGCGGAGAAAAGCCTCATCACGACAATGAATGTCGAGATGTTGAGGAAGGATTAGGGGACAGATCGTGAAGATCGATCCCATAATAGTACATGATATCGCGAACGAATGGGTGGAGGGGAAATCCTAGCCCGCGGACAAAGTGAGGGAGGAATACAACCCTCTCGTGGGGTTCCGGAGTGGGGACGATATGTCCCACCGTCGGGAGACGGTGGCCGATTTTCTTGGCCAGATACCCGGCCTCACGAAGCTTTTTGATATCCTTCTCTTGGATGGTAGAGGCCATCCATTTGCCTCCTGCTCCGGATCCAGACATCTTTGGAAGACCTTTTGTGGGTAGAGGAGGTGAACGCTCACGCGTTGGAGCCTGAGCAGAATGGAATGAGTTGAGAAGAAGGTATGGGTGAAGAGGGTGAATTCTTGTCCCTTTATAAGGGCGGAAGAGGCGATGCGCCTCCCCCCTCACCTGATAAAACCTCTTATTTCCCAAGCGCCATAAGTAATGGCGCGGTTGGGTTACCCGTGTCCATATTGATGAGAATCCCATAATAAGGGGGACACAATCTCTGCTTTGACAAGATGTGTCGAGAAAACCGCCCCGCAATATGTGCGGTGCTGGTTGAGAAAAACGGTTCGAACAAAGACCGAGCCACGACATGACGTCCTGTCAGAACGCGTCAGCAGATTAGATTTGTGGAAATATTATTCTCTCTACGGTGGTATGTGGAAATTATTTTGCAGAGCCGGACACTATCCTTGTGTTCAGAATCTTCTATGGAGTATTCGGAGGAGGAACCCTCCTTGCAATGCTGAAGACAATACTGCGCGCCGGACTCATTGTCATTGAAGCCTAGTTCAGGAGCTACTGAGCGAGTCCTGGATTAGGGGGTCTCCGGACAGCCGGACTATATCCTTTGGCCGGACTATTGGACTATGAAGACACAAGATTAAAGACTTCGTCCCGTGTCCGGATGGGACTCTCCTTGACGTGGAAGGCAAGCTAGGCAATATGGATACGTAGATCTCCTCCCTTGTAACTGACTCTGTGTAACCCTAGCCCCCTCCGGTGTCTATATAAACCGGAGGGTTCAGTCCATAGGACAACATAGACAATCATACCATAGGCTAGCTTCTAGGGTTTAGCCTCTACGATCTCGTGGTAGATCAACTCTTGTAATACTCATATCATCAAGAACAATCAAGCAGGACGTAGGGTATTACCTCCATCAAGAGGGCCCGAACCTGGGTAAACATCGTGTCACCTGCTTCCTGTTACCATTCGCCTTAGATGCACAGTTCGGGACCCCCTACTCGAGATCCGCCGGTTTTGACACCGACACCAAGGAAGTCCACAAGACCCCCGACAAGATCCTTGCCGAGGACGACCGCGGTGCCGCGGCAAGACCCTTGTCCGCCCCCCGGCAAGACCCTTGCCGAGGACATCCGCGGAGCCGCAGCCAGGCCCACGTCTGCCAAGACTCCATCACTGCTCCCATGCAGCTGCTAGCTCAACAAGCTGGGCAGGCATCTATGTGGCAGGCACGCGACCTCCACACCAACTCAGCAAGCACCTGTGTGGTGGCATGTAGATCTTCGTGAAGGCTCCACCACCGCGCCAGCCCAGCAGCCAGCCAACGTGGCGCTACAACACCTCGTCAGCTTAGATGTGCATCGGAGCTAGGCGAGGCGACGACAGCTGGGACGAGCTTCTTCGCCGTCCCCAATAAAGCAAGAGGGGCACGTTAGCAGCGCATTAAATGTGTTTGTCCGACGATGCCAGAGGATAGACTCAGGCACTGTACACCTTTCCACCTCCTGTGTGCCACTGTGGCGACCCCTTTTATCTATAAAAGGAGGCATGAGGAGTACTGGAGAGGGATTTCGGATCTTTTGGACTAGAGAGACACTGCAGCTAGTTCAAGAACACAAGAACACTCAAATATACATCAAAGCAGGAGTAGGGTTTTACGCGTCTCCGCGTCCTAGACCTGGGTAAACGATCTGCGTGCTGACCGCCAGATGCGCTCTTTGTACAACCCGGCGCCCGCCAACCGTAGAAGGGATCCCAGTGACCCCATAGGTGTCGTTTCCCACCGACATCTCTCGCACGCCAGGTAGGGGGGGTGCGTAGTTGTGGAAATCTAGTCTGGTTGAAGCAACAACTTCATCATGGTTGTCACTCCAAGGAAGAAGACGACCGAACAGGTGGCGTCCTCGGTGGACGCAGTGAACACTCACGCAACGACATAAAAGCTAAGTCATGCAAAACTTTGAGTAATTCCTTTTTATATATAAGGTTATCGTCCTTGACGATCTTGCCCTGTGTATGGAAAACCTGCACGCAATGGGGCCCTACCACTATTGGCTACACCCTCATTCTGTTTCGAGTCCTCTCAACAGTTCGAGCGATTGCGTCGAGAACGGCAGGGTGACCTTCTGCGATTGGCAACGCTCTCGTTCTGTCTCGAGTCCGCTCGACAGCTCGAGTGGCCGCGTTAAGAGCAGTGAGGTGGTTTTCCCGGCAGCAAGCATACCCAACAGGCCATTGGAGATCCGTCCTCAAGGCGCCGCGGCCTGGGTTTTGATGTCTACTACACAACCTTCTTCTTGTAGACGTTGTTGGGCCTCCAAGTGCAGAGGTTTGTTGTAACACCCACGATGCAGCTATATCTCCCACGTGTCGAAGCACGACTTAGAGGGATAATCGCATAGTAGGCATGTCGCAAGAGGGGTAATCTTTACACATCCCATGTACTGAATAAGAAAGGGATAAAGAGTTGGCTTACAATTGCCACTTCACACAATACATAAATATAGCATTACATCATCCAGAATACAATCAAGGTCCGACTACGGAACCAACATAAATAAAGACAACCCCAAATGCATAGATCCCTAATTGCCCCGACTGGGCTCCACTACTGATCAACTGAAAACGAAACCACACAACAAACACGATCTTCATCGAGCTCCTCCTTGAGCTCGGTTGCATCACCTGCACGGGTATCATCGGCACCTGCAACTGTTTGGAAGTAATCTGTGAGTCACAGGGACTCAGCAATCTCACACCCGCGAGATCAAGACTATTTAAGCTTATGGGTAGGAAAAGGGTAGTGAGGTGGAGCTGCAGCAAGCACTAGCATATATGGTGGCTAACTTACGCAAATGAGAGCGAGAAAAGGAGCAAAGCACGGTCGTGAACTAGAAGTGATCAAGAAGTGATCCTGAATCTACTTACGTTCAAGCATAACACAAGAACCGTGTTCACTTTCCGGACTCCGCCGAGAAGAGACCATCGCGGCTACACATGCGGTTGATGCATTTTAATTAACTTAAGTGTCAAGTTCTCTACAACCGGACATCAACAAATTCCCATCTGCCCATAACCACGGGCACGGCTTTAGAAAGTTCAAAACCCTACAGGGGTGTCCCAACTTAGCCTATCACAAGCTCTCACGGTCAACGAAGGATATTCCTTCTCCCAGGTAGACCCGATCAGACTCGGAATCCCGGTTACAAGACATTTCGGCAATGCTAAAACAAGACCAGCAAAGCCACCCGATGTGCCGA
This sequence comes from Triticum dicoccoides, assembly GCF_002162155.2. NCBI lineage: Eukaryota > Viridiplantae > Streptophyta > Magnoliopsida > Poales > Poaceae > Triticum > Triticum dicoccoides. The sequence continues at coordinate 76,048,325 of NC_041386.1, read as the reverse complement.
CAAATCCCGATAGGAGTCGCACATATCTCGTTCTCAGGGCACACCGGATGGGCAAGACGTCGGGTTGGCATAGACCCTGGTTGCCCAAGGGGCGCCGGACATCGCCCAGTTTGGACCAACACTCAGAGGAGCACGGGCCCGGGGGTTTAAAATAAAGATGACCCTTGAGTCTGCAGAACCCAAGGGAAAAAGGCTTAGGTGGCAAATGGTAAAACCAAGGTTGGGCCTTGCTGGAGGAGTTTTATTCAAAGCGAACTGTCAAGGAGTTCCCATAAGACCCAACCGCGTAAGGAACGAAAAATCAAGGAACATAACACCGGTATGACGGAAACTAGGGCGACAAGAGTGGAACAGAACACCAGGCATAAGGCCAAGCCTTCCACCCTTTACCAAGTATATAGGTGCATTAAAGTAAACACGATATAATAATGATATCCCAACAAAATCCATGTTCCAACAAGGAACAAAACTTCATCTTCACCTGCAACTAACAACGCTATAAGAGGGGCTGAGCAAATTGGTAACATAGCCAAACAATGGTTTGCTAGGAAAGGTTGGTTAGAGGCTGGACATGGCAATATGGGAGGCATGATATAGCAAGTGGTAGGTATCGCGGCATAGAAATAGAGCGAGCAACTAGCATGCAAAGATAGAAATGATTTCGAGGGTATGGTCATCTTGCCTGAAATCTCGCAAGGAAGAAGAACGAGTCCATGAAGAAGTCAAACGGACGAAGTCGAACGAATCCTCACAAACGCGACGTTATCGGAACTAATCCAAAGAAGTAACACCGGAAAGAAGCAAGCAACATAGTAAACAACCATCACATAATCATGGCATGATGCACAACCAAGTATGATGCATGTCCGGTTTAAAGAGGCATGGCATGGAAAAATGCACAAACAACACTACAAGTTAAGTGGAGCTCAATATGCATCGGGATGCATATTGTCAAAACACCACATGGCTTATTTAGTTCTCTCTCGGTTATGTACTCAACAATATTAAATGTTGTTAAACATGGCAAGAGGAGAAGCATAAAGAAATTATCTATTTAGGCAAGTTTAAATGAGGCCGAAACGCCAAACAGCAATTCCGGTAAAACCCCATATGCATTTAGCAATTTAAGGCAAACAATAATTTAACCATTTTAAATGTTATTATCATGATGCGGATGACATTTGCAAGTGTTATGCAATATTTATGAAAATGTTGATAAGAGCATATTATGAAGCATTTTTCATCGTGGCGGAAACGAAAGGGGTGCCACGGCGATGATAACGAAACAGTGCCACGGCGACGTTCCGGTTTCGACAACTCATTGCGACGTCGATGCAAAAGAAAGTGTGACGGGAGTGTGTCAGACGATGAACGGTGGGGTGCTCCCGGTTACCGGGTTCCCACGTGTCGATGGCTCAGAAACGGGTAACACGCAAGAGATACATCGTACGCGGCGAGCAACAGTTACATGAAACCATCTCATACAACACATGCATTCGGCCACGGGTCATCGTCTCAGGGTTATACCTTTGAAGCGTGCATCTCTGGACGGTTCGGGTTCGATGGGATGTCGACGGAAGTAGACGTTCATGGGTCGTAATGGGAAGTAGTCGTACTCGCGAACTTGTCAGATCCACGGCGAGGGTAGTCGTTCACGGTGCGTGTGCCCCGCGGTTCTTCAGACAAGGTAGTTGTTCACGGTTCGCAGGCGGACTTGACGGGTCCGAGGGACCCGGCCATCGTGGTACTTGACGCAACACCGTGTAGTCGTAGATTTGAAGAGGAACTTGGCCATCCGAAGGTGTACTTGGCGAACAACGGTCATCGTGGTACTCGTCGGTCCACAAAGTCGTTCTTGTAGGTCTTTGCGTTTTCGTTCGGTACTCATTCGGGCATCCGTGTGGTCTTGTCGGTAGTGTACTTGGCAAAATTCCATGGAGGCGGTCTTGGCAGGCAACGAGCAGCGACACAGTGTACCGACGCAGCAACACAGGCGGGTGCTCGAGCAGGACTTGGCGCCGGTCGTCGTCCTCGCGTTCTCGCACGACAAAAACAGGGGACTGAAGGAAAAGCACTGGCAGGAGGAAGGCCATGGCAAAGACAGGCATTGGGCGCTTGGGGCGCCGGCGGCGGCCTCAGCAAGGAGAAGGAGGGACGACGAGGTGGAGGCAAGGTCGCTGGACGAGGTCGGGGTACGGAGCAGGGCGCCGGGTGGCTCGGCACGGTGCAGCTCGCGCACAAGGAAAATCAGAGGAGGCCCGACGAGGAAGGGGGCTCGCCGGCTTGGAGGCCCTGGTGGCTGGCGCCATGATGGTTGGGGCCAGCGGCCTACGCCGAGAGCAGCAAGGAGAAGGCTGGGAGGGGCTATGCTTGACGGCGGCGGGCGGCGGCCTCTCTGGAGTGGGGAAGGCGGCGGCACTGGCATGGCGTGCGGTGGGAGGCGATGGCAGCGCGCCTGGCAGTTGAGGAAGAGGGGAATGGCACAGAAAGGAGCGGTGGGGCGGCAGCCGGCAACAACTCCGGTGGCTGGCCGGTGTGACGTAGCTGGAGGCGCCATGGCGTGCGCTGGGGCGCTGGGAGAACGAGAGGGAGATGGGGAGCGAGGCTCCTGGCGGCGCTGGATGGAAAGGTACGAGGGAAGAGGGTGAGGGGATCGAGCCTGGGGTGCTAGGTGCGGTCTAGGGTTAGAGGGTTAGGTGGGCTTTAGGGGGGTTAGGCCTAGGTGGGATAGTGGGGAAGGAGGCCGGCCTGGCACTGAGGCCCAAGTGTCCAGCCGGGCTTCACTCTCTCCCTCATATCTCTTTAGCAGAAAAAAAAATAAAGAGAGGGTTATGAAAAGATTCTGGGCATAGGGATAATTTTCCCGAACTCACAAAAATATGCTTGTTCCGAGAAAATGGAAAAGGCGAAGATTGAAAGATGTAAAATTCAAACTCATTTGATTTAAATTCAAATGATTTGAATAGGAAGTGAGGTTTGTAAAGGTCCAAAAATGTTCGGATTTCTGGTGGAGCTCCGGAATATGATGAAAGAATACATGGCGAGGTTAGAGGCCAAGAGTTAAGATAACAAAGGCATTGGAATATTTGCAAGTGTGTTATAGTGAATTCCAAATTAATGAAATATTTAAAATAGCTCCCTACTATTGGTAGGATATGTTTTAAAGAGAATCACCATGTGAATTCCCTCGGTTTAAGTGGACCGAAGATCCATGCAGTTTATTTAGTTGAGTTTTAAAATGGGTTGCATGATGACATGATGCAATGCACATGATGCAATGATGAATGCAAGAAGCAAAAAAACAAATCACACAACGAATCTCAGAAACCCTGGAAGGCATCTGAAGCTCCGGTCTTGGGGCGTTACATTTGTAGGACAGTAGCAAATTTCCCTCAAGTGGATGACCTAAGGTTTATCAATCTGTGGGAGGCGTAGGATGAAAATGGTCTCTCTCAAACAACCCTGCAACCAAATAACAAAGAGTCTCTTGTGTCCCCAACATACCCAATACAATGGTAAATTGTATAGGTGCACTAGTTCGGTGAAGAGATGGTGATACAAGTGCAATATGGATGGTAGATATAGGTTTTTGTAATCTGAAAATATAAAAACAGCAAGGTAACTAATGATAAAAGTGAGCACAAACGGTATTGCAAAGCGTTGAAACAAGGCCTAGGGTTCATACTTTCACTAGTGCAAGTTCTCTCAACAATAATAACATAATTGGATCATATAACAATCCCTCAACATGCAACAGAGAGTCACTCCAAAGTCACTAATAGCGGAGAACAAACGAAGAGATCATCGTGGGGTACGAAACCACCTCAAAGTTATTCTTTCCGATCGATCTATTCAAGAGTCCGTAGTAAAATAACACAAAGCTATTCTTTCCGTTCAATCTATCATAGAGTACTAGAATAACACCTTAAGACACAAATCAACCAAAACCCTAATGTCACCTAGATACTCCAATGTCACCTCAAGTATCCGTGGGTATGATTATACTATATGCATCACACAATCTCAGATTCATCTATTCAACCAACACAAAGAACTTCAAAGAGTGCCCCAAAGTTTCTATCAGAGAGTCAAGACAAAAATGTGTGCCAACCCCTATGCATAAGTTCACGAGGTCACGGAACTCGCAAGTTGATCACCAAAACATACATCAAGCGGATCACGTGATATCCCATTGTCATCACAGATAAGCACATGCAAGACATACATCAAGTGTTCTCAAATCCTTAAAGACTCAATCCGATAAGATAACTTCAAAGGGAAAACTAAATTCATCACAAGAGAGTAGAGGGGGAGAAACATCATAAGATCCAACTATAATAGCAAAGCTCGCGATACATCAAGATCGTGCCGAATCAAGAACATGAGAGAGAGAGAGAGATCAAACACATAGCTACTGGTACATACCCTCAGCCCCGAGGGTGAACTACTCCCTCCTCATCATGGAGAGCACCAGGATGATGAAGATGGCCACCGGAGAGGGATTCCGCCCTCCGGCAGGGTGCCGGAACGGGTCTAGATTGGTTTTTGGTGGCTACGGAGGCTTCTGGCGGAGGAACTCCCGATCTAGGTTTCTTTCTGGAAATTTGGGGTTATATAAGAGGTGTTGGAGTCGGGAACAAGTCGGGGGGGTCCCCGAGGTGGCCACGAGGTAGGGGGCACGCCCCCACCCTCGTGGTGGCCTCGGGACTCTCCTGGCCCATCTCCGGTACTCCATGGGATTCTTCTGGTCCAAAAATGATCTCCGTGAAATTTCAGGTCAATTGGACTCTGTTTGGTTTTCCTTTTTTGCGATACTCAAAAACAAGGAAAAAACAGAAACTGGCACCGGGCTCTAGGTTAATAGGTTAGTCCCAAAAATCATATAAAATACCATATAAATGCATATAAAACATTCAAGATTGATAATATAATAGCATGGAACAATCAAAAATTATAGATACGTTGGAGACGTATCAGGTGTCCGCGCCGGCAAGCCTACCCGATTAATGTAGGGTCGACATACAAAGGGGGATCAAACGGGGAAATAACATGCATTGTTTCAAAAGCACTGCAGAGTTATATTACATCAATTGTTGCTGCGGTTCTAACTAAAGATAAAAATTGTCTTGGTTGTGAACCTACAACGACGATAAGAAACGGGGTGCCTAGTCCCGGCGCTGGCCTTTCTATCCTCCAGACTCCGTCGATGCGGCCGATGACGGGCTCGATACGCTCCTCGAGTGGAGCGAGGTCCACGCCCTCCGGCAAGCTATCCAGTGAAGCTTCGAAGTCGAGGTCAGGATTCCAGTACGCCACCTTGGTGAGGATCTTGGTCGTGGCACCCCGGCAAAGCCTCCGGGCCTCCTCGGCCAGAGAGGCTGCCCTGTTGGAGTGGAACCGCTCCAGGGCCCCGAGCACACCCTCAAAGAATAGAGTCAGCATGGCATTAGGACTCACGTTTGGCTCCGGGACGCACCTCACGTCTGGCATCCCCATGGTAGCCAGCTGCGTGGTGATCCTGTCGGCGACATCAGCGAGGCGACTGATCCAAAGTTTCTCGCCCGCAATGAAATCCGCGTGGCTGACGGTGTCGCTCTTCCACAGTTGCCTCTCCTCCTCCAAATTCTTGGTCAGGGTCTCCTCCCAGGCCCTAACCACCGAGAGCGTCCCCTCAAGACCCTCTAGCTTCAGCTTCAGGTCCTTGATGGACTCGTTGGCCGTGGAGAGTAGCTCGACCTTGTCGAGGACTGCGACCTGCGCGTCAGCCAAGGCGCCCTTGGTCGCGTCCCTCTCCTCCGTCAGCTCCTGGATCTGCTTCTTCAGCTCGTCCAGCTCCACCTCCAGCTCGTTCACCTTGCCGGCATGGACCTGGGCCTAAGCATTGAGGGCCTCCTCGTGCCTCTGCTCCAGTTCCTGGGTCCGCTGCATGACAAGCTCCTTGACCTCATCGTCCTTGCCGCGGAGTGTTGCGGCAAGTTTCTCCTCGTGAGCGGCAAGGTCCTCCTCCTAGGAGTTCAGCTTGGCCTGGTGCTGACGCCGAGCGGCCTCCTCCTTGGCGGCATGTTGACTTGCTGCCTCCTAGGCCTTCTCGACATCGGCCTGCTTCATGGCAAGCTCCAACTTGTGCTCGGCCAGCTGATCCTGGGCGGTCTTCAGTTTCTCACAGGCCTGGTGGAACCAAGCTTGCGTCTCGGCGATGCGGCCTTGGAGGTCCGCCTCTGCCTTGTCCACAGCTGCCATCCTGGACTTGGCCTTGTCCAGGCGGGCATGGTGAAGTGCCTGAAGCTTGTGGAAGTTGGTGCTCATGCTCTGGAGGAGCCGCTATTCTTGGGAACCGCCGCCACCGACGCTCGATTCGTCAACGACCTCGAGCCCGGCGGCGGCAAGCACCTCGTCGTCGAACACCTCCCCCTCGGCGGGCGCCCTGGTGCTCCCCGTCCATGGGAGGTGGACGAACAGGTCGTCACTCACGCTCACATACTTTCCCAAGCCAAAGGCGGTGGCGAAGGAAGGATGGTCGTCAACCACCTCCTCCTCGGCAGCGGCCTTGCTGGCCTCCCTGGCAGCGGCCTCGCCGGTCTCCCCGGCAGGCTCCTTGGCGGCATCCTCAGCAACATCCTTGGCAGCCTCGGCCGCGACCTCCCTGGTGACCTCCTCGATGACAGTATCCACGTCCTCCCAGTCCGCCTAGGAAGGATCTGGACACCGAGAAGGGAAATGAGGCGAAGTCAAGATCAAAATACGAAAGAAGAAAAACGAGCGAGAACAGGAGGCAAACAACTCACCCGTACCAAGCTGGGACGAAGTGGCCCCCTCCTCACCTACATTCGGTGCCGGGACGAAGCCGCCGGCGCCCGGGGCCTCCTCCTCCTCCTCCGTGCGCATGGGCTCGGTGCTTGGCGCCCTTGCCGGGGACACCCCTCGGGGCGGCGTGGTTGACGGGGGCGACATGTTGGGGGTGGCCCTCAATGGCTCCTCCTGCTGCCGTCCTCCTCCTACAACCACGACAAGGTCAGCACCAAGGGATCGTGTCCGAGCACACGTCGATGGGGAGCGAGTGATGAACGTACGCTGGGGGCTACACCGGGGGCTGCTATCCGGGCTTCTCTCCACCACCAGTGGCGTACTCGAGGTGCCCACCGGGGGCTGGCCGCCCGTCGAGGCCCTGGCCCTCTTCGCCACCCTCTGGGCCAGCGTCTCCGTATCCCTGTGAAGAAGAAGACGAGTCAAGAAAAGTGGCACGGTCCGAGGGGACAGAGGTGACAAAAGACAAGATACTTACTCATCCTCCGCCTCCTCGTTCGTTACCTTCCTCTTCCTGCTCGGGCTAAGGGACCCGAGGTCGAAGAAGACCTCTTTGTCATCCTCTGCGGGAGGAGGGGAAGCGGGTGGAGTCCGAGGACACTTGGACAAAGAAGAGGCAGCTGCTTTCTTCTTCGCCATCGTAGCCTTCGCCGCCTTCCCTGCTGCCGCGGCCCTCGTTTGACGCATGGACGCCTCCTGAGGTTGATGCGGTTGTGCAGCCGTGCCGGGCCGGACCGGCTCACCAGAGACGACCCGCCGCAGGACACGCCCTCTCCCCGTGGCTGGGGGGTCGACAGCCTCGACCTCCTCCACGGACGACTCATCGACCTCATCTTCAATAAGAGGGCCCCCGGTGCCGGTGCTGTTGGCCTCCCTAGCAGATTCCGCCCACTGGGCGAGCTCCTTCTCCTCTGTGGCCGCCGCGGCCTATTCCTCCATGCCGCCAGCGCTGCGGGCCTCCTTGGCGAGCGCCGCCTCTGCCACCCTGGCGGCGATGTAGTCCAGCTCCGCTTGGGTGGTGTCCTGGATGAGCAGTGGCTCTTTGCGGACGTACTTCTCCGACGGGGTGTCGAAGAACCCCTGCACCTGGTATGCCTCCGGCTCGACCCAATTCGGGTCAAGGCATCATGGCGATGATGTCGGTCTGGCGGGAGTTGTTGCTCAGCGGGACCACCCCCGCTGGCAACCCGAAGAGGGGCCCCTTGGCGACCTTGCAGGCCTTCGCAAACTTGCTGGTCCTCTCGGCCCTGCCGTCACGATTCACGTCGAGCTGAAAGAGCTGCTGGCAGAAGTGGGCGTGCCCCATCACCGTGAAGTTGTGGTTCAGGCCGGGGCGGAGCCGCATGATGTCAGCCGCATTCCTGAAGAGCAAGTCCGGCCTCCCCTTGTTGTGCAGAGGAGCGATGCGACGGCGGATGAAATCCGCCCCAATCATCTCCAGGGTGAGCCCGACAATGGCGAGGCGATGGATTCTGGTGATGGTGATCGTGAGCTTCCTATCCTGGGCGTCGACATTGCCCCAGTCGTCTCTGCAAACCGGCGGCACCTGGCGAACCTGGCAAAATTCCTGTGGGTCCTCCTCCTCAATCCAGCACCACCGGTGCTACCTCATGAGCACTGCGTTGGTTTTCCCTTGAAGAGGGAAGGGTGATGCAGCAAAGTAGTGTAAGTATTTCCCTCAGTTTTTGAGAACCAAGGTATCAATACAGTAGGAGATCACACTCGAGTCCCACACACCTACGCAAACAAATAAGAAACTCGCAACCAACGCGATAAAGGGGTTGTTAATCCCTTCACGGTCACTTACGAGAGTGAGATCAAATAGATATGATAAGATAATATTTTTGGTATTTTTATGATAAAGATGCAAAGTAAAATAAACGGCAAAAGAAATAACTAAGTGTTGGAAGATTAATATGATGGAAGATAGACCCGGGGGCCATAGGTTTCACTAGTGGCTTCTCTCAAGAGCATAAGTATTACGGTGGGTAAACGAATTATTGTCGAGCAATTGATAGAATTGAGCATATTTATGAGAATATCTAGGTATGATCATGTATATAGGCATCATGTCCGCGACAAGTAGACCAAAAAGATTCTGCACCTACTACTATTACTCCACACATCGACCGCTATCCAGCATGCATCTAGAGTATTAAGTTCATAAGAACAGAGTAATGCTTTAAGTAAGATGACATGATGTAGAGGGATAAACTCATGCAATATGATATAAACCCCATCTTTTTATCCTCGGTGGCAACAATACAATACGTGTCGGTTCCCTTTCTGTCACTGGGATCGAGCACCGCAAGATTGAACCCAAAGCTAAGCACTTCTCCCATTGCAAGAAAGATCAATCTAGTAGGCCAAACCAAACTGATAATTTGAAGAGACTTGCAAAGATAAACCAATCATACATAAAAGAATTTAGAGAAGATTCAACTATTGTTCATAGATAATCTGGATTATAAACCCACAATTCATCGGATCTCGATAAACACACCACAAAAGAAGATTACATCGAATAGATCTCCAAGAAGATCGAGGAGAACTTTGTATTGAGATCCAAAGAGAGAGAGAGAAGCCATCTAGCTAATAACTATGGACCCATAGGTCTGAAGTAAACTACTCACACATCACCGGAGAGGCCATGGAGTTGATGTAGAGGCCCTCCGTGATTGATGCCCCCTCCGCCGGAGCTCCGGAAAAGGCCCCAAGATGGGATCTCTCGGGTTTAGAAGGTTGCTGCAGTGGAATTAGGTTTTCATGGTGCTCCTGGATGTTTGGGGGGGGGGTACATGCATATATATAGGAGGAAGAAGTACGTCGGTGGAGCAACAAGGGGCCCACGAGGGTGGAGGGCGTGCCTAGGGGGTAGGCGCGCCCCCTGCCTCGTGGCTTCCTCGGTTGTTTCTTGACGCCCACTGTAAGTCTCCTGGATCACGTTTGTTGAGAAAATCACGTTCCCGAAGGTTTCATTCCGTTTGGACTCCGTTTGATATTCCTTTTCTTCGAAACCCTAAAATAGGCAAAAAACAAGAATTTGGGCTGGGCCTCCTGTTAGTAGGTTGGTCCCAAAAATGATATAAAAGTGTAAAATAAAGCCCATTAACATCCAAAATAGATAATATAATAGCATGGAGCAAACAAAAATTATAGATACGTTGGAGACGTATCAAGCATCCCCAAGCTTAATTCCTGCTCGTCCTCGAGTAGGTAAATGATAAAAGAAGAATTTTTGATGTGGAATGCTTTCTAACATATTTCTCAATGTAATTTTTCTTTATTGGGCATGAATATTCAGATCCGAAAGATTCAAGATAAAAGTTTAATATTGACATAGAAATAATAATACTTGAAGCATACTAACTAAGCAATTATGTCTTCTCAAAATAGCATGTCCAAAGAAAGTTATCCCTACAAAATCATATAGTCTGGCTATGCTCTATGTTCACCACACAAAATATTTAAATCATGCACAACCCCGATGACAAGCCAAACAATTGTTTCGTACTTTTGATGTTCTCAAACTTTTTCAATCTTCACACAATATATGAGCGTGAGCCATGGATATAACACTTTATGTGGAATAGAATGGTGGTTGTAGAGAAGACAAAAAGGAGAAGATAGTCTCACATCAACTAGGCGTATCAACAGGCAATGGAGGTGCCCATCAATAGATATCAATGTGAGTGAGTAGGGATTTCCATGCAACGAATGCACTAGAGCTATAAGTATATGAAAGCTCAACAAAAGAAACTAAGTGGGTGTGCATCCAACTCGCTTGCTCATGAAGACCTAGGGCATTTTGAAGAAGCCCATCATTGGAATATACAAGGCAAGTTCTATAATGAAAAATTCCCACTGGTATATGAAAGTGATATCATAGGAGACTCTCTATCATGAAGATCATGGTGCTACTTTGAAGCACAAGTGTGGAAAAAGGATAGTAACATTGTCCCTTCTCTCTTTTTCTCTCATTTTTTTATTTGGGCCTTCTTCTTTTTTTTTGGCCTCTTTTTTTTTCCTTTTTTTCCGTCCGGAGTCTCATCCCGACTTGTGGGTGAATCATAGTCTCCATCATCCTTTCCTCACTTGGGACAATGCTCAATAATGATGATCATCACACTTTAATTTCTTACAACTCAATACTTAGAACAAAATATGACTCTATGTGAATGCCTCTGGCGGTATACCGGGATGTGCAATGATACATGAGTGACATGTATGAAGAATTATGAACGGTGGCTTTGCCACAAATACGACGTCAACTACATGATCATGCAAGCAATATGACAATGATGAAGCGTGTCATAATAACAGAACGGTGGAAAGTTGCATGGCAATATATCTCGGAATGGCTATGGAAATGCCATAATAGGTAGGTATGGTGGCTGTTTTGAGGAAGGTATATGGTGGGTTTAAGGTACCAGCGAAAGTTGCGCGATACTAGAGAGGCTAGCAATGGTGGAAGGGTGAGAGTGCATATAATCCATGGACTCAACATTAGTCATAAAGAATTCACATAATAATTGGAAAAATCTATTAGTTATCGAAACAAAGTATTACTCGCATGCTCCTAGGGGGATAGATTGGTAGGAAAAGACCATCGCTCGTCCCCGACCGCCACTCATAAGGAAGACAAACAATAAATAAATCATGCTCCAACTTCATCACATAATGGTTCACCATACATGCATGCTACGGGAATCATAAACTTCAACACAAGTATTTCTCAAATTCACAACTACTCAACTAGCATGACTCTAATATCACCATCTCCATATCTCAAAACAATTATCAAGTATCAAACTTCTCATAGTATTCAATGCACTTCTATGAAAGTTTTTATATTAAAGCAATTTTCCATGTTGTTCTAAAGGATTCTCAAAATAATATAAGTGAAGCATGAGATATCAATTATTTCTATAAAATAAAACCACCGCCGTGCTCTAAAAGATGTAATCAAAGCACTAGAGCTAAAACTATATAGCTCAAAAGATATAAGTAAAGCACATAGAGTATTTTAATAAATTTCAAATCATGTGAGTCTCTCTCAAAAGGTGTGTACAGCAAGGATGATTGTGGTAAACTAAAAGGCAAAGACTCAAATCATACAAGACGCTCCAAGCAAAACACATATCATGTGGTGAATAAAAATATAGCTCCAAGTAAATTTACCGATAGACAAAGACGAAAGAGGGGATGCCTTCCGGGGCATCCCCAAGCTTAGGCTTTTTGGTCTTCTTGATTTTTACCTTGGGGTTCCATGGGCATCCCCAATCTTAGGCTCTTTCCACTACTTGTTCCATAATCAATCAAATCTTTATCCAAAATTTGAAAACTTCACAACACAAAACTCAAAATAGAAAATCTCATGAGCTCCATTAGCGAAAGAAAACAAAAAACCACTTCAAGGTACTGTAATGAACTCATTCTTTATTTATATTGGTGTTAAACCTATTTTATTCCAACTTCTCTATGGTTTATAAACTCTTTTACTAGTCATAGATTCATCAAAATAAGCAAACAACACACGGAAAACAGAATCTGTCAAAAACAAAACAGTCTGTAGTAATCTGTAGCTAACGCAACTTATGGAACCCCAAAAATTCTAAAATAAATTGCTGGACGTGAGGAATTTTTCTCTTAATCATCTGCAAAAAGAATTAACTAAATAGCACTTTCCAAATAAAAATGGCAGCAATTCTCGTGAGTGCTAAAGTTTCTATTTTTTACAGCAAGATCAAAAAGACTTTCCCCAAGTCTTTCCAACGGTTCTACTTGGCACAAACACTAATTAGACACAAAAAAACACAACCAAAACATAGGGTAGATAAATTATTTATTTATTAATAAACAGGAGCAAAAAGCAAGAAATAAAAGTAAAATTGGGTTGCCTCCCAGCAAGCACTATCGTTTAACGCCCCTAGCTAGGCATAAAAGCGAAGATAGATCTAGGTATTGCCATCTTTGGTATTAGGAAAGAAAAGAGAAAATTTCTTTTCTATAGCATTTATCTTTCTATTTTGAGATAACATGTGGCCATTAATGGTGGAAGAAAGATTAAGCACGTTACGTAAATTGGCATCTAAGCTAGCCTTCATTTCTTTGATAATTTCATTTTGATAAAAGCACAAAAGAGAGGTAGATTCAACCTTCTCATACATGGGGTGCCCAAATATAGTTTTCATCTTTTCATAAGTATCAACGGGATCCCCCTCAAGAAAACCCTCTTCAAAAATAGAGTCTTGAACTTGCTTGAACAAGGAGGGTAGACCTATATAAAAGCTTTTGAGGTAAACCTCAATTTGATATTGTGGCACATAGCTAGCTCGGATCCTTAATAGCCTATCCCAAGCATCTTTCAAAGATTCATCAAGTAAATAACAAAAAATTCCGGGATCATCTTCATCAAAATTATTCAAATTCTCACTGATAACTCCGGTATGTCTTTCCATAGCATCATTATTTATGAGCTTAGAGAGGACAGAAGGACTATCCAAGGTAAAACCCGAGAGAGAACCCTTAGCCCTTTTTGAATCGTCCATGGTACAAGAAAAGAAATGGGAGAGGAGACGAATAAAATGGCAAGGGTGAAGTGTGGGAGAGGAAAACGAGAGGCAAATGGCAAATAATGTAATGCGAGGGATAAGAATTTGTGATGGGTACTTGGTATGTCTTGACTTGTGCATAGACTCCGGCAACGGTGCCAGGAATGGATCATTGTCAGGAGTCGAATCTTGACTTGACTTGGTGCGAATATCCCCGGCAACGGCGCCAGAAATCCTTCTTGCTACCTCTTGAGCACTGCGTTGGTTTTCCCTTGAAGAGGCAAGGGTGATGCAACAAAGTAGCGTAAGTATTTCCCTCAGTTTTTGAGAACCAAGGTATCAATCCAGTAGGAGATCACGCTCGAGTGCCACACACCTACACAAAAAATAAGAACCTTGCAACCAATGCGATAAAGGGGTTGTCAATCCCTTCACGGTCACTTACGAGGGTGAGATCTGATAGATATGATAATATAATATTTTTGGTATTTTTATGATAAAGATGCAAAGTAAAATAAACGGCAAAAGAAATAACTAAGTGTTGGAAGATTAATATGATGGAAGATAGACCCGGGGGCCATAGGTTTCACTAGTGGCTTCTCTCAAGAGCAAAGTATTACGGTGGGTAAATGAATTACTGTCGAGCAATTGATAGAATTGAGCATAGTTATGAGAATATCTAGGTATGATCATGTATATAGGCATCATGTCCGCGACAAGTAGACCGAAACGATTCTGCACCTACTACTATTACTCCACACATCGACCGCTATCCAGCATGCATCTAGAGTATTAAGTTCATAAGAACAAAGTAATGCTTTAAGTAAGATGACATGATGTAGAGGGATAAACTCATGCAATATGATATAAACCCCATATTTTTATCCTCGATGGCAACAATACAATACGTGTCAGTTCCCTTTCTGTCACTGGGACCGAGCACCGCACGATTGAACCCAAAGCTAAGCACTTCTCCCATTGCAAGAAAGATCAATCTAGTAGGCCAAACCAAACTGATAATTCGAAGAGACTTGCAAAGATAAACAAATCATACATAAAAGAATTCAAAGAAGATTCAAATATTGTTCATAGATAATATGGATCATAAACCCACAATTCATCGGATCTCGACAAACACACCGCAAAAGAAGATTACATCGAATAGATCTCCAAGAAGATCGAGGAGAACTTTGTATTGAGATACAAAGAGAGAGAAGAAGCCATCTAGCTAATAACTATGGACCCGTAGGTCTGAAGTAAACTACTCACACATCACCGGAGAGGCCATGTAGTTGATGTATAGGCCCTCTGTGATCGATGCCCCTTCCGGCGGAGCTCCGGAAAAGGCCCCAAGATGGGATCTCTTGGGTATAGAAGGTTACGGCGCTGGAATTAGGTTTTCGTGGTGCTCCTGGATGTTTGGGGGGGGGGGTACGTGGATATATATAGGAGGAAGAAGTACGTCGGTGGAGCAACGAGGGGCCCACGAGGGTGGAGGGCGCGCCTACGGGGGTAGGCGTGCTCCCCTGCCTCGTGGCTTCCTCGGTTGTTTCTTGACGCCCACTCCAAGTCTCCTAGATCACATTTGTTGAGAAAATCACGTTCCCAAAGGTTTCATTCCGTTTGGACTCCGTTTGATATTCCTTTTCTTCGAAACCCTAAAATAGGAAAAAAACAACAATTTGGGTTGGGCCTCCGGTTAGTAGGTTAGTCCCAAAAATGATATAAAAGTGCAAAATAAAGCCCATTAACATCCAAAATAGATAATATAATAGCATGGAGCAATCAAAAATTATAGATACGTTGGAGACGTATCATCCGGCTCCGCCACTCCTCCCACCTCTCCTTCTGGGCGCCCTCTGGATATGTCCCCTTCTCCAGGGTCCTTGTGATCCAGGCGACACAACCGGAAATGGCACCTCCCCTCTGGATCCGAGGATAGAAGTAATGGCAGAAAAGCGTCGTGTTGGGATGCACTCCGGCGAAGCCCTCGCAAAGATGGGCGAAAAGGGCCATGCACGCCACGACATTTGGAGTGAAATCCAGGAGGTGGAAGCCATAGGTGTGCATGACGTCGTTGAAGAAATAGGAGAAAGGGGGCAGAGGCCGCAGGAAAAGTAGTCGACAAAGAATTGGTACCGATTTGGGGCAGTCTTGGCGCAATCGGTGGGAATGACGCGCGTGGCCAGATGCCCCGTCGTCTCTCCCCCCGTCTTGCACCCCCACAGGGGCTTGAAGTTGTCCCGGAGGTGGACCGCGTCGACTGTCGAGGGAAAGTAGGCGAGCTACGTCCGCCGCGCGGCCGACTCACTCTCCAGCGGGTCCGTCCCCCCGACGCCCTTGGCCACTCCTTTGCCTTTGCTGGTTTTGGGTGCCATGGCGGCTGTGATAGGTGAAGGAGGAAGGGCAGCAAAAATGCGGCGGCAGCGAGCGAGAGCAAGGGCTTGAGGAGGAAGATGGAGGGGACGGCGGTTCGGAGATTGGAGAAGGCACAGAGGGTAAATGAGCAGCGCGCCCGTGGTTGTTCCTTTTTACGGGGAAGGCGCGGGCCGTCTCTTTACCATCTACCACGATGTGATGCATGCATGCGGAAACCGCCCAACGCATGATTCCCACATCATGCATGACCCCCATGTCGCACATTCAACGCGGGTCATGGGGAAGCGCAGCGGACGGAAAAGTTATTGCAGTAAAAATCTGCCCCGCCTGCCCACGCACCATTCTGGGCCTAGCCCAACAACGCATCGCGCTTATGTGTGGCCCAGGCCCGGGGGCTCCTGTTGGTATACAAAAGTAGGGGCTCTCCTTTTGCACCCATTTACTTGTGCACGGGCAGTCAGAGCCACGCCCACGACCGCACTAAGTAGGGCAGAGGAGGGATGCCAGAGCACAAGATGACCAAAACAACGCCAAGACCAGAGGCGCAAAGAGAGCAAGAGGGCGAGGGGAACTCCCCCGGCAAGACTCTTGCCGGGGTGGCTTCCGCAGCCCCGGCAAGATCCTTGCTGGGGCAACTTGCCTGACGCCAGCAGAGTGCGCCACCCTTGAGCCCAAGGGTTTCCAACACCATCAACCACATTGGAACCAAGGCTCGGGAGGCACCTCCGTGGTGGCATGCAGATCTTTGTAGAGATCATAAATACACAAGATCAGATGAGAACCAGAAGACGACGATCCTTAGCAAGATCCTTGCCAAGGAAGTCCATGAGACCCCCGACAAGATCCTTGCTGAGGATGACTGCGGTGCTGCGGCAAGACCCTTGCCGGGCCCCCAGCAAGACCCTTGCCAAGGACATCTGCAGGGCCACAGCCAGGCCCACGTCTGCCAAGACTCCATCGCTGCTCCCGTACAGCTGCTAGCTCAACCAGCTGGGCAGGCATCTGCGTGGCAGCACGCGACCTCCACACCAACTCAGCAAGCACCTGCGTGGTGGCATGCAGATCTTCATGAAGGCTCCACCACCGCGCCAGCCTAGCAACTAGCCAACGTGGCTCTACAATGCCTCGTCAACTTGGATGCGCGTCGGAGCCAGGCGAGGCGACAACAGCTGGGACGAGCTTCTTCGCCGTCCCCAATAAAGCAAGAGTGTCACATCGGCAACGCATTAAATGCGTTTGTCCAACGATGCCAGAGGATAGACTCAGCCATTGTACACCTTTGCACCTCCTGTGTGCCACCGTGGCGACCCCTTCTGTCTATAAAAGGAGGCCCGAGGCGTACTGGAGAGGGATTTAGGATCTTTTGGACTAGAGAGACACCACAGCTAGTTCAAGAACACAAGAACACTCAAATATACATCAAAGCAGGACTAGGGTTTTACGCGTCTCCGCGACCCGAACCTGGGTAAACGATCTGCGTGCTGACCGCCAGGCCTGCTCTTTGCACAACCCCGCGCCCACCAACCATAGAAGGGATCCCAGTGACCCCATAGGTGTCGTTTCCCACCGACAACAAGGTTGACAAATGGCAATGTTACTAGATAAAAAAATGTTAATCTTTCTAGTTTGACAAATGGCAACATACCCAATATGATAGATGGAAATCTTACCCAATTATTTCTACATGGTTGCACACAGGTCATCCAAAACAACTGTTTGCATCGAAGGGATGCACAAATCCTGCGCTGCGAAATTTCCCTTGACTTAAGGGGGAAGACCATAGCACTTTGCGTACGGGTGTTCTATCTAAAATGTTTATGATCGAAAGAATTTTTTTTGATAAGTCTGTACATTAAGAGAGAAAAACGCAAGTTCGTTCAAACCATATGTCTCATTCATTCACACTACGGATTTATATTCATATGATCAAGAATTCTAGATACAGTATTAAACCCCCAAAAAACTATTTCCGGTGGCGGCGGAGGCGGCGTGGCGTGCCGTCGTTGTCGTTGTCGTCCTCCGGGACGCCGTTGTTGAAGTCTTCAAGGCAGCACATAATGTTCTTCACTTGTAAATCAAATATCATGTCATCGCACAATTGACGGGCGGGGCGCGGGAGGATGACAACTGGCGGCGTTGAGAGGTAGCGGTCGATGGCGGCGTCACATGCCACTGAGGGGGGCGCGTGCACGGGCACGGGCGCGGCGGGTGCAGCTAAATGCACGGGGTCTGGCGCCACGGTAGGTGGAGGGACGTGATATGTCCCATCATATCCATAATTTTTGATTGTTTCATGCCAATATTATTCAACTTTTACATACTTCGGCAACTTTTTATATGATTTATTTGGACTGACTTACTTATATAGTGCCCAATGCCAGTTCCTATTTGTTGCATGTTTTTGTTTTGTAGAAAATCCATATCAATAGAAGTCCAAATGCAATAAAAATTTACGGAGAATTATTTTAGAATATATGTGATTTTTAGGAGGTGGAATCAATGCAAATGGGGGCCCATAGTGCCCAAAACCCACCAGGGCGCGCCAGGCACCCCCTGGCGCACCCATCTGTCTTGTGCCCTCCTTGAAGGTCGGTTGGGGGCCTTCTTCTCGCTCAAGAAAGATAATTTATGAAAAAAACGTGTAAAAATTTCAGCGCAGTCGGAGTTACGGATCTCCGGGAATTTAAGAAACCGTGAAGGGCCAGATCCCGGGAGCGCGAAACAGAAGAGAACAGAGAGGGAGATCCAATCTTGGAGGGGCTCCCGCCCCTCCGCGGCCATGGAGGCCATGTACTAGAGGGGGAACTCTCCTCCCATCTAGGGGGGAGGCCAAGTTATAAGAAGAAGAAGAAGAAGAAGAAGAAGAAGAAGAAGGGGCTCTCTCTCCCCCTCGCTTCCGGTGGCATCGGAGTGCCACCGGGGCAACGATCGGGACGACAATCTACATCAACAATCTTGCTACCGTCAACATAAACTCTCTCCCCCTCTATGCAGCAGTGTAACACCTCTTCTCCCTGTTGTAATCTCTACTTAAACATGGTGCTCAACTCCATATATCATTTCCCAATGATCTATGGTTATCCTATGATGTTTGAGTAGATCCGTTTTGTTCTGTGGGTTAATCGTGATCTTGGTTGATATGATTGCATATTTTATTTATGGTGCCATCCTACGGTGCCCTCCGTTCTCACGCAAACGTGAGGGGCCCCCGCTGTAGTGTGTTGCAATATGTTCATGGTTCGCTTATGGTGGGTCGCGAGAGTGATAGAATCTTAAACCCGAGTAGGTGGGCTATGGCGTATGGGATAAAGAGGACTTGTGCTATGGTTGGGTTTCACGACCTTAATGATCTTTAGTAGTTGCGGATGCTTGCTAGAGTTCCAATCATAAGTGCATATGATCCAAGTAGAGAAAGTATGTTAGCTTATGCCTCTCCCTCATATAGAATTGCAAGAATGATTACCGATACTTATTATCGATTGCCTAGGGACAAATAACTTTCTTGTTGACAAAACCCCTTTTACTAAACACCTAACTTTTATTATCTTGCAAAATACTTCTAGTTTTATTCTTGCAAAGCAGTTCTAGCATCACACCTACAAAATAGTTTTATACTTGTTTCTGTTAAAGCAAACATCAAGTGTGTGTAGAGTTATACCGGTGTCGGCGTTCTGGGAATGGGGGTCCCCAGACTTGCCTGCCTGCGGCCCACGGCGTGGATGAGCCAGCAGGCCGTACAACCCATCTTCACCAACAAAGCACTCAAGACCCTTGCAAGGGGCCAAGCCTCGTGAGGGGGACGATGCAAGACCTCCTCTGGAGTGGCCGAGCTGGGCAGGCTCACGAGGAGCGGAGATATCAAGGCGGGGCGAACCTCACAAGGCTTTCATGACGTGAGCCGTGATGATCGACACCAGGCGGGTGCCAGCGCGCACATCATCCTTGTTTCCTCTTTGGTGCAAAGGGGGCAAGCGCAGCCGCGGAGTACCGAGGCATCAGGCAAGGTTGCCATTTCGGTGCAACAAGACCAAGACCAAGGACTACAAGACGGAGGTCATCGTGGAGCCCGGAGCAGCATCACCACCAGAACTTTGTGCAGGCGAAGACTAATTTTGTCAGTATAGCTTGTACTAGCTGCCCCCTTCAAATTAGCCCGCCATTGTTGGCTCCCTTCCCGCTCGATATTTGGGAAGAGGACCAGGGCCTTTATAAATAGGACTCGCCACCACAGTGGAGAGAGGGAGACACACAAGCTCACCGAGCCCAAGAATGCCTCAACCTTAGGAGGCTATTCTTCCCTTGTATTGTTCATCATCAGCCCAAGAGGCAATTGACCACCACCACACTGGAGTAGGGTGTTACACCACAACGGTGGCCTGAACCAGTATAAACCCTGTGTCCATCTGTGTTGTGAGTTCGTCGAGTTCGTCCGCGAGATCCTAGCAAGCTAGAGCATAGATCGGTTGGAGGGATAGACTTTGCACGCACCCCAGTGTTCGAACCTTAAGGGTTTGTCGGGACCCCAACCCCGACATTTCGCGCGCTAGTTAGGGGTGCGCCAGAGCTTCTCTCCATCAACCAGCGCCCCATACCGGTGCATCGCGCTCCCATGACAGGTACCTCGCCACCGACCTCCTCGGTCGGCGCCTGCAGTGGGGAGTCTGGGTATCGAGCCCTGGCCCCCGCTCTCCGGTGGGTGCAGTGGTCGGTCAAGTTCAGGCCGAAGATGCCGCCGCATTACGACGGCGCGGCAGACTCGGCGCTCTTTCTGCTAGCATATGAGGAGGCTGTCCTTGAAGCCGGAGGTGACGACAAGATCATGGCCAACTTATTCCCCCTGGCCCTCGCTGGCGAGCCGCGCGCCTGGCTGCTCGGCCTCCCGGGATCCACGGTGATGTCCTAGGGGGAACTCCGCGACCTCTTCACTGCGCGCTACGCGGCACCGGTACACCACGCAGTCGCAGCGCTGCTGGGCGGCTCCCAAGCACCTCCTTCAGATCGCCACGTCAAGCCCTTCTTCCGCCAGATTGGGGCCGCCTGCAAGCGCCCGGGGGCTCCGTCGGGTTGGGCCGCGCTAGAAGCCGACCTCACCTTTGACTAGGAAGACCACCCCGGCTCCACCGCCAGCTTAGGGATGCTTCCGATGCTCTGCACGCCTGCCATTTGCAACGTGGCCATCACCAAGACCCTCATCGACGGCGGCGCTGGTCTCAACCTGCTCTCCGTAGAAGCTTTCAGCCTTCTTCATGTGCCGCTCGAACGGCTCGGCCTCAGCAAGCCCTTCACAGGGGTGGGCGGTGGAGCTGCTCACCCCTTGGGGAAGATCCGCCTCCCTGTCACCTTGGGCACGCGGGATAACTATCACACCAAGCTGGTGGACTTCGACATCGCCCGCATCGGTCTCCCGTACAATGCCATCCTCGGGTACCCGGCCCTCGCTCAGTTCATGGCTGCAACTCACACGGCTTACAACCTCATGAAGATGCTAGGGAGCAAGGGCGTCCTCACCGTCCGAGGGGACGCTAAGGAGGCTGTGATGGCACTCAGGCTCGCCTTCAAGACCGCGGCAGCGGCGCAGCCAGCCGGCGCCGGTGCGTTGGAGGCCAAGGAGGCTGCGCCCACTAAGAAAAAGCAGCTGTTCACCCAAGACAAGGCAGAGACCAAGCAGGTGCCGGTCAACAAGGATGGGTCTTCGGGAGCCACCTTCACCATAGGAACCGGCCTTAAGCCGGGGCAAGAAGAAGCTTTGGTGAGGTTCTTGTGCGCGAACAAGGAGATATTCGCGTGGGAGCCCGATCAACTGGTAGGGGTCCTGAGAGAGGTAATCCAGCATCATCTAAAGGTGTGACCCAACGTACGTCCTGTGAAGCAGCGAGCAAGACGGCAGTCCACCGAGAAGCAGGCCTTCATCGTCCAAGAGACACGCAAGCTGGAGGCAGTAGGTACAATCCGAGAAGTTCGATACCCCGAATGGCTGGCGAACCCCGTCGTAGTGCCGAAGAAAGGCGGGAAGGAACGGATGTGCGTCGACTTCACCAACCTAAACAAGGCCTGCCCCAAGACCCGTTCCCCCTTCTGCACATCGATCAAATCGTCGACTCCACCGCCGAGTGTGACCTGCTGTGTTTCTTGGATGTGTTCTCTGGATACCATTAGATCAAGATGGCGGTGGAGGATGTGGAGAAGATGGCCTTCTTGACACCGTGTGGGGTGTACTGCTACACCTGCATGCCTTTCGGCCTTCGCAACGCGGGCGCAACCTTTCAGCGGCTGATGCACATCGCCTTGGGGCGGCAGCTCGGCAGGAACACAGAGGCCTATGTTGATGACATAGTGGTTAAATTTCATGAGGCGAGGATGTTGATTCAAGACTTGGAGGAGACCTTCAAGAGCTTGCGCCAAGTGAACTTGAGGCTTAACCCGGCAAAGTGTGTGTTTGGCGTCCCATCCGGTAAGTTGCTAGGGTTTACCGTATCCCACAGAGGGATCGAGGCGAACCCGGAAAAGATCAAGGCCATCGAAGACATGAGCCCACCGCAGACCCTCAAGGAGATGCAAAAACTGGCAGGATGGGTAGCCGCATTAGGGCGTTTCATCTCTAAGCTGGGCGAGCGCGCCTTGCCCTTCTTTAAGCTCATGAAGAAGAAAGGCCCCTTCGAGTGGACCCCGGAGGCCGACCAGGCCTTCCAAGACCTCAAGAAATACCTCACCAGCCCCCTGGTGATGGTGGCACCACGGCCTCTCGAGCCTCTCTTTCTCTACCTTCCCGCCACCCCATACTCTGCCAGCGTGGCGTTGGTGGCGGTTCGGGAAGAGCGTCAAGATAAGGGTAGAACTGATACAACACCGGGCCAGAGAGGTGCAGCGAAGCCATCAGCGGCGGAAGACCTAGCTCAGCAGAGTAACATCGCGAAGGCTCCCGAGGGCAGTCAGGTCTCAGGAGACCCATCACTTCAGGATATGCCGCAACTACGCGGGACCCAAGACTCAACGGTGTACCGGCCCTCGTTGAGCACCCAGTATACTTCATCAGCACTGTACTACGGGACGCGAGGGCGCGCTACCCCATGCCGTAGAAGCTCCTGCTCACACTTTTGGTGGCCTCGCGCAAGCTGTGGCACTACTTCCAGGGGCACCCCATCAAGGTCGTCTCGTCTTACCCGTTGGAGAGGATACTCAGGAGCCCAAACTCAGCCGGAAGGGTCGCTGAATGGAACATCAAGCTGCAAGCATTTCAGCTGGAGTTTAGCATCACCAGGGTCATCAAGGGAGCCGCGCTTGCCGATTTTGTGGCAGAATGGACAGATGCCCCGGCTCTTGAGGACGGAGAAGACCGGTCCACTTCCCCAGGAAGTGAGGCGCCAGACGGCTGGGTCATGTATTTTGATGGCGCTTTTGCGCACCAGGGCGCGGGGCTAGAGCAGTGCTCATCTGGCCCACCCAGGACAAGCTTTGCTGCACCGTGCAGCTCTGCTTTCAGCACGGCGAGAAGGTCTCTAACAATATCGCAGAATACGAGGGTGAAAGTGCAACTATCCCTAGGTGGTTTTGGTAATTCATAACAACATATAGCTCATTGAGCTAATGCTATTCCAAGATGACTATTTCAGGAAAGCTCAATGATTGGCATGGCATGGATGTGAAAGTGGAACCCTCAAAATGCTAAGGACAAAAGTTTGGCTCAAGCTCAAAAGCTCAAGACTCTTCATTTTATATTTTAGTGATCCAAGATCACATTGAGTCTTTAGGAAAAGCCAATACTATCAAGGAGGGATGAGGTGTTGCTTAATGAGCCTCTTGCTTCATGTGCTTAGTGATATGCTCCAAAACCCTCAACTACTTTCCCATATCCACATATGACCTAAACCCTAAGCCAAACTCGGTCCTATCGATTCTTTCTATCCGGCGCCACCGAGTTTCACTTGTCATAAGCCACTGCCAAACCCTAGCAATTCGGTTCTACCGATAGGGATCTCGGTCTCACCGAGATGGGATTGCAAACTCTCTGTTTCCCTTTCGTAACTTTTCGGTCTCACCAAAAGAGCGAATCGGTCCCACCGAGATTGCAATGTAAATTCAGTGTTTCCTTTTTGTAACTTTTCGGTCTCACCAAAAGAGCAAATCGGTCCCACCGAGTTTGCCTGACCAACTCTCTGGTTAGCTAATTACCAAAATCGGTCTCACCGAGTTTGTGTAATCGGTCTCACCGAGATTACGTTATGCCCAAACCCTAACCATATCGGTCCTACCGAGTTGCATGTCAGTCCCACCAAAAATCTCTAACGGTCACTAGGTTTACCTTTTTGGTCCGACTGAGTTTGTTGATTCGGTCCCACCGAGATTGGAAAACTGTGTGTAACGGTTGGATTTTGTGTGGAGGCTATATATACCCCTCCACCTCCTCTTCATTCGTGGAGAGAGCCATTAGAACACATACACAATTCCAACTCATATGTTCTGAGAGAGAACCACCTACTCATGTGTTGAAACCAAGATATTCCATTCCTACCATATGAATCTTGATCTCTAGCCTTCCCAAGTTGCTTTCCACTTAAATCTTCTTTCCACAAAATCCAAATCCTATGAGAGAGAGTTGAGTGTTGGGGAGACTATCATTTGAAGCACAAGAGCAAGGAGTTCATTACCTACACACCATTTGTTACTTCTTGGAGAGTGGTGTCTCCTAGATTGGCTAGGTGTCACTTGGGAGCCTCCGACAAGATTGTGGAGTTGAACCAAGGAGTTTGTAAGGGCAAGGAGATCGCCTACTTCGTGAAGATCTACCGCTAGTGAGGCAAGTCCTTCGTGGGTGATGGCCATGGTGGGATAGACAAGGTTGCTACTTCGTGGACCCTTTGTGGGTGGTTGCTTCTTCGTGGACCCTTCGTGGGTGGAGCCCTTCGTGGACTCGCGCAACCGTTACCCTTTGTGGGTGGAGCCCTCCGTGGACTCGCGCAACCGTTACCCTTTGTGGGTTGAAGTCTCCATCAACGTGGATGTAGGATAGCACCACCTATCCGAACCACGGGAAAAACATCCGTGTCTCCAATTGCGTTTGAATTCTCCAAACCCTTCCCTTTACATTCTTGCAAGTTGCATGCTTTACTTTCTGCTGCCAATATACTCTTTGCATGCTTGCTTGAATTATGTGATGATTGCTTGACTTGTCCTACAATAGCTAAAATCTGCCAAGAACTAAAATTGGGAAAAGATTAAGTTTTATTTGGTCAAGTAGTCTAATCACCCCCCCTCTAGACATACTTTCGATCCTACAAGTGGTATTAGAGCTTTGGTCTCCATTTGCTTTGATCTCCATAGCTTTTGGTGGTCATAGCCTTGGTTTCAAAACCTAGGAGAGTATGGCGTCTAGCGAGGGAAATTATCACCGTAGAGGTCCTTACTTTGATGGTACTAATTTTGCTAGTTGGAAGCATAAAATGAAAATGCATATTCTTGGACATAACCCCGCCGTTTGGGCTATTGTGTGTGTTGGTTTGCAAGGTGACTTCTTTGATGGGAAAGAACCAAACCGTGAAGCTACCGCGGATGAGTTGAAGATGTTGCAATACAATGCTCAAGCTTGTGATATTCTCTTCAACGGATTGTGCCCCGAAGAATTCAACAAAATCAGCCATCTTGAGAATGCAAAGGAAATTTGGGACACTTTGATTGATATGCACGAAGGTACCGACTCCGTCAAGGAATCCAAGTTGGATGTGCTTCAAAGTCAACTTGACAAGTTCAAAATGAAGGATGGTGAAGGTGTCGCTGAAATGTACTCTAGGCTTGCTCTCATCACAAATGAGATTGCCGGCTTAGGAAGTGAAGAGATGACCGATAGATTCATCATCAAGAAGATTCTAAGAGCCTTGGATGGAAAATATGATACCGTGTGCACATTGATCCAAATGATGCCCAATTACAAAGATCTCAAGCCAACGGAGGTGATTGGAAGAATTGTTGCTCATGAGATGTCACTTAAGGATAAAGAGGAACTTCACAAAAAATCAAGTGGTGCCTACAAAGCCTCATGTGAAGCCCCTACATCATCAAGTGAGAAACAAAACTTCAATGAAGAATTAAGCTTAATGGTGAAGAACTTCAACAAGTTCTACAAGAGTAGAAGCAAAGATAGAAGCTTAAAGTCAAGGTCCTACAATGATAAAAGATCTTCTAGTCGAGAGCGAAACTGCTACAGTTGTGGAAGACCCGAACACTATTCCAATGAGTGTACGGCTCCCTACAAGAGAAGAGAAGATTCTCCAAAAAGAAGAAGCAAAGAATCACCACCAAGAGAGAGAAGGAGTAGAGATGATCGTTATGAACGAAGATACTCACGGAGAAGCAAGGATTCAGAAAGGAAGGAAAAATCATCAAGAATCTACACAAAACGAAGACATCAAGATCATGTTGGTGAATGGGTATCCGGCTCCGACTCCGACAGCCACTCCGAGAGAAGTTATCACTCCGACTCTGAAGATGCTCAAGATGAAGGTGTTGCCGGTCTAGCACTTGTGTCAACCAACTCCTACGACATATTTGACTCACCAAATGAAGGAATTGGAAGATGCTTCATGGCCAAAGGTCCTAAGGTAACACACCCCGAGTATGTTGATTTCAATAGTGATGAAGATGACTTGTTAGGTGATGATTTGCTTGTTGACAACTCTAGTGATGAATACTATGATGAAACGTCAATTAATCATGCTAATCAAGATAAAACGAATGAAAATGATAAGGAGAAGATTGAGGCTCTAACTAAAGAACTAAACACTCTTAAGTTAGCTCATGAAACTATCTTCGAAGATCATCGAGAACTTTTAAGAGCTCATGAGAAATTACGCTTTGAAAAGCTCAATCTTGAGCAAGAGCATGAGTTCTTAAAAGCAATCAATGATGATCTCCGCAAGAAAAGTTCTTCTTACATTGCCAAGCGTTTACTCTTATCCACTTACATGCCTCAAGTCAAGTCTAGTAACAAGAACAAGAAAGATTCTTCCTCTAGCAGTAACAATGATCATGCTAAATCCAATATTGTTGCTTCTAGTAGTTCTCTTGATTCCACTAATGATTCTCTTAGCCAAGTTACACTTGAGCAAGAAAATAGCTTATTGAAGGGAATTATAGAGAAAGGAGTGTACAAAAGCCTTGCCGGGAGTAAGCAATTCGAGGAAATTGTGCGCAAGCAAGGAATGCACCGGAAGAATCAAGGTGTTGGTTTTGAACGAAAGTTCAATGCCAATGGAGTTGAGTGGGAAGAAGATCAATACCCCAAGACAAAGTTTGCTCCTCAACAAGAGAAGTATGATACTTCTTTCAAGGGGACACAAGCTCAAGATGATCTTCCACCACAAGACTACAAGCAAAAAGGCAAGGACAAGCTTCAAGAGGAAATTGATGCATTTGAAGAAGCTCCTAAGACCTTAGTCAAGTGGATTCCCAAGACTACTTCAAGTTCCACTTCATCAAGTACGACTACAACTCCAAGGATTCCCATCAAGATGGTGTGGATCCAAAACAAGAAGAAATAGAGAGTTCTTGAGGGTGACTCCGCCAACATACTTCACTCTTATCATTTTGGCAAGAACAAGTGCAATCAACTTCCACATCTTGCACTAGTTCAAGGAGTCACAAACCCTCTTGTTGGTAAGACAAGGGACAAGGTAACCTAAAAGTTTTCATGGACATCATCTTGTGTGTGCATCACTCTATGTCTATGGATATCCTTGTTTGTTCCTTGTGGGACTAACCCATGTAGGTATTGAAAGTGCAAATCACTCAAATGGATAGCTCTAAGTGATCTACATCAACATTGAGCATCCACATCTTCAACATCTACATGAAGTCATCATCGACAAAACCCCGAGGTTAGTTCATCCCTCTAAGGGGGGATATCACATCTAGGGGGAGATTTACTCTAAGACTTGAGCTAAAGCAACTCTAAAGATGTGAACACAACAATGCTTTATGTAAAAGTGGTAACCCCACTTGAGCTTAAACGATGAGTATGACCTATGATCAAGTGTTCTCACTTGACTCCTAAGTCAATATACTCATATATAGATGACCTTGTCATCGCAAATTGCTTGATAGATGCTAAAATTGGTTGTGCATGCCTTGTCACATATTTCATTTGCCATCTTATTGTGTGAGCATGCTGGTTGCATATTTTACTCATTCGAGGACATCCACTTGTTGTTTTGATTGTTCGGTTTTATTTCCTTTTGCCAAGTGGATGGACAAGAATGCCTAAGAACCTCCTCTAGCTATCTATGCTTTTCTCGTCTCAAACTCTATTCATGCTACATCACAAAATTTGATCAAGTCAGATTCGAACCACTCTGTGTGAGGAGCGCTCGGAGTCCCCGATTCGTCATAGACTTAAACTTCCAAAACCTCTTTACGATTCTCGGTCTGACCGATACCCCACTTTCGGTCCTACCGAGATCATTAAGTTGATCTAGGTTTTCGATCTCGGTGCAACCGATTTGAACCTTTCGGTTACACTGAGTTGCAACAACTGTATACAGTTTTGCATCTCGATGCCACCGAGTCATTCCACTCGGTCACACCGACAGGGTCGGGCTATATATAGTCACGGGCAAAATTTGGAAATTTCTCCGAACCCCTTCGCCCACGCGATAGCCTGCTCTGCCAACGTGGTCTCCGGATCGTCTTCTCGCTGCCAGCCGCCTCCAGTCGCTGGTCTCCGTCGCCGTCAATGGGAATTCTACCCCGCCGTTGCCGCCGTAGCGAGTCTCCGCCGACCTAGGGTATGGACTCGATCTTTGTGCTATTCCCCAATCCGATTCCTAGCACATTGTGATCACATTGACTCTAGCCACGTTTGATAAACTTCTATCCAGTCAATGAACTCATAGATTAGGTTTGATTCGAAAATTCTAGGTTTAGGTTTCCACCGAAACCATCTCGGACCCACCGAGTTGAAAAACTCGGTCCCATCGATTTGGCTTATGCCATTGCACAAGTGAGACTCGGTCTGACCGAGAATTACTTATCGGTGTGACTGATTTTGGAACTTTGTGAAACCCTAGCAGTCTCGGTGCCACCGAACTGTGACTCGGTCCAACTGAGTTCACTAGTTTAGGTTCCAAAACTGCTTCGGTATCACCGAGTTTGAAAATCGGTAGATCCGAGA
Source organism: Triticum dicoccoides (assembly GCF_002162155.2). Taxonomy (NCBI): domain Eukaryota; kingdom Viridiplantae; phylum Streptophyta; class Magnoliopsida; order Poales; family Poaceae; genus Triticum; species Triticum dicoccoides. The sequence continues at coordinate 76,019,429 of NC_041386.1, read as the reverse complement.
TTATTTCAGTGGGAAACTAAAACTAAGTTTTTGAGTCATTCTTTTGCAAAAATCTCTGCATTTTGTGATGCTCATCTATTCTACCTCATCTATAAACTGTTCACAGGGTCAGCAGTCAGCTTGTTCATCATGTCAGACCAGAGTGATAGCCAGAACATGTCAGAAGAGCAAGTGCAGATGAGTGAGGGCACTAGTCCCTCAAGCTCTTCAGATGATGGCAGCAGAAGTACTCCTAGCAATCTGCCAAAAGCTGCCACCAGACAAAGGAAGAAGAGAACCTCAGAATCAGAGGATGAGGATTATGTGGCAGAAGAGGAAGCAACTTCAAAGAGAGTAGTGCTTGAGAAGGAACATGGCTCAGCTCAAGGCACAAAGCCAGGCCTGAAAGTCAAAAGGCCAACAGGCAGGCAGCCTATGTCAAAGGCCAGGGCTTCAACTGAAAAGCCTGCACCCAAAGAGCCAGTTGCTGCTGAAGGAAAGAAAAGGAAGGAAAGGGTCAAGAAGACCGTAGCCAGAGTGCTTGGAAAGGCTTCCATCATGGAAGAGGAAGAGGAAGAAGAGGTTGCTGCACCAGCACCTAAGGCACCTAAGCTTATGGGTGATGCTATCAGGACAGGGGCTGCCACATCTAAGCCCAAAGAAGCACCCAAAGCTGCCTCCAAGCCCAAGTCTGCACCAAAGAGAAATACAAGGAGCATACCTGCAACTGAGAAGAACAAGGCCCCAGTGCCTGAAGCTGTAGAAGAAGATGATGAAGAGCAAGTACTCAGAAAACTCAAGCCCAAGATCCCAGACCACAATGATGCTCATCCTGTGGCCGAGGATATGAAGCTCAGGAGAGACTCAGGGCTCAGGAAGTGGAGAGAAGCAGACCCGTATGCTTCAAGGAGAAGAACTGCTGTGGATTACAGATTTCACACCAAGGAACAGCAGGACTTCTATGAGACAGTGCTGCTTGATAAGAAGCCAATAGTCTGTGATATGAGATGGGTTGACTGGCAATACATCAAGGACAACGAAGAGCACTACCCTGGAGTGCAAGACAGCTTTAATGCTTGTGGAGTTGCAGACTTTGTTGGGCAGAAGCTCACAAAGTGGAATGAGGAGCTTATCATGCAATTCTACTCCACAACACACTTTTATCCAGATGGTAGGATAACTTGGATGTCTGAGGGTACGAGGTACCAATCTACAGTTGCTGAATGGGCACAGCTCATCAATGCCCCTGAAGAGCATGAGGATGACTTGGACATTTATGCCAAGAAGAAGATGGACCATAACTCTATGTCCAATATGTACAAGGAAATTCCAAATGAAGCTCTTGACACTTTCAAGTTTGGCTCAGTGCACTATCTTCTGTCAGGGCTGCCAACTATTAATTGGATTTTGAGGCACACCCTATTGCCCAAGTCTGGAGATCACAAGATGATCAGGGGCCACGCGATCAACTTGCTTCATATCTTTGACGTGCCACAGAAATTCAAAGTCATGAGCCTTATGATTGAAACAATCAAGAGAACTGCAGCAGACCAGAAGAGGAGTTGTGGATATGCCCCACAAATTCAGGAGCTCATTAACTCCAAGATGGGCACGAGCATATGCTTATTGGACAAGGAACACCTGCCCATCCGTCCAGATTTTGAAGATAATCAAGTTGTTATGACTGAGAATGAACCATCGTCTGCACAAGCACAAGCAAAGAAGGAGAAGGCAAGGAAGGAGAAAGCTGCCAAGATGCCAACTCAAGAGGAGGCATCTGAGTATTTCTTCAAAACCAAACAAGAGCAGCTTGGTTACCTAATTGCATCCACCCTGCGGATTGAGAAAGGACTAGCCACCCTAACTCAGAACCAGGCAAGCCTAGAGAGAATCATGGAACAAAAGTTCTATGACTTGGATGTCAAGGTGACAGAGATTTAGACTACAGTGGAGCAGCTCCAGGATAACATGCAGGAAAGGAGAGGCAGTACTACAACTGATGCCTTTGCCAGAGTGCCAAGAGGTCCGAGGTCGTCTACAGTGCCAGTTACTGACACAAGAGCAACTGCCTCAGCTCCAGCCATAGCACCAGCCCAACCTGCTCCAGCGTCTACTTTAGCTCCAACTCCAGCGTCTACTTCAGCGTCTACGGAAGCCTTCGTCCTTGGAGTGATCCGGACTCCACCACCACCTGAAGATCAAGCCTGAGCATTGATCTAGCACTATGCATTTTCTAGGAACTTTTTGGTAACTTGTTGCCAAAGGGGGAGAAAATGTATAGATCATAGGCTTCGAGAGAGAGAGAGAGTGTTGCTTTTTTTCTCTCTTGCTTTATTTGGTGGTTTTTTGAACTTTGTTTGATTTTGAGTGCTTGAGATACTATGTCATTGCTCGTGAGACATTGATGATCATGTGTTTGATCATAAGCTACACTTAATGTTTGCTTAATGCTATTATCTTATCTATCTTATGTGATCATTCACTATTCTTGGTGATGAGTGCATGTATTTCATTCTTATCATTTTAAGCGCTCCACCAAGATGTATGTGACATGGAAGAGTAACCCATGACTCTAACTCTTTGTGCATTTGCAGTCCAGAGCAAATTTTAAATATGCACAAATTTAGGGGGAGCTCTTACTTATCACATACTTCTCAAAGCGACGATATATTTCATGCTTATTATCATTTGTCGAAGCTTTGATCTATATGTTGTCATCAATTACCAAAAAGGGGGAGATTGAAAGTGCAACTATCCCTAGGTGGTTTTGGTAATTCATAACAACATATAGCTCATTGAGCTAATGCTATTCCAAGATGACTATTTCAGGAAAGCTCAATGATTGGCATGGCATGGATGTGAAAGTGGAACCCTCAAAATGCTAAGGACAAAAGTTTGGCTCAAGCTCAAAAGCTCAAGACTCTTCATTTTATATTTTAGTGATCCAAGATCACATTGAGTCTTTAGGAAAAGCCAATACTATCAAGGGGGGATGAGGTGTTGCTTAATGAGCCTCTTGCTTCATGTGCTTAGTGATATGCTCCAAAACCCTTAACTACTTTCCCATATCCACATATGACCTAAACCCTAAGCCAAACTCGGTCCTACCGATTCTTTCTATCCGGCGCCACCGAGTTTCACTTGTCATAAGCCACTGCCAAACCCTAGCAATTCGGTTCTACCGATAGGGATCTCGGTCTCACCGAGATGGGATTGCAAACTCTCTGTTTCCCTTTCGTAACTTTTCGGTCTCACCGAAAGAGCGAATCGCTACCACCGAGATTGCAATGTAAATTCAGTGTTTCCTTTTTGTAACTTTTTGGTCCCACCGAAAGAGCAAATCGGTCCCACCGAGTTTGCCTGACCAACTCTCTGGTTAGCTAATTACCAAAACCGGTCTCATCGAGTTTGTGTAATCAGTCTCACCGAGATTACGTTATGCCCAAACCCTAACCATATCGGTCCTACCGAGTTGCATGTCAGTCCCACCGAAAATCTCTAACGGTCACTAGGTTTACCTTTTCGGTCCGACCGAGTTTGTTGATTCGGTCCCACCGAGATTGGAAAACTATGTGTAACGGTTGGATTTCGTGTGGAGGCTATATATACCCCTCCACCTCCTCTTCATTCGTGGAGAGAGCCATCAGAACACATACACAATTCCAACTCATATGTTCTGAGAGAGAACCACCTACTCATGTGTTGAGACCAAGATATTCCATTCCTACCATATGAATCTTGATCTCTAGCCTTCCCAAGTTGCTTTCCACTTAAATCTTCTTTCCACAAAATCCAAATCCTATGAGAGAGAGTTGAGTGTTGGGGAGACTATCATTTGAAGCACAAGAGCAAGGAGTTCATTACCTACACACCATTTGTTACTTCTTGGAGAGTGGTGTCTCCTAGATTGGCTAGGTGTCACTTGGGAGCCTCCGACAAGATTGTGGAGTTGAACCAAGGAGTTTGTAAGGGCAAGGAGATCGCCTACTTCATGAAGATCTACCGCTAGTGAGGCAAGTCCTTCGTGGGTGATGGCCATGGTGGGATAGACAAGGTTGCTACTTCGTGGACCCTTTGTGGGTGGTTGCTTCTTCGTGGACCCTTCGTGGGTGGAGCCCTTCATGGACTCGCGCAACCGTTACCCTTTGTGGGTGGAGCCCTCCGTGGACTCGCGCAACCGTTACCCTTTGTGGGTTGAAGTCTCCATTAACGTGGATGTAGGATAGCACCACCTATCCGAACCACGGGAAAAACATCCGTGTCTCCAATTGCGTTTGAATTCTCCAAACCCTTCCCTTTACATTCTTGCAAGTTGCATGCTTTACTTTCCGCTGCCAATATACTCTTTGCATGCTTGCTTGAATTATGTGATGATTGCTTGACTTGTCCTACAATAGCTAAAATCTGCCAAGAACTAAAATTGGGAAAAGGTTAAGTTTTATTTGGTCAAGTAGTCTAATCACCCCCCCTCTAGACATACTTTCGATCCTACAAAGGGCCTCATAGCCGGCCTAAAGGCTGCAGCGGCTATGGGGGTGAGACGCCTTACAGTCAAGGGTGACTCACAGCTCCTCGTCAACTTCTCCAACAAAGTATACGAGCCAAAGGACGAACACATGGAGGCCTACCTTGCTGAGGTGCGCAAAATGGAGAAGCAGTTCGCAGGCTTGGAGCTGCAGCACGTGCCCCGAGGCACCAACAAGGAAGCTGACGACATCGCCAAGAGAGCATCCAAGCGGCAACCGCAGGAGCCCGGCGTCTTCGAAGAGCGACTCTTCAAGCCGTCAGCTACGCTACCTCTTCCAAGCACGACTCAGCCTCGGGAAGAGCTCCCTCAGCCCCCGGTCTCGGGAGCCCCAGATTGCGGCCCGACCTCAGGAGCTCAGCTGCTCTTGGCGCTCGAGCCCCAAGGGGAGTGTTGGACCAAGGAGTTCAGGGAGTACCTAATGCACGGGACACTGCCGAAGAAAGAAGAGGACGCGGAGCGCATGTCCCGACAGGCCACGGCATACTGCATTCAAGACTACGAATTGTACAGGAAACGACCGAACGACGTCACGCTGTGCTGCATCTCCAGTGATCAAGCGAGGAATCTGCTGACTGACATACACGATGGGGACTGTGGACATCACTCGTCATCACGGACCCTCGTCGGCAAGGCCTTCCGCAGCGGATTCTATTGGCCTACAGCACTTAACGATGCAGCCGAGCTGGTGAAGTCCTGTGAAGCTTGCCAATTCCACGCCAAGCAAATCCATCAGCCTGCTCAGGGCCTCCAAACCATCCCGCTCGTGTGGCCGTTCGCGGTCTGGGGGATGGACATCCTAGGCCCGTTCCCGCGAGCGCCAGGGGGCTACCGCTATCTCTACGTCGCCATCGATAAGTTCACTAAGTGGGTAGAGGTGGAAGCCATCCGAACCATTCCAGCCAGCTCTGCCGTCAAGTTCATCAAGGGCCTCGTGAGCCGCTTCGGGGTCCCCAACCGCACCATCATAGATATCGGCTCACAGTTCAGTAGTAACCTCTTTAAAACCTACTGTGCTAACCTTGGAACGCAGATCTGCTACGCTTCGGTAGCCCACCCCAGGAGCAATGGTCAGGCCGAGCACGCCAACACAGAGGTCCTGAGGGGACTCAAGACCAGGACCTTCAAGAAGAAGCTGGAGGCATGTGGCAGGGGCTGTCACGACAAGCTCCAGTCCGTGCTGTGGTCCATCCGCACCACCGCCACCAAGCCAATGGGCGAGACTCCGTTCTTCCTCGTCTACGGAGCTGAAGCAGTCCTCCCTCACGAGGTCAGGCATCGCTCCGCACGGGTCCTGGCGTTTGACGAAATGCAGCAGAACGCCATGCGGGGGATGGATCTCGTGCTGGGGGAGGAACGACGTCGCGAGGCTACATTAAGGGCGGTAAGGTACCAGCAAGCGCTGCGGCGCTACCACTGCCGCAACATTCGCTCCAGGACGCTCGAGACGGGTGACCTGGTCCTGAGGCGGGTCCTTTCCAGGGAAGGCTTGCACAAGCTCTCACCCATGTGGGAGGGCCCGTTCAGGGTCGTTCACATCACTAGGCCTGGCGTCGTACGCTTGGAGACGCAAGAGGGGACACCCATCCAAAATGCCTGGAACATCCAGCACCTCTGGAATTTCTACCCATGAAGCAAGGCCCAGAGCCTGAGAAGCAAGGCCCAGAGCCTGTGAAGCAAGGCCCAGTGCCTATGAAGAATCGCCGCCCGTGACACTCTCACGTAATAATGAGTTGGGGCTGTACACACCCCGAAGTCTCAGGAGCGCCGGCCTCAGGCCCTGGGGCTCCCTCCCACGCCTAGTGGATAGCACTTAGCTCCGTGCTGGTGAGAAGACTCGAAGACTAAATTAGGTGCCGGACGCGGCTTTTCATTTGCTTTCCGTAGTTGACTTGCTTTTCCTTAATCGAGTTTACCTTTGGCTTCCCTTGCTTATTTGGTTCCTTCGCGAGGCACCCTTATTTGCCTTTTCCTTAATCAAGTTTGCCTTAATCGAGTTTTACCGCGTTTTTTCGGCTCTGGTTTACTCGTGATCTCTCTCTTTCGCATACCTCATGAGGGGGCTAGGCAGGCAGGTGCCCTCACGAGATTTCCCTTCTCTCTGCCTTCTCGCGAGTCACCCTTGTTTGAGCCTGGAAGCTGGTGCAACTCTCCTAAATCCGTGCCCCTCGGGTCCCGCGATGCAAAGCGCTAAGTCAAGGTTCGGGTAAACGGCAAAATCCCCTAGCGCACCCCTAACAAATTTTTGCAGTTCCTGAGCAAATGCAGATATCTCGTGAAGGAAGGGGTGTCCCAAACACGCCAGGTTAGGTTATCTCTTTGCAAAATAATCGCATGGCACGGGAATAACTCGCATGTTGCATTAACCAAGAACCATAGTTCGATACACGCCCCTCTGGGCCCATATTGGTTTCATTTTCTGGTGCAGGGAAAGAAAGGGAAAAACCAAACAAAGCGGCATTTCAACAATCTGCGGGGACAGGCCCTTACCGACGCCCAAGCCTAGCCAGACCCCTCCTCGCGCTTCACGGAGGCACGGCAACGAGATGACCCGCTGCCTCCTTCGAAGTGAGCGTGGTGGCACGGCGGCTGATCGTAGCCACTTCTGCTGGAGCTGTCGCAGGAGGGAGAGCCGCCGTAGCTGGAGGAGATGCGGTCGCCGCTGAGGGCAGGCTCGCCCTCACCCTCGTCACGACCGTCGCCAAGGCCAAGTACCTCCTCACCATCGTTCGTCTCGGGGCAGTATCCGGCGCGGCGACCATCTTCCCCGAACACCCTCATGAAGAGGGTCGACTTGCCATCATACTTGAAGTGGAGCGTGCACCGCCTGCCCAGGTCGCGCGCGCAGGCGAACGTCTGCAAACCGCGGGCCACGGCTATGTTGCCCGCGGCAGAAGTCTCGACCGCGACCCAAGAGGCCTTGCTACAGCAACCATCCTCCTGCAACCAGAGCCCCTGGCCCAGGGGCCGGTAGTTCATCAACAAAGAAGCGCGAAAGCTGGAGCCAGTTGGCGTTCGGGTTTTCCGACCAAACAACGAACTCCGGCGACACCTCGGCTGCATGGAAGCGCGGGCGGGGAGGCCTCGCCGCCATCGCGCGCCTCCCCCCGTCAGCTAGATCGCCACGGTTGGGGCGGCCCCCTCCGCGTGTCGTGGCGCCGCCTCGACGGTGGGCCGCTGCGGGGGTCGCAGCGTGCTTGCGCGGGCGGCCGTGACCGCGCTTGGGCACCAGGGAACCAGGGCCCTCGCGAGGGGCCTTTCCATTCTCGGAGGCAGAGAACTTCCTTTGAGGCACCATCGGAGGCACTGCAAGCAATGGAGCAAGGAGGGAGCAAGCAAGGAAGAGATGGGCAATAGGGGCTTCGCCCCCCTCCCCATTTATGGCAAGAGAAGGCCAATCAGCGTCTCCCATGATCACAGGTAATGATGGTTCCCCTTGCATGTCGCAGGGACTTGTCAAGTCATGTAGTCGCCAAAGCAGCGTGGGGAAGCGGAGACGCCCATGTCCAATCAACCGCCACGCGTCAACCGAGGCCGCAGGCTTTTGGGGCCCACGGAGCTTCGAGCTTGACCCTTGGCTTCGCCGTGAAGCCAAGCCTGCATGCACCTTGGGCCCGGGGGCTACTGTCGGCGTTCTGGGAATGGGGGTCCCTAGACTTGCATGCCTGCGGCCCACGGCGTGGATGAGCCAATAGGCCGTACGGCCCATCTTCACCAACAAAGCACTCAAGACCCTCGCGAGGGGCCAAGCCTCGCGAGGGCGACGACGCAAGACCTCCTCCGGAGTGGCCTAGCTGGGCAGGCTCACGAGGAGTGGAGATATCTAGGCGGGGCGAACCTCACGAGGCTTTCGTGACGTGAGCCATGACGATTGACACCAGGCGGGTGCCAGCGCGCACATCATCCTTGTTTCCTCTTTGGTGCAAAGGGGGCAAGCGCAGCCGCGGAGTACCGAGGAATCAGACAAAGGTTTCCATTTCGGTGCAACAAGACCAAGACCAAGGACTGCAAGACGGAGGTCATCATGGAGCCCGGAGCAGCGTCACCACCAGAACTTTGTGCAGGCGAAGACTACTTTTGTCAGGATAGCTTGTACTAGCTGTCCCCCTTCAAATTAGCCCGCCATTGTTGGCTCCCTTCCCGCTCGATATTTGGGAAGAGGACCGGGGCCTCTATAAATAGGACTCGCCACCACAGTGGAGAGAGGGAGACACACAAGCTCACCGAGCCCAAGAACGCCTCAACCTCAGGAGGCCGTTCTTCCCTTGTATTGTTCATCATCAGCCCAAGAGGCAATCGACCACCACCACACTGGAGTAGGGTGTTACACCGCAACGGTGGCCTGAACAAGTATAAACCATGTGTCCATCTGTGTTGTGAGTTCGTCGAGTTCGTCCGCGAGATCCTAGCAAGCTAGAGCGTAGATCGGTTGGAGGGATAGACTTCACACGCACCCCAGTGTTCGAACCTTAAGGGTTTGCTGGGACCCCAACCCCGACAACCGGTGGTCGATAGAACTTGAGGGAATATTTGTTCCGCCTTTAGCTCCTCGTTGGGTTCGACACTCTTATTTATTGAAGAAGGCTACAAACAATCCCCTATACTTGTGGGTTATCAAGACTTTTTTTGGCGCCGTTGCCGGGGAGCAATAGCGTGGGGTGAATATTCTCGTGTGTGCTTGTTTGCTTTATCACCAAGTAGTTTTTATTTCTTATTCTAAGTTGTTCTCTATCTTTAGTTATGGATATGGAACATGAAATACCAAAAAAAAAATAGTTATACATGCTACTCATGGAGATGGGGAACCTCCTAAAATCCTCAATGATTGTTATGTGAAAGATATTATGCACTACTTTGATAATCCTGAGAAAACCCCATTCAACTATATAATGGGAGTAACGTTGGATCAACGTGAATACTTTAGGGATTATCGTTTGACTCATAAAGGGAAATTGTTATGGGATCAAATTCATATCACTACTGCAGGATGCTGCTAACGCGACACTACGATCAGAGACCCTTCGACGAAACTATGTGCGATGCAATAATCGTAAACGGTGCTATAAAAAACCCATCAAAAAAGGTGCAAAATGTTTGCGATGGAGGATGCATCAAACACGGTCCAGATTTTAGTTGCGTGTGCGATGAAGGGCATACGGTTCAGTTGAATTAACTATTTATGATGATGAGGAACAAAAGAAACGGACAACCAGATGAAGGTGTGTGCGATATACAACATACAGTTCACTCGGATGAACTGTTTGTGATTAGGCAACACAAAAGAAATGGTCAGCCAGATCAAGGTGTGTGATATACGGCATGCGGTTCACTCGGATGAACTGTTTGCTTTGAGCCAAGAGAATAGAAACGATTCAATATAACAAGATGTGTGTGATACACGGCAAACAGGTCTGTAATCAGAAATGTGTGCGAAGACCGATAATAACACAGATGATTGCCGCTAATAAGTCATGTGTGTTGTGGGCAAACGCTTGGTGGAATACAATTGTCAGCCATTGATGAAATCATCACCGACGAGTTCCCCAGTATAGTCCGTGTGCGATGTCATTGCACACAGAACAACATCATATGTACTTACAACTTATAAGGACTTGATTCCATAAACAGATTGAACATCGAATTGCATATGTGGCTAGTACACACATGACCTTTGCGCACATGAAAGTACGTTCCAAAATGCCTAGGAAACTCAAATAATGTATAAAAAGGCAAAATGAACCGTGAATAGTTTCATATTTTTAGGACGGCGTTTCTATATATAGTTGCATGTTGCCTCTATAAAATAAATCAAGGAGGGAAGAGAAAGTGTATGTCGTTTCACACACATAGGTGACAAGGTCCCTCTCGGAACCATGAGCCTTTTTGAGAGAAGCTCCGGTTTGTAAGAAGTTTGTACCAAAACTTGTCCCAAATTGGACTAATTTTTTACCACAACATGTTGGTGATATGTGATACGTCTCCGTCGTATCTACTTCTCCAAACACTTCTGCCCTTGTTTTGGACTCTAACTTGCATGATTTGAATGGAACTAACCCGGACTGACGCTGTTTTCAGCAGAATTACCATGGTGTTATTTATGTGCAGAAACAAAAGTTCTCGGAATGACCTGAAACTTCACGGAACATTGTTTCGGAAATAATAAAAAATCCTTGCAAAAGATGAAGACCAGGGGGCCCACCACCTGTCCACGAGGGTGGGGGGGCGCGCCCCCTACCTCATGGGCCCCGTGGAGCTCCTCCGACCTCAACTCCAACTCTATATATTTGCTTTCGGGGAGAAAAAAATCAGAGAGAAGGATTCATCACGCTATACGATACGGAGCCACCGCCAAGCCCTAAAACCTTTCGGGAGGGCTAATCTGGAGTCCGTTCGGGGCTCCGGAGAGGGGAATCCGTCGCCATCATCATCATCAACCATCCTCTATCACCAATTTCATGATGCTCACCATCATGCGTGAGTAATTCCATCGTAGGCTTGTTGGACGGTGATGGGTTGGATGAGATTTATCATGTAATCGAGTTAGTTTTGTTAGGGTTTGATCCCTAGTATCCACTATGTTCTGAGATTGATGTTGCTATGACTTTGCTATGCTTAATGCTTGTCACTAGGGCTCGAGTGCCATGATTTTAGATTTGAACCTATTATGTTTTCATCAATATATGAGAGTTCTTGATCCTATCTTGCAAGTCTATAGTCACCTATTATGTGTTATGATCCCTTAACCCCGAAGTGACAATAATCGGGATACTTACCGGTGATGACCATAGTTTGAGGAGTTCATGTATTCACTATGTGTTAATGCTTTGGTTCGGTACTCTATTAAAAGGAGGCCTTAATATCCCTTAGTTTCCATTAGGACCCCGCTGCCACGGGAGGGTAGGACAAAACATGTCATGTAAGTTCTTTTCCATAAGCACGTATGACTATATTCGGAATACATGCCTATATTACATTGATGAATTGGAGCTAGTTCTGTGTCACCCTAGGTTATGACTGTTACATGATGAACCACATCCGGCATAATTCTCCATCACCGATCCATTGCCTATGAGCTTTCCATATATTGTTCTTCGCTCATTTACTTTTCCGTTGCTATTGCTATCATCACTACAAAATACCAAAAACACTACTTTTGCTACTGTTACCTTTTGCTATCGTTACCACGACTATCATATTACTTTGCTACTAAATACTTTGCTGCAAATATTAAGTTTCCAGGTGTGGTTGAATTGACAACTCAGCTGCTAATACTTGAGAATATTCTTTGGCTCCCCTTGTGTCGAATCAATAAATTTGGGTTGAATACTCTACTCTCGAAAACTGTTGCGATCCCCTATACTTGTGGGTTATCAAGACTATTTTCTGGCGCCGTTGCCGGGGAGCATAGCTCTATTCTTTGAGTCACTTGGTATTTACACCTGCTTGTCATTATGAAGAACTTGAGAGATCCAAAAACCAAGATTTATCCCTCAACTACAAGGGGAGGTAAGAAACTGCCATCTAGCTCTGCACTTGATTCACCTTCTGTTTTGAGTAAGATTGTGACACCTAAAACTGCTTCTGCGATTCGTTCTGATATGTCGCATGTTATTGATGATGCCACTTCTGCTATGCATGATACTTATGATGAAACTACTTCTATGCTTGATACTACTGTGCCACTTGGTGATTTTCTTGATGAACAACTTGCTAGGGCTAGAGAGAATGAAAATACTGAATCTGATAATACTGATGAAAGTGATGATGAAGACTTGCCCATTATTCCTAAGGGTTATGTTTTTGATAAATAATCTTCTTTAGCTATTTTAGCTTGCAAAGATAGTTATGAACTTAAGAGGTTACTAGCTAAATGGAATAAGCAATCTCTAAATGCTAGGATGAAACCTGACCCTGCTTTTGCTACTTCACCTATCTTTGTTACTGATAAGTATTATGAATTCTCTGTTGATCCTGATATAATTACTTTGGTTGAATCTGATCCTTTTCATGGCTATGAATCTGAAACTGTTGTGGCACATCTTACTAAATTAAATGATATAGCCACCCTGTTCACTAATGATGAGAGAACTCGTTACTTTTATATCCTTAAAATATTTTCATTCTCATTAAAGGGTGATGCTAAGATATGGTTTAATTCTCTTGATCCTGGTTGTGTGCGTAGTCCCCAGGATATGATTTATTACTTCTCTGCTAAATATTTCCCTACTCATAAGAAACAAGCTGCTTTAAGGGATATATATATATATATATATATATATATATATATATATATATATATATATATATATATATATATATATATATATATATATATATATATATATATATATATATAATTTTGTGCAAATTGAAGAAGAGAGTCTCCCACAAGCTTGGGGGAGGCTTCTCCAATTACTTAATGCTTTGCCTGATCATCCTCTTAAGAAAAATGAAATACTTGATATCTTTTATAATGGACTAAC
>NC_041386.1:75979082-76006351 GCF_002162155.2 Triticum dicoccoides | reverse complement strand
AATTGAAGAAGAGAGTCTCCCACAATCTTGGGGGAGGCTTCTCCAATTACTTAATGCCTTGCCTGATCATCCTCTTAAGAAAAATGAAATACTTGATATCTTTTATAATGGACTAACCGATGCTTCCAGAGATTACCTGGATAGTTGTGCTGGTTCTGTTTTCAAGGAAACACCGAATGAAGCTAAAATTCTATTAATAATATGTTGGCAAATGAAAATAATTGGACAGTTCCTGAGCCAGCTCCTGAGCCTATTCCTAAACCAACTCCAAAGAAGAGGGGTATTCTATTTCTCAGTCCTGAAGATATGCAAGAGGCAAAGAAATCTGTGAAAGAGAAAGGTATTAAAGCTGAATATGTTAAGAATTTACCTCCTATTGAAGAAATACACGGTCTTAATTTACTGCCTGTTGAAGAAACATATGACCTTAATCCATTACCTATTGAAGAAGTACATCGTCTTGATAACCCGACACAAATAGTAAAGGTAAATTATCTCTATAGATATGATAAAGCTGAAATCCCATTTACTAAGTTTGCTAGCCCATGCTTAGATGAGTTTGATAAATTTATGGCTAAGCAAGAAGATTTTAATGCTTATTTTGGTAGACAATTGAAATACAATTCAAATATGCTTGAACACTTGGGTGATTATATGGCTAATGTCAAAGGTGAACTTAAACTTATTAGTAAACATGCTTCTATGGTTACCACTCAAGTAGAACAAGTACTTAAAGCTCAAAATGATTTGCTCAGTGAATTGAATAGTAAGAATAATGATAACACTGTTAGAGTTATGACTAGAGGTGGTAGAATGACTCAGGAACCTTTGTATCCTGAAGGCCACCCTAAGAGAATTGAGCAAGATTCTCATAGAAATAATGTGGATGCACCTAGTCCTTCTAATAGGAAGAAAAAGAAAAATGATAGGACTTTGCATGCTTTTAGTGAACCTATTACTAAAACACCTGAGAATCCAAATGATATTTCTATTTCTGATGCTGAAACACAATCTGGTAATGAACCTGAAACTAGTGATAATGCTAATAATAATGTTCATGATGATGCTCAACCTAGTAATGATAATGATATAGAAATTGAACCTGCTGTTGATCTTGATAACCCACAATCAAAGAATCAACGTTATGATAAGAAAGACTTTGTTGCTAGGAAACACGGTAAGGAAAGAGAGCCTTGGGTTCAGAAACCCATGCCTTTTCCTCCCAAACCATCCAAGAAAAAGGATGATCAGGATTTTGAGCGCTTTGCTGAAATGATTAGACCTATCTTTTTGCATATGCGATTAACTGATAAAATGAATCCTTATGCTAAGTATATGAAATATATTGTTACAAATAAAAGAAAGATATCGGAAGCTGAAATTTCCACCATGCTTGCTAATTATACTTTTAAGGGTGGAATACCAAAGAAACTTGGAGATCCCGGTGTACCAACTATACCATGCTCCATTAAAAGAAACTATGTTAAAACTGCTTTATGTGATCTTGGAGCCAGTGTTAGTGTTATGCCTCTCTCTTTATATCATAGACTTGATTTGAATAAGTTGACACCTACTGAAATATATTTGCAAATGGCTGATAAATCAATTGCTATACCTGTCGGTATTTGTGAGGATGTGCCTGTTGTAGTTGCAAACGTTACTATTTTAACGGACTTTGTTATTCTTGATATTCCTGAGGACGATAGTATGTATATTATTCTTGGAAGACCCTTTTTGAATACTGCAGGGGCTGTTATTGACTGCACTAAAGGCAATCTCACTTTTCATGTTAATGGTAATGAGCATACAGTACACTTTCCGAGGAAACAACCTCAAGTTCATAGTATCAACTCCATTGGAAAAATTCCATCGATTATATTTGGAGGTTTTGAATTTCCTCTTCCTACTGTGAAGAAGAAATATGATATTCTTATTATTGGGGATGTGCATATCCCCATTGAGGTAACATAGTGTTATTCGAAATTTCTCCGGTTCCATGTTATTCGGAATGAGTTCGTTAACAAGACTTGATCAACCTTGTTAGTGGATTCCTTTTGATGAGCATGAGATGGATGAAACTAGAAGGCACAACCTTTTGTACCCTACTTTTACTTTCTGTTATTTATATTAAATAAAGTAAAAATAGTATTTTTTTTTTCTGTCTGTTATCTGATTAGCAATATAAAAATACCCCGAAAATAAAAGTTCTCCAAATGCCCTGAAATTTAAATATGATTTTTTCTGGAATATTTGAGAATATTTGGCACCGAGAACACAGCCGGGGGGGGGGGGCATCCACCTGGCCACGAGGCAGGGGGGCGCGCCCAGGGGGTAGGGCCCATGGTGGCCCTCCTCCACTTACCCATTCACCCACACACTCCTTCTTCCTCCCACAAACACGAATATCCAGCTCAAGCATGAGTTCTAGCTCATTTTCCTGCGATTTTCAATCTCCTTGCTCAAAGCACCTCTCACAAAACTGCTTGGGGAGATTGTTCCTTGGTATGTGACTCCTCCTTTGGTCCAACTAGTTTTTGTTCTAGTGCTTTATTCATTGCAAATTTTTGCTGCTTAGGTGACCCTGTTCATGAGCTTGCATGTCAAATTTATATGGTCAAAAGTAGTTTTGATGCATGATATAGGCTCTAGACACTTGTAGGAGTAGTTGCTATCAATATTATTGAGTTTGGTTTACTTTTATTTTGAAGTTACTAAAAATTTCAAAAAAATTCAAAAAATAATGAAGAGACTTTTGAGGGGCTCATCGAGCCGAAGCTCGAAGGAAAGGCACAAAAGCCCAAATATAATCTGCCTCGCACCACGGAGGTTCGGTCGTGTGAATGGCCTTCCGATGATTTCTTGAGAGCAGCCAGGATTTATGAAGATTTTTATGAATTGGTTGAGAATGCAGGCCTCACTGCCTTCCTCCACGACCGACGCGAACAGTAGCTCTTACTCACAAATATATTTGTGCAAAATTTGCATTTCCATTCTAGGAGCTCACCACCTAGCTACGGTGGAGTTTTATTTATATGATGAGCATAAGGAGATGTCACTTTATGATTTTTGTTGGGTTTGTCTGGTCCCTTTCAAGGGCAGCGTAGAGGAACCACATCGAGACGATGTGGATGGGTTTATTGATACCATCACTGTAGGGGAAACGAGGAAGGTTTCCGATGCACGAATCACTAGCATACATTTTCCTGTTTTACGCTACTTCGCAATATTTGCTAGTCGTTGCTTAATTGGTCGCGGAAACTGTGCAAACCTTAGTATTCCTCATATTATTATTTTGTTCCATGGTTTATTCGGTGATAACTCTACTAGTATGGGCGGTATTATTGCTAAACGGTTAAGTCTGAACCGTACTAAGGGGCCCATCTTTGGAGGCATTTATGCTTCACGCCTAGCTGCACATTTCAACATACCTATGAGGCATTATGAGAAGGAAGAAAAATTGCTGCCCACTGTTTATTTAGATTATAAGAGTATGGTGGCACATGATTTTATTGTTAAGAATAGGGAAGGAGAGCTTAAATACAAATTGTTCTTTGATAAACATTATCCTGAGACTATTACCCTGCCTGCTCCTTCCTTGTTTGATTTATCTGCAGGTAAGTACCTTGTTCCGTTAGAGGCTATTAAAGCCTACCGAAACCCTAAATCAGCCCCAGAGCCAGAGTCGGAACCACAAGTTGATCCTCCACGACAGTCTAATTATCTGTGGGATCCGGAGATGATTGCCAACCAGTGGCAACCAGAGTCTTCTTCTTCGCAGTACGACCCAACTATTATTATGGATATCCGCTAGGCCAACCATGGCCATAGACCAACTTAGGCCAAAATCCTAAGCTTGGGGGAGTACGTATTTCTCACCGACATTACATTCATGTTCACACACTCATTGCTAGATGTCGGTGCTCATACTTTTTCATTGTATCATCCATGCTAGTTTATTTTCCTCTTTTTATGCTTTCTTCTTGTGTGTTTAATAAACCTTGAGAAAAACCAAAAAAAAATAGTTTTAGCTTTTAATTAGTTTACTTTCCATGCTTGTGGTAGTAATTAAAAAGAAAACCCCAAAAGATTTCCTGTTCTTCTTTTGCTTGTTGGGAGCTTTCCCGTGTAAATAGTTTTATTTCTTTTCTTTTCTTTGGGGGTCGATAGGAGGAGACCATAATTAAATTGTTGAAGTAGCTCTTATATGCATTATTGTTGATCTGACAAAAGAGCCCATATTGCCTTGTCTTCTCCTGTTTATTGAATGCCTACAGATTCCAGCTCAGTCCAATGCACGTGCACTATTATTATTATCCACATCGTTCGGTCGTGCAAGTGAAGGGCAATTATGACGATATATGATGGACTGACTGAGATGAGAAAATCTGGTATGAGCTCGACCTCTCTTGTTTTTGTAAATATGATTAGTTCATCATTCCCGATTCAGCCTATTATGAATAAACATGTTTGCAACGACAACTAGAGATCATAGTTTCTTGTGCCAAGCTTGATTAGCTAGGAGCTTATAATGGTCTACCTTGCGTGCCAACATGCTATTAAAATGATTGTGATGTGGTATGATAGGGTGGCATCCTCCTCTCAATGATTTAAGTGACTTGACTTGGTGCATGTTCACGCATGTAGTTGAAACAAAATCAACATAGCCTTCACGATATTTATGTTCATGGTGGATTATATCCTACTCATGCTTGCATTTGGTGTTGATTAATTCTAATGCATGTTCATGACTGTTGTCGCTCTCTAGCTGGTCGCTTCCCAGTCTTTTGCTAGCCTTCACCTGTACTAAGCGGGAATACTGCTTGTGCATCCAACTCCATAAACCCCAAAGTTATTCCATATGAGTCCACCATACCTACCTATATACAGTATCTACCTGCCGTTCGAAGTAAATTTGTATGTGCCAAACTCTAAACCTTCAAATAAATATCCTGTTTTGTATGCTCGAATAGCTCATGTATCAACTAGGGTTGTCCGTATCTTCCATGTTAGGCGGGTTATTCTCAAGAGGAGTGGACTCCGCTCCTCACTCACGAGAAAGTGGCTGGTCACCGGGATGCCTAGTCCCATGCTTTATGCAAACAAAACTCCCCCTGGGACTCTTGTTAGTTGGAGGCACTCGTTGTTTCGAGCAAGCCATGGATTGATGTTTGTTGGTGGAGGGGGAGTATAAACTTTACCATTCTGTTTGGGAACCGCCTATAATGTGTGTAGCATGGAAGATATTGTCATCTCTTGGTTGTTATGTTGACAATGAAAGTATACCGCTTAAAATATTATTCACCTCTATTTCAAAACCGAGCTCTGGCACCTCTACAAATCCCTACTTCCCTCTACGAAGGGCCTATCTATTTAGTTTCATGTTGAGTCATCATCCTCTTACTAAAAAGCACCAGTTGGAGAGCACCGCTGTCATTTGCATTCATTACTATTAGTTTACATTGAGTATGGATTGACTGGATCTCTTTTACCATGAATTACAATGTCTAGTCAGTCCTTGATCTTTAAAGGTGCTCTGCATTTATGTTTTGTGGTCTTAGAAAGGGCTAGCGAGATACCATCTTGTTATATCATATTATGATTGTTTTGAGAAAGTGTTGTCATCCGAGATTTATTGTTATTGCTCGCTAGTTGATTATGCCATTGGTATGAGTAAACTTGAGACCTAAGCGTTATTGTGAATGTGGTTAGTCATAATCTTTGCTGAAAACTTGAATGCTGGCTTTACATATTTACAACAACAAGAGCAAACAGAGTTTGTAAAAGTTTTTCTTTATCACTTTTAGTTTATCAACTGAATTGCTTGAGGACAAGCAAAGGTTTAAGCTTGGGGGAGTTGATACGTCTCCGTCGTATCTACTTTTCCAAACACTTTTGCCCTTGTTTTGGACTCTAACTTGCATGATTTGAATGGAACTAACCCGTACTGACGCTGTTTTCAGCAGAATTACCATGGTGTTATTTATGTGCAGAAACAAAAGTTCTCGGAATGACCTGAAACTTCATGGAACATTGTTTCGGAAATAATAAAAAATCCTTGCAGAAGATGAAGACCAGGGGCCCACCACCTGTCCACGAGGGTGGGGGGCGCACCTGCCCCCTGCCTCGTGGGCCCCCTGGAGCTCCTTCGACCTCAACTCCAACTCTATATATTTGCTTTCGGGGAGAAAAAAATCAGAGAGAAGGATTCATCACATTTTATGATATGGAGCCACCGCCAAGCACTAAAACCTCTCAGGAGGGCTGATCTGGAGTCCGTTCGAGGCTCCGGAGAGGGGAATCCGTCGCCATCGTCATCATCAACCATCCTCCATCACCAATTTCATGATGCTCACCGTCGTGCGTGAGTAATTCCATCGTAGGCTTGCTGGACGGTGATGGGTTGGATGAGATTTATCATGTAATCGAGTTAGTTTTGTTAGGGTTTGATCCCTAGTATCCACTATGTTCTGAGATTGATGTTGCTATGACTTTGCTATGATTAGTTCTTGTCACTAGGGCCCTAGTGCCATGATTTCAGATCTGAACCTATTATGTTTTCATCAATATATGAGAGTTCTTGATCCTATCTTGCAAGTCTATAGTCACCTATTATGTGTTATGATTCGTTAACCCCGAAGTGACAATAATCGGGATACTTACCGGTGATGACCATAGTTTGAGGAGTTCATGTATTCACTATGTGTTAATGCTTTGGTCCGGTACTCTATTAAAAGGAGGCCTTAATATCCCTTAGTTTCCATTAGGACCCCGCTGCCACGGGAGGGTAGGACAAAAGATGCCATGCAAGTTCTTTTCCATAAGCACGTATGACTATATTCGGAATACATGCCTACATTACATTGATGAATTGGAGCTAGTTCTGTGTCACCCTAGGTTATGACTGTTACATGATGAACCGCATCCGGCATAATTCTCCATCACCGATCCATTGCCTACGAGCTTTCCATATATTGTTCTTCGCTCATTTACTTTTCCGTTGCTATTGCTATCATCACTACAAAATACCAAAAACACTAATTTTGCTACTGTTACCTTTTGCTATCATTACCACTACTATCATATTACTTTTCTACTAAATACTTTGCTGCAGATATTAAGTTTCCAGGTGTGGTTGAATTGGCAACTCAGCTGCTAATACTTGAGAATATTCTTTGGCTCCCCTTGTGTCGAATCAATAAATTTGGGTTGAATACTCTACCCTCGAAAACTGTTGCGATCCCCTATACTTGTGGGTCATCAATATGACATAACACCATGCCAAGTTTCATGATTTTGAGGAGAGTTTTGGATTCATAGTAATTTTAAAACCAGGTTTCTCAATGTTTACTGTCGAGTCGGCACCACCCTAGATAGGCTTTTTCCTCGTGGGTCCCAAATGATAAATCCAAATCTGTGACTACCATGCAGCTTTTCTTATTAAGAATTACAACCCATTTGGTGTGCAAGCTGAAAATAAGTTGTGGGTGCTGGTGGGCACTAAGAACTTGCGGTTCTGTAATGATCTTTTCCTATGTTGTCAATGCTTATAATATTTATGTCTTAATTAAAGAAATGGAAAGCCATTGACCCAGTATGAAAGAAAATATGGGTCAAAGCCAAGTTGAAAAGGGCAACAATATCTAACTCCAGCTAACAAATGGTACAAAAGCACGATGATTAATTGCTCATCAGGTTTAGACAAAATCCAAATTGAATAGGACAATGACATCTAACTCAACCAAAGTTTCCGGCAGTCACAATCAAATGGATCGGTCTGATCCATAAAATCAAGATCCCCGGCCAGAAATTCTACTAGTCCATGATGACAAGCTGTTGTAAATAGAAGCCGAGCATGATTAGAAGCCCTTAGGTGCACCTAAAACTTCTTTTTATGTTGTCCAACACTTGCAGCCATAAGAAATTTCTTGTTGAAAAACTTAATCCTCACGGACAATAGTGCCCTCGCATTCAACATGAAGAATGTGACAAAGCTAGTGTTTGCATTCTTGGATGCATATCCTTCCATTGTTACTGTCTTCAAACGAATGTCATGAGATATGAGAAAATCCCGGTGCTTCTTGAACCATCGATTGGTTATACCTTTTTCTCCATGTGTTAGTGCCTAAATGGAGATGAAGATTGAAAACAGTTAATGTCTAAAAAAGATTATGTTGAAAGAGTGATAACTGAACGATTAATTATAGTACATTATATATGGGCTTTCAATGTGCGTGAAATCACCACCTTTATATACAAATTCTCCAGACATGGAAAGCATTGTAGCAAAGCAATAATGATGTTGAGATCAAAACACCACATACTGATATATAAGGTCTTGACAGAATCCACCACCACTGATAGGATGGACAAGCGCTTCATTGAGCATAGAACATAATATTAGCACTGAAAGTGTACTCCAAGATGATACTTAACTTATGCGCACAAATGAAAAATGAAAATTACAAAAGTGTACGTGAATAATATACAGCACCTCAATAGGTGTGGAGGCAAACACCATCTCAAACCATTCAAACGGATCACTAATTGCACCCAAGGTCTCTAGTTTAGGCGTAGAGACCACAATTATTTGTGAAGGTTTATAACAACAATCAAGGAGCAACCTTTGAAGTGAAGGGGCGTCTTCGATGATGAGCTCCTATCCTTCAAAATGAATTCCAATGCTTACAAGGTGAGACGGCTTTATTTTGAGACAAGGGATATGGATTCCAAGTCCCGTGTTCCCGACGCCCGTCATGGACGGAGCTGCATGCGTGCCATCGAAAATAGGGCAAAAGCACAGATGATTCCACGATTCGTACACGGACCAGTACACATACCCAGAACGGGCCGTACGGGGACAGGGGAAAAAAGTTCCCGACGCCCGTCGTGGACAGAGCTGCACGCGTGCCATGGAAAACAGGGCAAAAGCACAGACAATTCCACGATCCGTACACAGACCAGTACACGTACCCAGAACGGGCCGAATGGGGACACGGGAAAAAAAGTTCCCGATGCCCGTCATGGACGGAGCTGCACGCGTGCCATGGAAAACAGGAAAACAAGCACCAAATGCTGCAGTGCAGGGCAGCTAGAGTGGATGATGCTGTGAAGTGAGGCCACCGATAGATCAACCAACACAAGCGCAAGTTTTTTCAGCAGTGTCAGTCGAAGAATGTGTACCGGATAGTCTGCTAGATGGCACCGAGTCAAGGTGGCAGTGTGGAGAGGGGAGGAAAACCATGAGATGGGCCTCGGTGGTGAGGGCACAGATGCAGCTCTTGGTGGTAACCTATCGTTGTAGTAATGGTAGAACTCAAGCTGCTGGAGTTTATCGAATTGACGGGATGTCATCTAGGTGGCCATTGTGTAGGGTATGTCCAACAGGTAGCATGCCGGGATGCAGATGCATTGAACGGAGCCCTCGTGGGAGGAGATGATGCCTCCGGGGAGTTTAGAATCATCATCGACAGATAGCTGACGACAATCGAGATTAAGAGGCGCGGTGCACCACAGAGTACGCCATCTAGATGCGAGGACTTCTATGCGGCAGCCATCCTTGGTGGGGAGAAGGGATATGATCTCCCCAAGGATGCGGTCCGGGAGATCGCTGATGCGGTCTACCGAAGATTCTACTGGTTCCTCAGGTCCAAGGGGCGCTTCTGGCCGCATAGCCGGGTCAAAGATCTACATCCAGCGGCGGCGCTGGTCGGAGCCTCATATGTGTACATACCAATCTGAAAGAAAAAATGGCATAACATGTAGGACATTTGAAATTAATTCTCAAGATCGGGAAGAGAAAGGCACAAACACATATGTAGGACATTCAAAATCAATTCTCAAGATTTGGCCACGAATTATTAGCATGCAAGCTAACCCTAGTCAGATTATTAGCAAAAATCATTTGTACAGAACAAATAATTAATCAGTAACTCTATACGGATAACATTCAAACAATCATCTAACGGATCTTAATTACTCCGATTTCATGGACCGAGAGAACATAGCCATAGGATTTGTATTCCAAAAAAATTATAAAGGGGCGGGGTGGGGGATTAACCAGATAAAACACTTGATATGTTGCCGCGCAAATGGGTATATAGATGACTAACTGGTTTTTCGTCAGAGTCGTAGTCATTGCAGAAGTTGCTGTTGACCTCCGGCTCCGGCTGGGGGGGGGGGCACGATGGCGCCGAAAAGTCAAGGTCGTGTTGCTGCCCGCGCGAGACCTCGTCGGTGGTGACAGAAACCTCTGTGGCCAGCTTCACGCGTTGCGCGGGTGCTTCACCAGCCCCGGCGTCGCCACTCCCTCCGATGGTGCGCTTTGGCGGCATTGTTATACACTCCAGAGTCCAGACGTTGGTGACCACTGTGGACCCAGGGTGTGGCGACCTAATATGGACGACGGCTCGGGCGCGCAATTAATACGGACCAGTGGGAGTGACGCAGGCTGCGGTCAAAAGCACTCTCGCCTCCCGGTGAGCCTGCGCAACGGACTTCTGCCATTCCTATCATCATTTCACACAGCTACTCGCACGCCTCCTCGTCAATACGCACACGTGCACGCACGCCTCCCAGTATGCCTGCGCGGGGGACTGCTCACATGCGACCCGTCAACTCACGCCTACTCACACGGCACACAAGGCGTGTGGTAGAGCGTATATTTTTTGGTTTACTTTCTGCCGCTTTACTGCTTAACTGAGCCGTTTGCATTGAAGAGATGCACAAATCTATGTTGACACTAGAAAATTTTTGAAAGCAATAAGAGGCAACAGATATTGTTTCGTCCCCAAAGGTGGCACGTTCCCTACCGAAACCACCAAGCTAGTTGTGAGAAGCTCTGGTTTGGGAGAAGCTTATACCCAAACCTGCCCCAAATGGGACAAAATCTTTACCACGGGATGTTGATGCCGCTCCATGATACCATGCCAAGTTTCATGAATTTCAGACGAGTTTTGGATTGACTAGAATTTAAAAACCAGGTATCTCAACGTTTGTCGGCAATCAACAGTGCCCTGGTGTTTGAAATTCATTTCCATTTCTTGTGTGGGACCTAATTAAGCATGCACCCAAGGACACATATTTGATTTTTCAACCATTTTATATGCATTGGAGCATGTGCATGTATTTCAAATTTGAATTATGCACATAAAATGCTTAGAACACCCAGTTAATGTATAAAAATATCCAAATGAGCCCCTAAAAATTCCAAAACTTAACACAGGACTCCTGTTGTTCTATGTTGACACTAGAAAATTTTTGAAAGCAATAAGAGGCAACCGATATCATTTCGTCCCCAAAGGTGGCATGTTTCCTACCGAAACCACCAGGCTTGTTGTGAGAAGCTCTGGTTTGTGAGAAGCTTATACCCAAACCTGCCCAAATGGGACAAAATTTTTACCACAACATGTTGATGCCGCTCCTTGATACCATGCCAAGTTTCATGAATTTCAGACGATTTTGGGATTTACTAGAATTTAAAAACTAGGTATCTCAATGTTTTGCCGGCAATCAACAGTGCCCTGGTGTTTGAAATTTATTCCCATTTCTTGCGTGGGACCTAATTAAGCATGCACCCAAGGACACATATTTGATTTTTCAACCATTTTATATGCACTGGAGCATGTGCATGTATTTCAAATTTGAATTATGCACATAAAATGCTTAGAACACCCAATTAATGCATGAAAATATCCAAACGAGCCCCTAAAAATTCCAAAACTTAACACATGACTCATGTTGTTCTATGTTGACACTAGAAATTTTTTGAAAGCAATAAGAGGCAACAAATATCGTTTCATCCCCAAAGGTGGCACGTTCCCTACTGAAACCACCTGGCTTATTGTGAGAAGCTCTGGTTTGTGAGAAGATTATACCCAAACCTGCCCCAAATGGGACACAAATTTTACCACGACATGTTGATGTTGCTCCATGATACCATGCCAAGTTTCATGAATTTCAAACGAGTTTTGGATTTACTAGAATTTAAAAACCAGGTATCTCAATGTTTTACCCGCAATCAACAGTGCCCCTGTGTTTAAAATTCATTCCCATTTCTTGGATGGGATCTAAGCATGCACCCAAGGCACATATTTGATTTTTCAACCAATTTATATGCACTGGAGCATGTGCATGTATTTAAAATTAGAATTATGCACATAAAATGCCTAGAAAACCCGGTTAATGTATAAATATGTCCAAACAAGTCTCGAAAAATTCCAAAACTTAACAAATGACTCCTGTTGTTCTATGTTGACACTAGAAATTTTTTGAAAGCAATAAGAGGGAACGGATATCGTTTTGTCCCCAAAGGTGGCACGTTCCCTACTGAGACCACCAGGCTTGTTGTGAGAAGCTCTGGGTAAGAAGCTTATACCCAAACCTGCCCCAAATGGGACGAAAATTTTACCACGACATGTTGATGTCGCTCCATGATACCATGCCATCATGAATTTCATACGAGTTTTGGATTTACTAGAATTTAAAAACCAGGCATCTCAATGTTTTGTCGGCAATCAACAGTGCCCTGGTGTTTGAAATTCATTCCCATTTCTTGGATGGGACCTAAGCATGCACCCAAGGACACATATTTGTTTTTTCAACCAATGTATATGCACTGGAGCATGTGCATGTATTTAAAATTTGAATTATGCACATAAAATGTCTAGAAAACCTAGTTAATGTATAAAAATGCCCAAACAAACCCCGAAAAATTCCAAAACTTAACACAACACTCCTGTTGTTCTATGTTGACACTATAAAATTTTGAAAGCAATAAGAGGCACACGGATATCGTTTCGTCCCCAAAGGTGGCACGTTCCCTACCTAAACCACTAGGCTTGTTGTGAGAAGCTCTGGTTTGTGAGAAGCTTATACCCAAACTTGCCCCAAATGGGAAATTTTTTTTACCACATCATGTCGGGTGCCATTCCATGATAGCATGCCAAGTTTCATGAATTTCAGATGAGTTTTGGACTTACTAGAATTTAGAAAGAAAGTATCTCAACATTTTGCCGGCAATCAACCGTGCTCTGGTGATTGAAATTCATTCCCATTTCTTGCATGGGACCTAAGGATGCACCCAAGGACACAGATTTGATTTTTCAACCAATTTATATGCACTAGAGCATGTGCATGTAGTTCAAATTTGAATTATGCACATAAAAATGCCTAGAAAACCCAGTTAATGTATAAAAATGCCCAACCGAACCCCGAAAAATTCCAAAATTTAACACAACACTCCTGTTGTTCTATGTTCACACTAGAATTTTTTGAAATCAATAAGAGGCTACGAATATCGTTTCGTCCCCAAAGGTGGCACGCTTCCTACCGAAACCAGCAAGCTTGTTGTGAGAAGCTCTGGTTTGTGAGAAGCTTATAAAACCTACCCCTAATGGGACAAATGTTTTACCATGGCATGTTGATGCGGCTCCATGATAGCATGCCAAGTTTCATGAATTTCAGACGAGTTTTGGATTTACTAGAATTTAAAAACCAGGTATCTCAATGTTTGCGGCCGAGTGACGGTGCCAGGGTGTTTGACATTCATTCCCATTTCTTGCATGGGACCTAAGCATGCAACCAAGGAAACATATTTGAATTTTCAACCAATTTATATGCATTAGAGCATGTGCCTGTAGTTCAAATTTGAATTATGCATATAAATTCATAGAAAACTTAGTTAATGTATAAAAATATCCAAATGAGCCCCAAAAAATTCCTAAAATTAACACAACACTCATGTTGTTCTATGTTGACACTAGAAAAAAATTGGAATCAAGAAGAGGCAACGGATATCGTTTCGTCCAGAAAGGTGAAACGTTCCCTACCGTAACCATGCGGCTTATTGTGAGAAGCTCTGGTTTGTGAGAAGCTTATATACCCCAACCTGTCCCAAATGGGACAATATTTTTACCACTGTATTTTGATGTCGTTCCATGCTAGCATGTCAAGTTTCATAAATTTCAGATGCGTTTTCGATTTACTAGAATTTAAAAACCATGTATCTCAATGTTAGCGGCCGAGCGACGGTGGCAAGGTGTTTGACATTCATTCTCATTTCTTGCATGGGGCTTAAGCATGTAACCAAGGACACACATTCCAATTTTGAACCAATTTATATGCACTGGAGCATGTGCATGTAGTTCAAATTTGAATTATGCACATGAATGCATAGAAAACTCAATTAATGTATAAAAATGTCCAAGTGAACCCTGAAAAATCCCAAAAATTGACACAACACTCGTGTTGTTCTATGTTGACACGAGAAAAAAATTTGAAAGTAAGAAGAGCCAGCAGATATCATTTCATCCCCCAAGGTGGCACGTGCTACCTCTTGAGCACTGCGTTGGTTTTCCTTTGAAGAGGAAAGGGTGATGCAGCAAAGTAGCGTAAGTATTTCCCTCAGTTTTTGAGAACCAAGGTATAAATCCAGTAGGAGGCTATGCGCGAGTCCCTCGCACCTACACAAAACTAATAAATCCTCGCAACCAACGCGATAAGGGGTTGTCAATCCCTACACGATCACTTACGAGAGTGAGATCTGATAGATATGATAAGATTATATTTTTGGTATTTTTATGATAAAGATGCAAAGCAAAATAAAAGGCAATGAAAATAACTAAGTGTTGGAAGATTAATATGATGGAAGATAGACCTGGGGGCCATAGGTTTCACTAGTGGCTTCTCTCAAGAGCATAAGTATTTTACGGTGGGTGAACAAATTTCTGTTGAGCAATTGACAGAATTGAGCATAGTTATGAGAATATCTATGTATGATCATGTATATAGGCATCACGCTCAAGACAAGTAGATCGACTCCTGCCTGCATCTACTACTATTACTCCACACATCGACCGCTATCCAGCATGCATCTTGTGATAGCCTGGCTTAATAGGGATGATAGACTACTCATATCAATAAGGAATTCCTTCTTTCCCGGAAGCCCATTCGGACAGAACTCCAAAGTTAAGCGTGCTCAGCTTGGAGTAATTTCAGGATGGGT
This sequence comes from Triticum dicoccoides, assembly GCF_002162155.2. Classification (NCBI taxonomy): domain Eukaryota; kingdom Viridiplantae; phylum Streptophyta; class Magnoliopsida; order Poales; family Poaceae; genus Triticum; species Triticum dicoccoides. The sequence goes on along the minus strand of NC_041386.1, from coordinate 75,991,350 downwards.
GACCGACCAGGAAGTTGCTCCCGGGTGCGCACGAGTGAGGACAAAGTCCGCAGAAAAGACTAGTATTGATCTGTGGGGCCAGTGTAGATCCCGCCAGGAGTAATGACCACCGGCGGGTGTGTCCGGGGCGTTACAAGTTGGTATCAGAGCCGACCCTCGCGGTTACACGGATGTTTGCAGACATGCGCGCGGTCATGTTGTTCATGACGTTTGTGACCTGTCGTGACACCCGGCATGGCACATGTACTGGACTGGATGCACAAACATATGTGATACGTCTCCAACGTATCTATAATTTTTTATTGTTCCATGCTATTATATTATCAACCTTGGATGTTTTATATGCATTTATATGCTATTTTATATGATTTTTGGGACTAAACTATTAACCTAGAGCCCAGTGCCAGTTTATGCTTTTCCTTGTTTTAGGGTTTCGAAGAAAAGGAATATCAAACGGAGTCCAAATGGAATGAAACCTTCGGAAAAGTTATTTTTGGAAAGAAAGCAATACATGAGGCTTGGAGTGCACGTCAGGGGATCAACGAGGAAGCCACGAGGTAGGGGGCGCGCCCACCCCCTCGTGCCCCCCCTGACGTATTTCTTCCGCCTATATATACCCATATACCCTAAAATGATCGGGGAGCACAATAGATCGGGGGTTCCGCCGCCAGAAGCCTCCGTAGCCACCGAAAGACAATCTAGACCCGTTCCAGCAACCTGCCGGAGGGGGAATTCCTCTCCGGTGGCCATATTCATCATCCCGGTGCTCTCCATGATGAGGAGGGAGTAGTTCTCCCTCGGGGCTGAGGGTATGTACCAGTAGCTATGTGTTTGATCTCTCTCTCTCTCATGTTCTTGATTTGGCACGATCTTGATGTATCGCGAGCTTTGCTATTATAGTTGGATCTTATGTTTCTCCTCCCCCTCTACTCTCTTGTAATGGATTGAGTTTCCCCTTTGAAGTTATCTTATCGGATTGAGTCTTTAAAGATTTGAGAACACTTGATGTATGTCTTGCCATGCGTATCTGTGGTGACAATGGGATATCACGTGATTCACTTGATGTATGTTTTGGTGATCAACTTGCAGGTTCCGCCCATGAACCTATGCATAGGGGTTGGCACACGTTTTCGTCGTGATTCTCCGGTAGAAACTTTGGGGCACTCTTTGAGGTTCTATGTGTTGGTTGAATAGATGAATCTGAGATTGTGTGATGCATATCGTATAATCATACCCACGGATACTTGAGGTGACATTGGAGTATCTAGGTGACATTAGGGTTTTGGTTGATTTGTGTCTTAAGGTGTTATTCTAGTACGAACTCTAGGGTTGTTTGTTACACTTATAGGAATAGCCCAACGGATTGATTGGAAAGAATAAATTTGAGGTGGTTTCATACCCTACCATAATCTCTTCGTTTGTTCTCCGCTATTAGTGACTTTGGAGTGACTCTTTGTTGCATGTTGAGGGATAGTTATATGATCCAATTATGTTATTATTGTTGAGAGAACTTGCACTAGTGAAAGTACGAACCCTAGGCCTTGTTTCAACGCATTGCAATACCGTTTACGCTCACTTTTATCATTAGTTACCTTGCTGTTTTTATATTTTCAGATTACAAAAGCCTATATCTACCATCCATATACCACTTGTATCACCATCTGTTCGCCGAACTAGTGCACCTATACAATTTACCATTGTATTGGGTGTGTTGGGGACACAAGAGACTCTTTGTTATTTGGTTGTAGGGTTGCTTGAGAGAGACCATCTTCATCCTACGCCTCCTATGGATTGATAAACCTTAGGTCATCCACTTGAGGGAAATTTGCTACTGTTCTACAAACCTCTTCACTTGGAGGCCCAACAACGTCTACAAGAAGAAGGTTGTGTAGTAGACATGAAGCTCTTTTCTGGCGCCGTTGTCGGGGAGGCGAGGAAAGCGGCACTAACACCCCGTCAACTAAGCTCTTTTCTGGCGCCGTTGCCAGGGAGGTTAGCGCTTGAAGGTATATATTTAGATCTTGCAATCGAATCTTTTTGTTTCTTGTTTTAGCACTAGTTTAGTTTATAAAAGAAAACTACAAAAAATATGGAATTGAGTTTGCCTCATACGCTTCATCTTTTTAATATCCTTCGTGAGTATGATGGAAAGTAAAATTGTGCCAAAGTGTTAGAAGAAGAATGCATTAAAATGTTTGGCACTAAATATTTGAATGATGCGCATGATTGCAATGTTGTTAGTATGAATTCCTTGAATATCCATTATGCTAATGATATGCAAAGCCACAAGCTTGGGGAAGCTATGTTTGATCAAGATGATATTTTTTGTCCCCCAAGTTTTGGTGAGAAAATTTATTATGATGAAAGCATGCCTCCTATTTATGATGATTATATTGATGAAAGTGGATTTGGGGAGGTCATGACTTTATTTAGTGATGAATCCACTATTCCGGAAGAGGTTCCAATTGATTATGAGAACAAAGTTGCTATCTATGATGATTATTGTGATGACTTGTATGCTATAAAGAATAATGATATCCATGAAACTTTTCATCATGATTTTAGTTTTCAATTGGATTATGCCTCACATGATAATTATTTTGTTGAGTTTGCTCCCACTATTATTCATGAGAAGAATTTTGCTTGTGTGGAGAGTAATAAATTTTCTATGCTTGTAGATCATGAAAAGAATGCTTTATGTGCTGGTTATATTGTTGAATTCATTCATGATGCTACTGAAAATTATTATGAGGGAGGAATATATACTTGTAGGAATTGCAATAATATCAAGTTTCCTCCCTATGTGCTTAAAGTTTCAAAGTTGTGCATGTTTTGCCTTCCTATGCTAGTTGATTATCGTCCCCATAAATTGTTTGCTCACAAAATCCCTATGCATAGGAAGAGGGTTATAATTAAATGTGCTAGTCATATTCTTCATGATGCTCTCTTTATGTTTCAATTCTTATCCTTTATGTGAGCATCATTGAAATCATCATGCCTAGCTAGGGGCGTTAAACGATAGCGCTTGTTGGGAGGCAACCCAATTTTATTTTTGTCCCTTGCTTTTTGTTCCTGTTTAGTAATAAATAATTCATCTAGCCTCTGTTTAGATGTGGTTTTATGTTTTAATTAGTGTTTGTGCCAAGTAGAACCTTTGGGAAGACTTGGGTGAAGTCTTTATGATCATGCTGTAAAAAACAGAAACTTTAGCGCTCACGAGAATTGCTGCTAGTTTTTTATTGGAGAGTGCTATTGAGTTAATTATTTTTTCAGATGATTAATAGACAAATTACTCACGTCGAGCAATTTATTTTAGAGTTTTATTAGTTCCAGAAGTATACGTTTGATCCAGATTACTACAGACTGTTCTGTCTTTGACAGATTCTGTTTTCGATGTGTTGTTTGCTTATTTTGATGAATCTATGAGTAGTATCAGAGGGTATGAACCATAGATAAGTTGGAATACAGTAGATATTACACCAATATGAATAAAGAATGAGTTCATTACAATACCTTGAAGTGGTCTTTTGTTTTTTCTTTCGCTAACGGAGCTCACGAGATTTTCTACTTTAAGTTTTGTGTTGTGAAGTTTTCAAGTTTTGGGTAAATATTTGATGGATTATGGAACAAGGAGTGGAAAGAGCCTAAGCTTGGGTATGCCCATGGCACCCCCAAGATAATCTAAGGACACCTAATAGCCAAAGCTTGGGGATGCCCCGGAAGGCATCCCCTCTTTCGTCTACTTCTATCGATAACTTTACTTGGAGCTATATTTTTATTCACCACATGATATGTGTCTTGCTTCGAGCATCTTGTATGATTTGAGTCTTTTCTTTTTAGTTTACCACAATCATCCTTGCTGTACACACCTTTTGAGAGAGACACACATGATTCGGAAATTATTAGAATACTCTATGTGCTTCACTTATATCATTTGAGTTATATAGTTTTGCTCTAGTACTTCACTTATATTTTTTAGAGCACGGTGGTTGAATTGTTTTATAGAAACTATTGATCTCTCATGCTTCACTTATATTATTTTGAGAGTCTTAAATATCATGGTAATTTGCTTAAATAATCCTAATATGCTTGGTATTCAAGAATAGTAAAAACTTCCTTATGAGTGCGTTGAATGCTATGAGAAGTTTGATACTTGATAAATGTTTTGAGATATGAAGATGGTGATATTAAAGTTGTGCTAGTTGAGTAGTTGTGAATTTGAGAAATACTTGTGTTAAAGTTTGTGATTCCCGTAGCATGCACGTATGGTGAACCGTTATGTGATGAAGTCGGAGCATGATTTATTTTTTGATTGTCTTCCTTATGAGTGGCGGTCGGGGACGAGCGATGGTCTTTTCCTACCAATCTATCCCCCTAGGAGCATGCACGTAATACTTTGTTTCGATAACTAATAGATTTTTGCAATAATTATGTGAGTTCTTTATGACTAATGTTGAGTCCGTGGATTATACGCACTTTTGTTCCTTCCACCATTGCTAGCCTCTCTAATACCGCGCACCTTTCGCCGGTATCATACACCCACCATATACCTTCCTCAAAACAGCCACCATACCTACCTATTATGGTGTTTCCATAGCCATTCCGAGATATATTGCAATGCAACTTTCCACCGTTCCGTTATTATGACACGCTTCATCATTGTCATATTGCTATGCATGATCATGTAGTTGACATTGTATTTGTGGAAAAGCCACCGTTCATAATTCTTTCATACATGTCACTCATGAGTCATTGCACATCCCGGTACACTGCCGGAGGCATTCATATAGAGTCATATTTTGTTCTAAGAATCGAGTTGTAATTCTTGAGTTGTGAGTAAATAAAAGTGTGATGATCATCATTATTAGAGCATTGTCCCAGTGAGGAAGGATGATGGAGAATATGATTCCCCCACAAGTCGGGATTAGACTCCGGACGAAAATAAATAAATAAAAGAGGCCAAAGAAGCCCAAATAAAAAAGAAGAGAAAACAGGCCATAAAAAAGAGAAGGCCCAAATAAAAAAAATAAAAAAATGAGAGAAAAAGAGAGAAGGGGCAATGCTACTATCCTTTTACCACACTTGTGCTTCAAAGTAGCACCATGATCTTCATGATAGAGAGTTTCCTATGTTGTCACTTTCATATACTAGTGGGAATCTTTCATTATACAACTTGGCTTGTATATTCCAATGATGGGCTTCCTCAAAATGCCCTAGGTCTTCGTGAGCAAGCAAGTTGGATGCACACCCACTTAATTTCTTTTTGAGCTTTCATACACTTATAGCTCTAGTGCATCTGTTGCATGGCAATCCCTACTCACTCACATTGATATCTATTGATGGGCATCTCCATAGCCCGTTGATACACCTAGTTGATGTGAGACTATATTCTCCCTTTTTGTCTTCTCCACAATCACCATTCTATTCCACATATAGTGCTATATCCATGGCTCACGCTCATGTATTGCGTGAAGATTGAAAAAGTTTGAGAACATCAAAAGTATGAAACAATTGCTTGGCTTGTCATCGGGGTTGTGCATGATTTAAATACGTTGTGTGGTGAAGATGGAGCATAGCCAGACTATATGATTTTGTAGGGATAGCTTTCTTTGGCCATGTTATTCTGAGAAGACATGATTACTTTGTTAGTATGCTTGAAGTATTATTATTTTTATGTCAATATTAAACTTTTGTCTTGAATCTTATGGGTCTGAATATTCTTGATACAAGAAAGAGAATTACTTAGAGAAATATGTTAGGTAGCATTCCACATCAAAAATTCTGTTTTTATCATTTACCTACTCGAGGACGAGCAGGAATTAAGCTTGGGGATGCTGATACGTCTCCAACGTATCTATAATTTTTGATTGTTCCATGCTATTATATTATCAACCTTGGATGTTTTATATGCATTTATATGTTATTTTATATGATTTTCGGGACTAACCTATTAACCTAGAGCCCAGTGCCAGTTTCTGCTTTTTTCCCTTGTTTTAGGGCTTCAAAGAAAAGGAATATCATACGGAGTCCAAACGGAATGAAACCTTCGAAAAATTATTTTTGGAAAGAAAGCAATACAGGAGACTTGGAGTTTATGTTAGGGGATCAACAAGGAAGCCACGAGGCAGGGGGCGCGCCCTCCACCCTCATGGGCCCCTCGTGGCCCCCCTAACGTATTTCTTCCGCCTATATATATCCATATACCCTAAAACGATCGGGGAGCACAAAAGATCGGGAGTTCCGCCGTCAGAAGCCTCCGTAGCCACCGAAAGCCAATCTAGACCCGTTCCGGCACCCTGCCGGAGGGGGAATCCCTCTCCGGTGGTCATCTTCATCATCCCGGTGCTCTCCATGATGAGGAGGGAGTAGTTCTCCCTCAGGGCTGAGGGTATGTACCAGTAGCTATGTGTTTGATTTCACTCTCTTTCGTGTTCTTGATTTGGCACGATCTTGATGTATCTCGAGCTTTGCTATTATAGTTGGATCTTATGTTTCTCCTCCCCCTCTACTATCTTGTAATGGATTGAGTTTCCCCTTTGAAGTTATCTTATCAGATTGAGTCTTTAAAGATTTGAGAACACTTGATGTATGTCTTGTCGTGCGTATCTGTGGTGACAATGGGATATCACGTGATTCACTTGGTGTATGTTTTGGTGATCAACTTGCGGGTTCCGCCCATGAACCTATGCATAGGGGTTGGCACACATTTTCGTCGTGATTCTCCGGTAGAAACTTTGCGGCACTCTTTGAGGTTCTATGTGTTGGTTGAATAGATGAATCTGAGATTGTGTGATGCATATCGCATAATCATACCCACGGATACTTGAGGTGACATTGGAGTATCTAGGTGACATTAGGGTTTTGGTTGATTTGTGTCTTAAGGTGTTATTCTAGTACGAACTCTAGGGCTGTTTGTGACACTTATAGAAATATCCCAACGGATTGATTGGAAAGAATAACTTTGAGATGGTTTCGTACCCTACCATAATCTCTTCGTTTGTTCTCCGCTATTGGTGACTTTGGAGTGACTCTTTGTTGCATGTTGAGGGATAGTTATATGATCCAATTATGTTATTATTGTTGAGAGAACTTGCACTAGTGAAAGTATGAACCCTAGGCCTTGTTTCAACGCATTGCAATACCGTTTACGCTCACTTTTATCATTAGTTACCTTGCTGTTTTTATATTTTCAGATTACAAAAACCTATATATACCATCCATATACCACTTGTATCACCATCTCTTCACCGAACTAGTGCACCTATACAATTTACCATTCTATTGGGTGTGTTGGGGACACAAGAGACTCTTTGTTATTTGGTTGCAGGGTTGCTTGAGAGAGACCATCTTCATCCTACGCCTCCTACGGATTGATAAACCTTAGGTCATCCACTTGAGGGAAATTTGCTACTGTCCTACAAACCTCTACACTTGGAGGCCCAACAACGTCTACAAGAAGAAGGTTGTGTAGTAGACATCAGTATGTGCCAAGAGGGAACGTTCCTGTGGCCCGACAAGGATGTCGGTTCCTCTGAGTGGGGGTGTATGTGATAGTCTGGTTTAATAGGGATGATAGACTACTCATATCAATAAGGAATTCCTTCTTTTCCGGAAGCCCATTCGGACAGAACTCCAAAGTTAAGCATGCTCAGCTTGGAGTAATTTCAGGATGGGTGACAGTCCGGGAAGTTGATCCCGGGTGCGCACGAGTGAGGACAAAGTGCGCAAAAAAGACTAGTATTGATCTGTGGGGCCAGTCTAGATCCCACAAGGAGTAACGACCACCGGCGAGTGTGTCCGGGGCGTTACACATCTAGAGTATTAAGTTCATAAGAACAGAGTAACGCTTTAAGCAAGATGACATGATGTAGAGGGATAAATTCATGCAATATGATAAAGAAAAACCATCTTGTTATCCTCGATGGCCACAATACAATACGTGCCTTGCTGCCCCTACTGTCACTGGGAAAGGACACCGCAAGATTGAACCCAAAGCTAAGAACTTCTCCCATTGCAAGAAAGATCAATCTAGTAGGCCAAACCAAACTGATAATTCGAAGAGACTTGCAAAGATAACCAATCATACATAAAAGAATTCAGAGAAGATTCAAATATTATTCATAGATAAACTTGATCATAAACCCACAATTCATCGGTCTCAACAAACACACCGCAGAAGAAGATTACATCGAATAGATCTCCACGAGAGAGGGGGAGAACTTTGTATTGAGATCCAAAAAGAGAGAAGAAGCCATCTAGCTAATAACTATGGACCCGAAGGTCTGAGGTAAACTACTCACACATCATCGGAGAGGCTATGGTGTTGATGTAGAAGCCCTCCGTGATTGATGCCCCCTCCGGCGGAGCTCCGGAATAAGCCCCAAGATGGGATCTCGTGGATACAGAAAGTTACGGTGGTCGAATTAGGGTTTTGGCTCCGTTTTTTATTGTTTGGGGGTTAGTAGGAATATATAGGAGGATGGAGTACGTCGGTGGAGCTATAGGGGGCCCACGAGGGTGGAGGGCGCGCCTGGGGGGGGGTAGGCGCGCCCCCTACCTCGTGGCTTCCTTGTTGGTTGCTTGACGTAGGGTCCAAGTCTCCTGGATCATGTTCGTTCTGAAAATCACGTTCCTGAAGGTTTCATTCCGTTTGGACTCCGTTTGATATTCTTTTTCTACGAAACTCTGAAATAGGCAAAAAACATCAGTTCTGGGGTGGGCCTACGGCTAATAGTCTAGTCCCAAAAATAATATAAAAGCGAATAATAAAGCCCAATAATGTCCAAAATAGAAGATAATATAGCATGGAGCAATCAAAAATTATAGATACGTTGGAGACGTATCAAGCATCCCCAAGCTTAATTCATGCTCGTCCTCGAGTAGGTAAATGATAAAAACAGAATTTTTGATGTGGAATGCTACTAGGCATAATTTCAATGTAATTCTTCTTAATTGTGGCATGAATATTCAGATCTGAAAGATTCAAGATAAAAGTTGAATGTTGACATAGAAATAATGTCTTCTCAAAATAACATGGCCAAAGAAAGTTCATCCCTACAAAATCATATAGTTTAGTCATGCTCCATTTTTGTCACACAAGAATGCTCTCATCATGCACAACCCCGATGACAAGCCAAGCAATTGTTTCATACTTTAGTAATCTCAAACTTTATAAACCTTCACGCAATACATGAGCGTGAGCCATGGATATAGCACTATGGGTGGAATAGAGTATAATGATGGGGGTTATGTGGAGAAGACAAAAAAGGAGGAAGTCTCACATCAACGAGGCTAATCAATGAGCTATGAAGATGCCCATCGATTGATGTTAATGCAAGGAGTAGGGATTGCCATGCAACAGATGCACTAGATCTATAAATGTATGAAAGCTCAACAAAAGAAACTAGTGGGTGTGCATCCAACTTGCTTGCTCACGAAGACCTAGGGCACTTGAGGAGGCCCATTGTTGGAATATACAAGCCAAGTTCTATAATGAAAAATTCCCACTAGTATATGAAAGTGATAGAACAAGAGACTCTCTATCATAAAGATTATGGTGCTACTTTGAAGCACAAGTGTGGAAAAAAGGATAGTAGCATTGTCCCTTTTCATTTTTGGGCCTTTTTTTGGGCCTTTCTCTTTTTTTATTGGTACAATGCTCTATTAAATGATGATCATCACACTTCTATTTATTTACAACTCAATGATTACAACTCGATACTAGAACAAGGTATGACTCTATATGAATGCCTCCGGCGGTGTATCGGGATATGCAATGAACCAAGAGTGACATGTATGAAAGAATTATGAATGGTGGCTTTGCCACAAATACTATGTCAACTACATGATCATGCTAAACAATATGACAATGATGAACGTGTCATGATAAACGGGATGGTGGAAAGTTGCATAGCAATATATCTCGGAATGGCTATGGAAATGCCATAATAGGTAGGTATGGTGGCTGTTTTGAGGAAGATATAAGGAGGTTTATGTGTGAAAGAGCATATCATATCACGGTGTTTGGATGCACCGGCGAAGTTTGCACCAACTCTCGATGTGAGAAAGGGCAATGCACGTTACCGAAGAGGCTAGAAATGATGGAAAGGTGAGAGTGCGTATAATCCATGGACTCAACATTAGTCATAAAGAACTCACATACTTATTGCAAAAATCTACAAGTTATCAAAAACCAAGCACTACGCGCATGCTCCTAGGGGGTAGATTGGTAGGAAAATACCATCGCTCATCCCCGACCGCCACTCATAAGGCAGACAATCAAAGAACACCTCATGTTTCAAATTTGTTACATAACGTTTACCATACGTGCATGCTACGGGACTTGCAAACTTCAACACAAGTATTTCTCAAATTCATAACTACTCAACTACCACAACTTTAATATCACTGCCTCCATATCTCAAAACAATCATCAAGCATCAAACTTCTCTTAGTATTCAAAACACTCATAAGAAAGTTTTTACTAATCTTGAATACCTAGCATATTAGGATTATTTAAGCAAATTACCATGCTATTTAAGACTCTCAAAATAATCTAAGTGAAGCATGAGAGATCAATAGTTTCTATAAAACAAATCCACCACCGTGCTCTAAAAGATATAAGTGAAGTACTCGAGCAAAATATATAACTCAAAAGATATAAGTGAAGCACATAGAGTATTCTAATAATTTCCGGATCATGTGTGTCTCTCTAAAAAGGTGTGTACAGCAAATATGATTGTGGTAAACTAAAAAGAAAAGACTCAAATCATACAAGACGCTCCAAGCAAAACACATATCATGTGGTGAATAAAAATATAGCTCCAAGTAAAGTTACCGATGGAAGTAGACGAAAGAGGGGATGCCTTCCGGGGCATCCCCAAGCTTTGGCTTTTTGGTGTCCTTAGATTATCTTGGGGGTGCCATGGGCATCCCCAAGCTTAGGCTCTTGCCACTCCTTATTCCATAATCCATCAAATCCTTACCCAAAACTTCAAAACATCACAACACAAAACTTAAAGTAGAAAATCTCATGAGCTCCGTTAGCGAAACAAAACAAAACACCACTTCAAGGTACTGTAATGAACTCATTCTTTATTTATACTAGTGTCAAAAACGCTCTTATATTATTGGACGGAGGGAGTATATCTCTAGCTTTTAAAACATGATTTTTTTTCCCGAAAATACACCTTAGGACATTGGTGCAAATATGCTTGAATTGCAAAAAAATAATTAAAAATGTTTTAAAAAATGCGGAACTTTGTTGGAACATGCATCGTCTAGTGCATTACTCACGTGCGAGGTTTCATGAGAAAATGACTTTTGTGGCCTTCTGACCGAATAAAACAAAACCAACACCGTATTAAGCTTACTATTCATACAGTTTGTAGTTGCAATTTTATCTTTGTTGCAACAATACCGCAGAAGTCATTTTATCACGAAACTTTACACATGGGTGATACTACGCTAGACAATGCTTGTTCCTACAAAGTTTTACAATTTTTTCTACCTTTTCTTTACTTGTTTTTGGTTAATCGGTGCGCCTACACCAGGTTCCAAAAATTGTAACATCCCAAATTTGCAATTTGGAATGTTATACACTAGATCATCATGCATAGCATATTTTCTTGCATTTTGGCCGATCCTAGAAATTTCACGCAACTCAAGGACCCTCGGAGAGAGTTGGAGATTTCGTTATTTTCATATTTGAGTTTTCTCAAATTTTGAAAAGAGGATCATTTGATTTATTTATTTCATCTTCAATTATTTTCCAATATCAAAAAAATGAGAGAGGGAATAATATGACTTCCCCAAAGTTAGGAAAAATGAAGATTTAATGAATAAGTCAAATTTTGGTTTTGCCGGAGTTTCGTTTGCTTTTATTTGGATAGGGAAAAGTGCGCGTTTTCAAAAATTGCATTCTAGGTCCGAAGTAAAGTTCATTTTGTTCGGCTCATTTTTAGGAGTCGGAGAAAATTTACTTTAGGTATTTTGGAGTTCGTTTAGATGTTCTTTTTCTTTGTTTTCTGCGCGCGAAATTATTTAAAAAAAAGGACCAAGGCCAGCCGGGCCAAAGGCCCAGCCAGCCGGCCGCCTCCCCAGCCAGCGCGTGCGCCAGGCGCAGCGCCAGGCCGCCGCCTCCCTCGCTCTAGGCCGAGTCCCAGAGGGACTCTAGGCCGGTTAGCCCCCCCCCTTTCCTTGTTTTGTTTTCCCTCTTTTGCTTGCCCCCTACCCCAAGTAATCCCCCCCACCTATATAAATACACCCC
>NC_041386.1:75944086-75978768 GCF_002162155.2 Triticum dicoccoides | reverse complement strand
CTCTCCTCACATCAATCCCAAGCCCCTCTCCTCCTTAGCCGCGCCCCACCCCGCGCCCCTCACCCGCCGCCGCCGCCCTATAGCCGCCGCTGCCGCCCTATAGCCGCCGTTCGCCGGAGCCTCGCCGAGGTTGTCCCGCGCCGCGTCTCTTTTTCTCCCCTCGGTTCAGTTTTTCTTCTAAACCATTCCGGTTTTCTTTCGTTTTTTGTTTCGGTCTTTTTTGAAACCCTAGATCGGTTTTCGTTCTTCTTTCGGACCGTTTGTCTCTACGAACGTGATCACCGATTTTTCCCCGGTTAACGACGTCCGTTCGTTTAACCATTCGTCTCTTTCTTTTCGTCGGATTTATTCCGCGATCGCGATCTCAGATCCGACCTTTGTTCTAGTCTTTCTTCTCGCTCGTTTATCAGAATCAGGTGATTCAAGCGCCTGGAGTTTCGTTTCGAAACCGCCGTTCTGTCTAATCAACTTGAACAAGTTTTTGCTACAGTAAAATTTTGACCTAGTTTCAACTTGCTAGAACCGAGTTGTTTTCTTCCACCATTTGGTTTTCCGTTGCTTTGTTTGGTTCATTCTTTCTTTGCAACCGGAGTTTTTAAGTTGAACTCTCTGGTTCGTTCTCTTGTTCGAGTTTTACCTGTGCATTAGATGAGTACTTATTGTGTGCTTGTTGTATGTCTGCGATAGATCACCCGGATTGCGCCGCTTGTTACTTCGATTCCCTAGGTCTCACGGATCATCAGCAAGGCAAGTAACACTTTGATCATACCTTTTCTACAACCCATGTTTTATTGCATTAGATCAATCCTCTCACATTGCATGATTAGGATCTAATTAAACTGTGGGATGGGAAGTAGATGAGGTAGTACCTATCACCTGTATTATTATGAAACCTTTGGGAGTTACTTCTACGTTTGCTTATTATGCCATGCTATGCTAGTAGACGTGGATTGGGTGAGTGATATCCATGACAGATGTGAGTATTGTTAATTAATGGTTTATCTAAGGTGGCAACTTAAACACACATCTGGGTGGATTGAGGCACCTGATGTCTATCAGGACTTGCCTGTTTTTTCGGACCGCCACCCAGGCTCAAAGGGATCATAAGATAATTCATGCTAGAAACTTCCGTGTGCAGCCACATGCTACTATGGGCTCTGGCATAGTTGACTAAGTTGTGCGAACTCTTACGGGGTGGACTAGCAGATGTAGGGGTTGTAGGTGGTACGGTCTACCCCACATGTAAGGTGCTAGCACTTCTGAAAGACTATGTCTCGGTCATCCGTTTCTCAAACACCATGTAGTGCGAGAAAACAAACGGAGGCGATCGAGTCATGTGGGGAAAAGTGCGCAAACCTCTGCAGAGTGTATAAACTAATCATGATTAGCCGTGTCCCCGGTTATGGACAACTTGAGTATCTAGTACTTGAATATCATGTGAATCTCAACATGTTACTTCTAATTAATGTTGTTGGGTTTTAATTATTCACTTAATTGGGATCGGAATGCTGTCAACCATTCTCGATGTTTAACAACCACCATGATAGTTAAATAAATTTATTCCTTTGCAGTAGGGAAAAACTGGCTTTACGCAAAACTGTAACCATAGAGCTTTCCACTAGCCATATATGCATATAGTATAGCTGTTTCATTCCATTACTCTCTATGTGTTACATTGCCAGCATATTCCATGTGCTGACCCATTTTTGGGCTGCAACTTTCATGTTGCAGACTTTTCAGACGACGAGTAAGGTGCTTTTAGGTCGTGGTTCTATACTCAGTGATGCCGTTGGAGTTGATGGACCCTTTTATCTTCCGAGTCTTCCGCTGTCATCGTTATTAGATGGCCTTAAGCCATATTTATTGTAATAAGTTCTCTTTGAGACAACGATGTAATAAGTGTGTGATTGCCACTCTGCTATAAATCCTTCGATGTACTGTGTGGTGTCAGCATTACTGATCCAGGGATGACACCTGAGCACAGAGCACTTGATCCATTCGGGTCGGGTCGCTACAGAGATGGTATCAGAGCACACGCTGACTGTAGGACACGACCACTAAGTTAAAGCCATAGATCACCATTCTCTTCTCATTTTCTAACTCCTCATCTTTTCTACTCTTTTAGGATGACGAACGTGAAGATTAAGTACGCTCAACCGGATGAAGGCACACCATTTGGATTTCACCTAAAGGAAGTCACCAAGTACCTGAACATTGGATTACCAAGCTTCACGGGAACCTTCAACGCCACTCTGCCTGAAGAGGAGCGCTGGAAGATTCAAGCTCACATTCCGGGAAGGACATTCGCGCCAATCACGAAGCCCATAGATAGTGTTTTCAATGCACCAACCTGGAGTCTGGGGAAGAGCATCGCAGCTCATATCACCATAGGATGCATTGGAGAAGTTTATCAAGAAGACCTCAAGGACACTATCTACCAGATTTGCGGACGCCGAGATGAACAATGGGAGTTAGTCAGCACCAAGAAGGATAGATCCATTGCATCTTTCATCCAGGAGTTAAACCAGCACATTCGACGCCACGAGAACCAGATGTGCAATGATATGATAGAGTTGAAGAATGCAAAGGCAAGGATCATCGAGCTAGAAGGAGAACTGAAGTCTACACGCAAGGACTACATGGACGAGATCGTAGCTCTAGCGAGACACAATGGCGATCTTAAGCAGGAGATTGAAGAACTCAAGAGGAAGTTAGCATCCAAGGAGGAGGACGAGTATGTCACATGTCCGGACAACTACATCATCATCGACGACACCGATTCGGATCCAAGTGAACCCGACTTTGAAGACGAAGCTGGGGCAAATATCATGGAGTCTTCCACCGGTTCAAATTTCTAGATGACCACCAGATAGTAGTAGTATTCCCCCATGTAAACACAATATAGTCAAGCACTTTTGCGATAGCTTTAGAGCGTTTGTAAGCCCTTGTTTGATTGAATGAAGTGATTTTGTGTGCATTTGCTCATGTGCATTGGGGTAGTGTTTTCCCTTTAGACCTCACTCTATTCTTAATTCTCGTCTTTTCTAAACCCTCAGATGCCTCCGAGGCGTGACAATGGATTCCCACCGGAACTCACTCAGTTGATCCAGCAGCAGAATCAATTGATGCAGATGTTAGTCCAGAACCAACAGAACAACAACAACAACCCACCAGCACCACCACCTGTTGACCACTTAGCCCATTTCCTTAGGCTGAATCCGCCGGTGTTTTCCAGTAGCACCGAGCCAGTAGTAGCAGATGATTGGCTCCGCAAGATAGGAAGGGAGTTGACCACTGCAGGATGCACGGATGGTGAGAAAGTGAAGTTTGCCGCTCACCAGCTTGACAGACCCGCGGCAGCATGGTGGGAGAATTTCACAGCCACTTACCCAGTTGACACTGTCACATGGGATCAGTTTCAGCAAGCTTTCCGCACTGCCCATGTTTCAGCAGGAGCTATGGCCATAAAGAAGCGTGAGTTTCGCAACTTACACCAAGGAGGAAGGACAGTTGGCCAGTACGTTGACGATTTCAGCAAGTTAGCACGTTATGCCCCAGATGACGTTGCTACGGATGCAACTAAGCAGGAGAAGTTTCTGGAAGGACTGAATGATGAACTAAGCGTGAAGTTGATGGTAGCGAGTTTCAACAACTACCAGGAGTTGGTAGATCGTGCCATCATGATCGAAGGAAAGCAACGGCAGATTGAAAACCGTAAGAGGAAGTATGGACAGGGGAAGTATAACTCTGGAGCGCCGCAGAAGCCCCATTTTGCCCCTAAACCGGGATTTCAGTTTCAGCACACCCATGGAGGAGGTAGCTCGCACAACCATAATGGCCACAAGAATGGTAATGGGAATGGAGGAAGCAACGGCCAGAACCGTACCATCCCATCGACCCCAACCAAGAGAGACCTGAGTCAAGTCACCTGTTTCAAGTGTTCCAAGACCGGACATTATGCCAATGAATGCCCTGAAGGCCAGAATGGAAATGGCAATGGAAGCTCTGGGAAAAAGCCGAACCCTTTCAATAGGGGACAGGTGAACCACGTTAATGTGGAGGAGGTTGAAGATCAGCCTGATGCAGTAATCGGTAAGTTTCTGGTTAAGTCATTTACTGCACTTGTTCTTTTCGACACTGGTGCATCGCATTCATACATATCAAGGGGATTTGTGGATAAATATAACCTGCCAACCCAAGCCCTTAGGTCACCCATGTTAGTAAGCTCACCAGGAGCGGAGTTTATGGCTAGACGATGGTGTGATCAGTTACCATTAAGGATTGGTAACTATGTGTTTCCCTCAAACCTAATAGTATTGGAATCTCGAGGATTGGATGTGATATTAGGCATGGATTGGTTATCAAAGTATGAAGGGAATATTGAGTGTGCTAGTAAGTCAATTTTGCTTACCACACCAGAAGGACGAAGGATCAAGTATGTATCCCGGCATGTGCCAAAAAGGACACAAGTAAACTGCCTAACAGGAGTTGTGCAAGAAGAAGTACTAGTGGTAAAGGATTTTCCTGATGTATTTCCTGAGGAATTACCAGGCATGCCACCGGATAGAGACATTGAGTTTTTGATTGAGTTATTACCAGGTACAGGCCCAATATCGAAGCGACCGTACCGGATGCCAGCAAAGGATTTGGTGGAAATTAAGAATCAGATTAAGGAGTTATTGGATAAAGGTTACATTCGCCCAAGTTCTTCGCCTTGGGGATCACCCGTACTTCTAGTGGAAAAGAAGGATGGATCATTAAGGATGGTTGTAGATTATCGGGGATTGAATGAAGTAACCATCAAGAACAAGTACCCACTGCCAATGATCAATGATCTGTTTGATCGGTTGCAAGGAGCTAAAGTGTTTTCCAAGATCGATTTGCGATCAGGGTACCATCAATTGAAGATTCGGGAGCAAGACATACCTAAGACAGCATTCACCATGAGCTATGGACTGTATGAGTATACCGTTATGTCATTTGGATTGACTAACGCACCTGCCTATTTTATGAACCTGATGAACAAAGTGTTTATGGAGTTTTTGGATAAGTTCGTCGTAGTGTTCATTGATGACATCCTGGTTTATTCAAAGAATGAAGAGGAGCATAAGGAACATTTGCGTTTGGTTTTGGGGAAACTAAGGGAACATCAGTTATACGCCAAATTCAGCAAATGTGAGTTTTGGTTGAAGGAAGTTGGATTCCTCGGACACGTTATATCCGGAGAAGCTATAGCAGTTGACCCCACTAAGGTTGAGACCGTAACCGAATCGGAATCACCAACGACAGTTGGAGAGATCCGGAGTTTTCTTGGACTCGCGGGATACTACCGGAGATTTATTGAGAATTTCTCAAAGATTGCGAAGCCTATGACGGAGTTGTTGAAGAAGGACACTAAGTTCAAATGGACTGAGGAGTGTGAGGCTAGTTTCCAGGAGTTGAAGAAACGCTTGGTTACCGCACCAGTATTGATTTTGCCAGATCAGACCAAGGATTATGAGGTGTATTGCGACGCTTCACGTCGAGGACTTGGAGCAGTGCTTATGCAGGAAGGGAGAGTTGTTTCGTATGCTTCACGACAACTGAAGCCTCATGAGTTGAATTATGCCACGCATGATTTGGAGTTAGCAGCCGTAGTGCATGCATTGAAAACGTGGAGACATTTCCTCATTGGAAATCATTGTGAGGTGTACACAGATCACAAGAGTTTGAAGTACATTTTCACTCAGAAGGAGTTGAACCTCCGACAAAGGAGATGGTTGGAGCTCATCAAGGATTATGACATGAGATTGCATTACCATCCCGGAAAAGCTAATGTAGTAGCTGACGTATTGAGCCGTAAGAGCCATGTCAATACTCTAACGACGGGAGAAGTACCAAAGGAGTTAGCAGAAAACCTTCGTGAGCTATGTTTGGAAATAGTTCTGAGAGGCTATGTAGCAGCATTGGAGATTCAGTCAACATTGATGGATAAAATCAGAGAAGCTCAGAAATATGACAAGGAGATTGCTGCTATAAAAGAGAAATTGAGCGAAGGAAAAGCAAAGGGATTTCGTGAGGATGAGCACGATACCCTATGGTTTGAGGACCATGTTTATGTGCCAAATGACCCGGAGATCAGGAAGTTGATTTTGCACGAGGCACATGATTCACCGTATTCGATTCACCCAGGGAATACCAAGATGTATTTGGAATTGAAGGAAACATTCTGGTGGACCGGAATGAAGAAGGATATTGCAGCATATGTAGCAGTTTGTGACGTATGTCAGAGAGTAAAGGCAGAGCATCAGAAGCCAGCAGGATTGTTACAACCATTGCCGATACCCGAATGGAAGTGGGATAAGGTAGGCATGGATTTTATCACAGGACTACCCAGGACGAAAGCAGGCTATGACTCGATATGGGTAGTAGTTGATCGATTGACAAAGGTAGCACATTTCATTCCAGTTAAGACCACTTACACCAGTGCTAAGTTGGCGAAGATATACATGACTAGAATCATTTGTTTGCATGGAGTTCCGAGGAGTATTGTATCAGATAGAGGAACTCAATTTACCTCAAAATTTTGGAATCAGTTGCATGAAACTTTAGGAACCAGACTAGAGTTCAGCACAGCTTTTCATCCGCAGACGGATGGACAGACCGAGAGAGTCAATCAGATTTTGGAAGATATGCTGAGAGCTTGTGCACTAGATTATGGATCTAGTTGGGACGATTTTGCCGTATGCGGAGTTTTCTTATAACAACAGTTACCAAACCAGTTTGAAGATGGCACCTTTCGAAGCTTTATACGGAAGGAGGTGCAGGACACCGTTGTCATGGGACGAAGTTGGAGACCGTCAATTCTTTGAACCAGATTTGATTAAGGAGTCTGAGCGGAAAGTTAAGTTGATTCACGATAGGCTCAAGGTAGCCCAGTCCAGGCAGAAGAGCTACGCAGATTCTAAACGCAAGGAGACAGTTTACGAAACCGGAGACAGAGTTTACCTTCGAGTAGCCCCACTTCGAGGAGTTAAGCGCTTTGGAGTTAAGGGAAAGTTAGCACCGCGTTTCGTTGGACCGTATAAGATCTTGCAACGTATGGGAGAAGTCGCTTATAAGTTGGAATTACCAGAGGGACTGTCAGGAGTTCATGATGTATTCCATGTTTCTCAGCTGAAGAAATGTCATGCCGAGATGGCGGAGGTACCGCTAAGAGATACCGTGCCACTCGAAGCGATTCAGTTGAAGGACGACTTAACGTATGAGGAGAAGCCAGTCAAGATTCTCGATTATGCCAGCAGAGTTACCCGCAGCAAGGTTATCAAGTTTTGCAAAGTTCAGTGGAACCATCACTCACAGGATGAAGCCACCTGGGAAAGAGAAGAAGATTTGCTCAAGGACCACCCTCACCTATTTTCTAGCCAACCCGAATCTCGAGGGCGAGATTCATCTTAAGGGGGGTAGGTTTGTAACATCCCAAATTTGCAATTTGGAATGTTATACACTAGATCATCATGCATAGCATATTTTCTTGCATTTTGGTCGATCCTAGAAATTTCACGCAACTCAAGGACCCTCGGAGAGAGTTGGAGATTTCGTTATTTTCATATTTGAGTTTTCTCAAATTTTGAAAAGAGGATCATTTGATTTATTTATTTCATCTTCAATTATTTTCCAATATCAAAAAAATGAGAGGGAATAATATGACTTTCGCAAAGTTAGGAAAAATGAAGATTTAATGAATAAGTCAAATTTTGGTTTTGCCGGAGTTTCGTTTGCTTTTATTTGGATAGGGAAAAATGCGCGTTTTCTAAAATTGCATTCTAGGTCTGGAGTAAAGTTCATTTTGTTCGGCTCATTTTTAGGAGTCGGAGAAAATTTACTTTAGGTATTTTGGAGTTCGTTTAGATGTTCTTTTTCTTTGTTTTCTGCGCGCGAAATTATTTAAAAAAAAGAAGGGCCAAGGCCAGCCGGGCCAAAGGCCCAGCCAGCCGGCCGCCTCCCTAGCCAGCGCGCGCGCCAGGCGCAGTGCCAGGCCGCCGCCTCCCTCGCTCTAGGCCGAGTCCCAGAGGGACTCTAGGCCGGTTAGCCCCCCCTTTCCTTGTTTTGTTTTCCCTCTTTTGCTTGCCCCCTACCCCAAGTAATCCCCCCCACCTATATAAATACACCCCAACCCCCCTCTCCTCACATCAATCCCAAGCCCCTCTCCTCCTTAGCCGCGCCCCACCCCGCGCCCCTCACCCGCCGCCGCCCTATAGCCGCCGCCGCCGCCCTATAGCCGCCGTCGCCGCCGTTCGCCGGAGCCTCGCCGAGGTTGTCCCGTGCCGCGTCTCTTTTTCTCCCCTCGGTTCAGTTTTTCTTCTAAACCGTTCCGGTTTTCTTTCATTTTTTGTTTCGGTCTTTTCCGAAACCCTAGATCGGTTTTCGTTCTTCTTTTGGACCGTTCGTCTCAACGAATGTGATCACCGATTTTTCCCCAGTTAATGACGTCCGTTCGTTTAACCGTTCGTCTCTTTCTTTTCGTCGGATTTATTCCGCGATCGCGATCTCAGATCCGACCTTCGTTCTAGTCTTTCTTCTCGCTCGTTTATCGGAATCAGGTGATTCAAGCGCCTGGAGTTTCGTTTTGAAACCACCGTTCCGTCTAATCAACTTGAACAAATTTTTGCTACAGTAAAATTTTGACCTAGTTTCAACTTGCTAGAACCGAGTTGTTTTCTTCCGCCGTTTGTTTTTCCGTTGCTTTGTTCGGTTCGTTCTTTCTTTGCAACCGGAGTTCTTAAGTTGAACTGTCTGGTTCGTTCTCTTGTTCGAGTTTTACCTGTGCATTAGATGAGTACTTATTGTGTGCTTGTTGTATGTCTGCGATAGATCGCCCGGATTGCGCCGCTTGTTACTTTGATTCCCTAGGTCTCGCGGATCATCAGCAAGGCAAGTAACACTTTGATCATACCTTTTCTACAACCCATGTTTTATTGCATTAGATCAATCCTCTCACATTGCATGATTAGGATCTAATTAAACTGTGGGATGGGAAGTAGATGAGGTAGTACCTATCACCTGTATTATTATGAAACCTTTGGGAGTTACTTCTACGTTTGCTTATTATGCCATGCTATGCTAGTAGACGTGGATTGGGTGAGTGATATCCATGACAGATGTGAGTATTGTTAATTAATGGTTTATCTAAGGTGGCAACTTAAACACACATCTGGGTGGATTGAGGCACCTGATGTCTATCAGGACTTGCCTGTTTTTTTCGGACCGCCACCCAGGCTCAAAGGGATCATAAGATAATTCATGCTAGAAACTTCCGTGTGCAGCCACATGCTACTATGGGCTCTGGCATAGTTGACTAAGTTGTGCAAACTCTTACGAGGTGGACTAGCAGATGTAGGGGTTGTAGGTGGTACGGTCTACCCCACATGTAAGGTGCTAGCACTTCTTAAAGACTATGTCTCGGTCATCCGTTTCTCAAACACCATGTAGTGCGAGAAAACAAACGGAGGCGATCGAGTCATGTGGGGAAAAGTGCGCAAACCTCTGCAGAGTGTATAAACTAATCATGATTAGCCGTGTCCCCGGTTATGGACAACTTGAGTATCTAGTACTTGAATATCATGTGAATCTCAACATGTTACTTCTAATTAATGTTGTTGGGTTTTAATTATTCACTTAATTGGGATCGGAATGCTGTCAACCATTCTCTATGTTTAACAACCACCATGATAGTTAAATAAATTTATTCCTTTGCAGTAGGGAAAAACTGGCTTCACGCAAAACTGTAACCATAGAGCTTTCCACCAGCCATATATGCATATAGTATATCTGTTTCATTCCATTACTCTCTATGTGTTACATTGCCAGCATATTCCATGTGCTGGCCCGTTTTCGGGCTGCAACTTTCATGTTGCAGACTTTTCAGACGACGAGTAAGGTGCTTTTAGGTCGTGGTTCTATACTCAATGATGCCGTTGGAGTTGATGGACCCTTTTATCTTCCGAGTCTTCCGCTGTCATCGTTATTAGATGGCCTTAAGCCATATTTATTGTAATAAGTTCTCTTTGAGACAACGATGTAATAAGTGTGTGATTGCCACTCTGCTATAAATCCTTCGATGTACTGTGTGGTGTCAGCATTACTGATCCAGGGATGACACCTGAGCACAGAGCACTTGATCCATTCGGGTCGGGTCGCTACAAAAATACACACCGGGAAGCTTTCCTGCTAAATGCTAATCATGCATGGTTGGAACAATCTGAATTTCTCATATATCATTGGTACCGATGGAAGGTGCTAGGCCTCGTGTGTCACCACTCTTGTATGGAACCGCGGAGTGCGTGGTTGGGCATGAGCTCGTCGGTGGGGAGCTTGATGTTGCTCATCGGGGATGTGTCATGTCCGCTCCCGAGCCACTCCTTCATCGCCTCCGCCTCATAGGTGAACCCATCGCCGGCGATCTACGGATCCCTCATCACCTCCTGCCAACGCACATCAGTTATTCATCACAATAACAGAAACACAAAGCGGAGAAAGCACATATGTTGGTGTCACGGTAAGCAGCCAATTAGTACAAGCTTCCCCATTATGCAAACTACACTACAAAGATATTATTACCGATATGCGATATTCTATTTACATGTAGAAGGTAGATTGCATCGTCATAGAAAGTATAGAAAATTTCAATGCTTACAGACTTACCTTCCCATTATTCTTTCTCAGATCAGCAGAGATGAATCGGCTTCCACCGGATCCTTAGCTGGTGTAGCCTCAACTGCTTGCTCAGGACGATTGCTTAGCATGACGTGCAGCCTCCCACGGCAGTAGTTCAACTCCTGCACAATGACACAAAAGGCATAGACCGTCAGAACACAGTCCAATGGTTTCTAGACCTGGCGTACATCGGCGCCTCCATGGCTGCTGAACAAGATCAAGAGGAGCACTGGAGGAGGACCATGGCAGCGGTGAGACCCAACCCGTTGCGGCGCCTAGGGAGCAGGCGCACGGGCACACCAGTAAAGCACAACACAACGGCGGTCGTGTCCTCCATCTCGATGCTTCAGCCGGGCGTCACCATGCAGTCACACAACGACCTGCACTCCATGATAATCTCTCGATTCCACCACCCCGAATCTCACGGTGTCGAGGTGGCCATGGGAGGGCTCGCCGGAGTGGTTTAGGAGAGGATTAGGGGGTTGTGGAGATCTAGGTGGAGGTGGTTTGGAGAGGTTCAGGGGTGAGGGCGGGTCTGGATAGGATGGAGACCGTGAAAGGAAACCAAAAACATAGGTGATTTCCTCCCTTTTTTCCATGCGGAAGAGGAGGTGGAGTCAAACGTTTTAGTTGGAAAAAAAATCGGTGGGGGAGGTCGATCGATGGAAAAAAATCGGTGGGGGAGGTCGATCGATGCGAGCGAACGAATGAATGACGTACGGACTCCTCCATTAGGAGTAGAGATTGGTGTTAAACCTACTTTATTCCAACTTCTCTATGGTTTATAAACTATTTTTATAGCCATAGATTCATCAAAATAAGCAAACAACACACGAAAAACAGAATCTATCAGAAACAGAACAGTCTGTAGTAATCTGTATCTAGAGCAAGATATGCAACCCCAAAAATTCTAAAATAAATTGCTAGACGTGAGGAATTTATCTATTAATAATCTGCAAAAAGAATTAACTAAATATCACTTTCCAAATAAAAATGGCAGCAGTTCTCGTGAGCGCTAAAGTTTCTGTTTCTTTACAGCAAGATTAACTAGACTTTCCCCAAGTCTTCCCAACGGTTCTACTTGGCACAAACACTAATTAAACACAAAAAACACAACCAAAACAGAGGCTAGATAAATTATTTATTACTAAACAGGAGCAAAAAGCAAGGAATAAAAATAAAATTGGGTTGCCTCCCAACGAGCGCTATCGTTTAACGCCCCTATCTAGGCATAAAAAGCAAGGATAGATCTAGGTATTGCCATCTTTGGTAGGCAATCCATAAGTGGATCTCATAATAGATTCATAAGGCAATTTAATTTTCTTTCTAGGAAAGTGTTCCATGTCTTTCCTTAACAGAAATTGGAATCTAATATTTCCTTCCTTCATATCAATAATTGCACCAATCGTTCTAAGGAAAGGTCTACCAAGAATAATAGGACATGAAGGATTGCAATCTATGTCAAGAACAATAAAATCTACGGGCACATAGTTCCTATTTGCAAAAATAAGAACATCATTAATTCTTCCCATAGGTTTCTTAATAGTGGAATCCTCAAGGTGCAAGTTTAAAGAGCAATCATCAAAATCACGGAAACCTAACAAATCACATAAAGTCTTTGGAATCATGGAAACACTAGCACCCAAATCACACAAAGCATAGCATTAATGATCTTTAATTTTAATTTTAATAGTTTCTGCCCACTCATCATAAAGTTTTCTAGGGATAGAAACTTCCAACTCAAGTTTTTCTTCATAAGATTGCATCAAAGCATCAACGATATGTTTGGTAAAAGCTTTATTTTGACTGTAAGCATGGGGTGAATTTAGCACGGATTGCAACAAGGAAATACAATCTATCAAAGAGCAGCTATCATAATTAAATTCCTTGAAATACAAAATATTAGGTTCATTAACATCTAGAGTTTTGATCTCTTTAATCCCACTTTTATCAATTTTAGCATCAAGATCTAAAAACTTCGAATTTTTGGAACGCCTTCTAGGTAAAGGTGGATCATATTCAGTCCCATCATTATAAAGATTCATATTGCAAAACAAAGATTTAATAGGGGACACATCAATAACTTTTAGATCTTAATCTTTATTATCATGGAAACTAGAAGAACACGCTCTTATAAAGGAATCTTTCTTAGCACGCATCCTAGTGGTTCTTTCTTTGCACTCATCAATGGAAATTCTCATGGCTTTGAGAGACTCATTGATATCATGATTAGGAGGAATAGATCTAAGTTTTAAAGAATCAACATCAGGAGAAATTCTATCAACGTTCCTAGCCAAATCATCAACTTTAAGCAATTTCTCTTCAAGAAAAGCATTGAAATTCTTTTGTGAATTCATAAATTCCTTAACACTAGCCTCAAATTCAGAGGGCATCTTATTAAAATTTCCATAAGAATTGTTGTAGGAATTACCATAATTATTAGAGAAATTACTAGGATAAGGCCTAGGATTAAAGTTTCCTCTATACGCGTTGTTACCAAAATTATTCCTACCAACAAAATTCACATCCATAGATTCATTATTATACTCAATCAAATTAGACAAAGGCATATCATTATGATACGAAGAAACACTCTTAGTAGAAAATAATTTCATAAGTTCATCCAACTTTCCACTCAAGACATTAATTTCTTCTATCGCATGCACTTTTTTATTAGTAGATCTTTCAGTGTGCCATTTAGAATAATTAACCATAATATTATCTAGGAGTTTAGTAGCTTCTCCTAAAGTGATTTCCGTAAAAGTGCCTCCCGCGGCCGAATCTAAAAGATTTCTAGAAGCAAAATTCAATCCGGCATAAAAAATTTGTATAATCATCCACAAATTCAAACCATGTGTTGGGCAATTATGTATCATTAATTTCATCCTCTCCCAAGCTTGTGCAACATGTTCATGATCAAGTTGCTTAAAATTCATAATATCGTTTCTAAGAGAGATGATCTTAGCGGGAGGGAAATACTTAGAGATAAAAGCATCTTTGCACTTATTCCAAGAATCAATACTATGTTTAGGCAAAGACGAAAACCAAGCTTTAGCATGATCTCTAAGCGAAAAAGGAAATAGGTTCAACTTAACAATATCATTGTCCACATCTTTCTTCTTTTGCATATCACACAAATCAACAAAGCTATTTAGATGGTTAGCGGCATCTTCACTAGGAAGGCCGAAAAACGGATCTTTCATGACAAGATTCAGCAAGGCAACATTCATTTCACAAGATTCAGCATCGGTAAGAGGAGCAATCGGAGTGCTAATAAAATCATTGTTGTTGGTATTGGTAAAGTCACACAATTTAGTGTTATCTTGAGCCATCGTGACAAGCAAGCAATCCAACACACAAGCAAACGAGGAACAGGCAAAAAAGAGGCAAATAGAGAAAGAGAGGGAGGATAGAGAGAGAGAGGACGAATAAAACGGCAAGGGTGAAGTGGGGGAGAGGAAAACGAGAGGCAAATGGCAAATAATGTAATGCGGGAGATAAGGGTTTGTGATGAGTACTTGGTATGTTGACTTTTGCGTAGACCTCCCCGGCAACGGCGCCAGAAATCCTTCTTGCTACCTCTTGAGCACTGTGTTGGTTTTCCCTTGAAGAGGAAAGGGTGATGCAACAAAGTAGCGTAAGTATTTCCCTCAGTTTTTGAGAACCAAGGTATCAATCTAGTAGGAGGCTACGCGCAAGTCCCTCGCACCTACACAAACAAATAAATCCTCGCAACCAACGCGATAAGGGGTTGTCAATCTCTACACGGTCACTTGCGAGAGTGAGATCTGATAGATATGATAAGATAATATTTTTTGTATTTTTATGATAAAGGTGCAAAGGAAAATAAAAGGCAATGAAAATAACTAAGTGTTGAAAGATTAATATGATGGAAGATAGACCCGGGGGCCATAGGTTTCACTAGTGGCTTCTCTCAAGAGCATAAGTATTTTACGGTGGGTGAACAAATTACTGTTGAGCAATTGACAGAATTGAGCATAGTTATGAGAATATCTAGGTATGATCATGTATATAGGCATCACGTCCAAGACAAGTAGACCGACTCCTGCCTGCATCTACTACTATTACTCCACACATCGACCGCTATCCAGCATGCATCTAGAGTATTAAGTTCATAAGAACAGAGTAACACTTTAAGCAAGATGACATGATGTAGAGGGATAAATTCATGCAATATGATAAAAATACCATTTTGTTATCCTCGATGGCCACAATACAATACGTGCCTTGTTGCCCGTACTGTCACTGGGAAAAGACACCGCAAGATTGAACCCAAAGCTAAGCACTTCTCCCATTGCAAGAAAGATCAATCTAGTAGGCCAAACCAAATTGATAATTCGAAGAGACTTGCAAAGATAACCAATCATACATAAAAGAATTCAGAGAAGATTCAAATATTGTTCATAGATAAACTTGATCATAAACCCACAATTCATCGGTCTCAACAAACACACTGCAAAAGAAGATTACATCGAATAGATCTCCACGAGAGAGGGGGAGAACTTTGTATTGAGATCCAAAAAGAGAGAAGAAGCCATCTAGCTAATAACTATGGACCTGAAGGTCTGAGGTAAACTACTCACACATCATCGGAGAGGCTATGGTGTTGATGTAGAAGCCCTCCGTGATCGATGCCCCCTCCGGCGGAGCTCCGGAACAGGCCCCAAGATGGGATCTCGTGGATACAGAAAGTTATGGCGGTGGAATTAGGGTTTTGGCTCCGTTTTTGATCGTTTTGGGGTGCGTAGGTATATATAGGAGGAAGGAGTACGTCGGTGGAGCAACAGGGGACCCACGAGGGTGGAGGGCGCGCCTGGGGGGGTAGGCGCGCCCCCCTACCTCGTGGCTTCCCTGTTGGTTGCTTGACGTAGGGTCCAAGTCTCCTGGATCATGTTTGTTCTGAAAATCACGTTCCCGAACGTTTCATTCCGTTTGGACTCCGTTTGATATTCTTTTTTTGCGAAACTCTAAAATAGGCCAAAAACAACAATTCTGGGCTGGGCCTTGGGTTAATAGGTTAGTCCCAAAAATAATATAAAAGTGAATAATAAAGCCCAATAATGTCCAAAACAGAAGATAATATAGCATGGAGCAATCAAAAATTATAGATACGTTGGAGACGTATCAGCACGTTCCCTACCCAAACCATCAAGCTTGTTGTGAGAGAAGCTCTGGTTTGAGAGAAGCTTATACCCAAACCTGCCCCAAATGAGACAATATTTTTACCACGACATGTCGATGCCGTTCCATGATATCATGTCAAGTTTCATGAATTTTAGATGAGTTTTTGATTTACTAGAATTTTAAAACCATGTATCTCAATGTTAGCGGCCGAGCAACAGTGTCAAGGTCTTTGACATTCATTCTCATTTCTTGCATGTGACCTAAGATTGCAACCAAGGACAAACATTTGATTTTGCAACCCGTTTTTATGGACTGGAGCATGTGCATGTAGTTCAATTTTGAATTATGCACATAAATGCCTAGAAAACTCAGTTAATGTATAAAAATACCCAAACGATCCCCGAAATTCATCCCCATTTCTTGCATGGGACATAAGCATAAACCCATGGACACATATATGATTTTACAACCCATGTTGTTGCACCAGAGCATGTGCATGTAGTTTAATTTTGAATTGTGCACCTGAAATGGCTAGAAAACCAATTTAATGTATAAAATGTCCAAATGAACCCTGAATAATTTTAATTCTTTTATGACACACATATAGTTCCATGTTCACTGCAGATAAAAGTTCTAGAAATTCAAACACCGTCCATTGCCGCTGTGACCCCATTATGTAATCCAAATCAAGATGAAAAATCATTAGATCCCACACAGTTTATTATCACCAACCGTGTGAGGTGTAGTACAAAATATCCTAGAGCACCATCTAATGACACTTTGCGCGCCAGTTTTTTCACTGGAGCGATTCAAAATTTTCGGCTTCCGTGGAAATATCTACCTTCCCGCCCCCTCCCCCTTACCAAAAGCCACATTTTCCCTGTTTTCGCCTTCCTTTTCCAAGTTGAAACCTTCACTCCTTGCTTGCAGCGCCACCTCCTCGCCGATGACCCTCCTTCACGCTGCTCGGCCTCGCCTATCCAGGCAGGTAATCCACACCCGACCCCCATCCTCCTCCTCCTTCCACATCCCACATGCCCCGACCACTGGCGCGACACCTTCCACCCAAATCACTGACCCCTCCCCCAAATAAGCACCGACCTAAGCCATGTTGCATGCAGTATAGCCAGGATCTCAAGGAGCATTTGGCAGCGGAGAAGCAAATCGCAGCCGCACGCGCGGATGAGGTCGCGATGGCTGCCATTCGTGCCGACCCCTAGATCTTGGAGGAGCACCTCACCGTCGAGGCCACCATCGACGCCTCGCGCACCGATGCCGTGACGCGGTTGGCTGCTATAAATGATAGTTCATGGCATTTTCTCGAGGCCACCCTCGGTGCCTTCAAGAAAGACTACGAGGTGTTTTCTAAGCGTGCACATGCTTACCTCATATCGAGAGCCAGCAGGTTGTTTCCCGAAGCGGCTCAGGCAACTCACCACTACGACGGGGGCACCCACGATGCGGAGGCCTCGCCCTCTTCCATGTCCAAGGAGCCAATCGTCATTGATATCTTCGACAATGAGGAGTAGCTTGTCTTATTAGCTCACTATAAGGACCCATGTTCTGTTTGCTAGCTACTGCATTTCCTTAACAAATTCTAGTGAATTGTGCTATCTACTTTTACCATGCAATCTGTTGCTCTAGTGTATATGTTTTATATGTCGTGCAATGTGGTGCTCACTTATTAACTGTTGGTTAATTAGTTGTCGTGTTCAGTTAATTTTTTAGTTCAATTCTACAAATGTGATGTTCAATTCTTCAGGGTGCAATTTTGTATTGTCTTCCATGTAAGAAATAAATCGAATTTTTCTTTACAAAATACATGAGAAACAAATACAATTGCTACATTTCCAAGTTGTCAAGCATGCTTGGTTTGGTTAACTGTCTGATCTTCGAGTATGTTATACATTGTGCAATGTGGTGCTCAGTTAACGTTTGGTTCATTTATTGTGGTGTTTAGTTAACTGTTTGGTTCAATTGTGCAATGTGGTGTTCAATTGTTGTGGCTGCATTCTGTTATTATATACCATGTGAGAAATAAATCGAATTTGGCTGTACTAAATACATGAGAACCAAATACAATTGCTATATTTCCAAGTTGTTAAGCATGCTTGGTTTGGTTAACTGTCTGATCTTCTATTAGGAGTATGTTATATTGTGCAATGTGGTTCTCAGTTAACGTTTGGTTCATTTGTTGTGGTGTTTAGTTAACTGCTTGATTCAATTCTGCAATGCGATGTTCAATTGTTGTGGGTGCATTCTGTTATTGTATACCATGTGAGAAATAAATCGAATTTGGCTGTACTAAATACATGAGAAACAAATACAATTGCTATACTTCTGAGTTGTTAAGCATGCTTGGTTTGGTTAACTATCTGATCTTCTATTAGGAGTATGTTATATTGTGCAATGTGGTGCTTAGTTAATGTTTGGTTCATTTGTTGTGGTGTTTAGTTAACTGCTTGGTTCAATTCTGCAATGCGATGATCAATTGTCGTGGGTAGAATTTTGTATTGTTGTGCATGTGAGGAATAAATCGAATTTTGCTGCACTTAATACATGAGAAACATATACAAGTGCTATATTTCCTAGTTATTAATCATGCTTGGTTTGGATAAATGGGTTTTCCATGTGGCTTGAATTAATCTGATGAATCTGCAATGTGCTTATTTTTCATCAACATATTTTACTGATAGCATGTGAACCCTTACTTAACCTGATGACTAACTACCTTATATGTGTTGCAGGGAAACAATGGGAAGCACTGAGGTTTACAATCGAGGTTAGCATGTGCATGGTCCATTGTCTAATAGCACATTATTGTGCAATTGCAGGAACCATTCTAATATTTAGGTTTTTAACAATTTGGTCTTGCACATGTAGGTCCTGTTGTCAGAGGTTTTGACCCACTGTTCGACCCTTTTTGCATATGGAGTTATCCATGAATATCAATCAAGTCAATAAACTCAGAAAGATTGTTAGGATAAAGAAATTAGCGACAAAAAACAACAAGATCTTTGTCTACACAATGACGAAGACATCAGTTAACTACAAGATAGTACTAACTATTATACCTTGGATTTTTTATTCCTTTGCCCCATTTCCAATATAGAGAAGATATTTATGCACATCCTTGTTTTCAAGCCTTTCCAAAGCAGTTCGCTGATGATTACCTCTCAAACCACCTCTATGGTCGGGAGGCGAGGAAGGTTTTCATACAACACCCATGGTTCAATATTGAAGTGTTCCTGAAGAGGACGAAGGACGGATGGTCAATCATCCACATGCACTGTCCTAAAGTTGCAAAGACCTTCAACATGAATGAAGGCTCAATATTCGCCTTCTGCTTCAGCAGTTTTCTAGATGAGATGCATCTTTCTATGTACCATCTATGATGCTAATTTCTAAAGGTTCTAGATGTTGCATGTGAAACTTGGTGCTGGTGCAGTTGTGTAATGGGGTAGCCGAGTGCTGAAGCTATAGCATGTTGTACTCTGATGTATTTCAATTATGAAATCCCGCTTCCTTAATATGGAAAGGAAATATATTATGTGCTTAATATGAATGTCAATTAGATTAATAAATGGATTATTAATAACAGGGCAATTAGCCTACTAATTGGGTTTTCTATTGCAAATGGTTATTCAGGAAACACCATGGGTGATGACCTCAGGCAACGCATACAGTTTCTAGGAAAAAACCGTGTTGGATAAATGAACAATCACACACGACGTTCTCTTGAAAACTGTTTGCGTTAGTCCATCTTGCGACCGAAAATGATTTCGCTTGTATAATTGTATTTTTAGCATTACTGTACGTATAACCGTATTTAAGAGCTCGCCGGTCGCACACGACCTCATTTTACCGAGCGTGTGTGCCAGGAGGGCATATCCCCGATGGTTTCTGGTTCATGTGGGAAGGACCCCCTATCGCCCACACTCACTAGGCGATGGTCCAAATGCCGTCGCGAAAAGGGGTTAAAAACCGTTTGTATAGCACCTCGTTGTACCAGTGATCTCTTATATAGAGACTAACGCAAGCACATAGTCACGGCCACATCGGTCACTAACCACTCCCAAGCTACAAGCACGGCCACGTCCAGCACTTACATAGCCAATTCCCACACAACGCCATCTCTCCTAGAATCTCTATAGGACGTGCATGCACCACTGGCTAACAACTCATGCGTGCATCTAACTAGCTAACTGATACGTCTCCAATGTATCTATAATTTTTGATTGTTCCATGCAATTATATTATCTGTTTTAGATGTTTATGGGCTTTATTATGCACTTTTATATTATTTTGGGACTAACCTATTAACCCAGAGCCCAGTGCCAGTTTCTGTTTTTTCCCTTGTTTTAGCGTATGGTAGAAAAGGAAAATCAAACGGAGTCCAATTGACCTGAAACATCACGGAACTTATTTTTGGACCAGAAGAAGCCCACGGAGTATTGGAGATGGACCAGGAGAGTCCCGGGCTGCCCACGAGGGTGGGGGCGCCCACCCCCCTGGGCGCGCCCCCCTGCCTCGTGGACAGCCCGGAGATCCACCGACGTACTTCTTCCTCCTATATATATCCATATACCCTAAAAACTTCGAGGAGCACAATAGATTGGGAGTTCCGCCGCCAGAAGCCTCCGTAGCCACCGAAAACCAATCTAGACCCGTTCCAGCACCCTGCCGGAGGGGGGAATCCCTCTCCAGTGACCATCTTCATCATCCCGGCGCTCTCCATGATGAGGAGGGAGTAGTCCACCCTCGGGGCTGAGGGTATGTACCAGTAGCTATGTGTTTGATCTCTCTCTCGTGTTCTTGAGGTGATACAATCTTGATGTATCGCGAGCTTTGCTATAATAGTAGGATCTTATGATGTTTATCCCCCTCTAATCTCTTGTAATGGATTGAGTTTTCCCTTTTAAGTTATCTTATCGGATTGAGTCTTTAAGTATTTGAGAACACTTGATGTATGTCTTGCGTGGGATACCCGTGGTGACAATGGGGTATTCTATTGATCCACTTGATGTATGTTTTGGTGATCAACTTGCGGGTTCCGCCCATGAACCTATGCATAGGGGTTGGCACACGTTTTCGTCTTGACTCTCCGGTAGAATCTTTGGGGCACTCTTTGAAGTTCTTTGTGTTGGTTTGAATAGATGAATCTGAGATTGTGTGATGCATATCATATAATCATACCCACAGATACTTGAGGTGACATTAGAGTATCTAGGTGACATTAGTGTTTTGGTTGATTTGTATCTTAAGGTGTTATTCTAGTACGAACTCTATGATAGATCGAACGGAAAGAATAGCTTCATGTTATTTTACTACGGACTCTTGAATAGATCGATCAGAAATGATAACTTTGAGGTGGTTTCGTACCCTACCATACTCTCTTCGGTTGTTCTCCGCTATTAGTGACTTTCGAGTGACTCTTTGTTGCATGTTGAGGGATAGTTATATGATCCAATTATGTTATTATTGTTGAGAGAACTTGCAATAGTGAAAGTATGAACCCTAAGCCTTGTTTCCTAGCATTGCAATACTGCTTACGCTCACTTTTATCATTAGTTACCTTGCTGTTTTTATATTTCTCAGATTACAAAAACCATTATCTACTATCCATATTGCACTTGTATCACCATCTCTTTGCCGAACTAGTGCACCTATACAATTTACCATTGTATTGGGTATGTTGGGGACACAAGAGACTCTTTGTTATTTGGTTGCAGGGTTGTTTGAGAGAGACCATCTTCATCCTACGCCTCCCACGGATTGATAAACCTTAGGTCATCCACTTGAGGGAAATTTGCTACTGTCCTACAAACCTCTGCACTTGGAGGCCCAACAACGTCTACAAGAAGAAGGTTGTGTAGTAGACATCACTAACCAACTAGCGGGTTCTCTTAGCCCTACCATATCTATTTAGCTTGTAGATTGAATCTAACCCAACGCATTAAAGGATATCAACACAATGGACCAAACCTTGCTGGATCAGCCGGCTTAACTTGTACCACAGCCAGTCACGCACCAGCGTCTGTCGCGTCTTGTCACTTCTCATGGCATCGCCGGATCACATGGCATCTTCGGCATCTCGCTGTGCTCACTGCATCACACAACAACCGACCATCTCGCCTCCTTCGCGCGCACAATTGAAGCACCATGGGCCATGTACACTTCTCTAGACCATCTAAACTACATGCAAAACTCCAAACTAAACACGTGATACAAAATATTGTTGGCAATCGTTGCATGGAAAACAAAAAATCAACGCACACGCAATGATCTATCAATGGAGATGCATAGCAACGAGGGGGATAGTGTGTCTATGTACCCTCGTAGACCGTAAGCGGAAGCATTTCACAACGCGGATGATGTAGTCAAAGTTCTTCGCGCTTCAACCGATCAAGTATTGAACGCACGACACCTTCATGTTCTGCACACGTTCAGCTCGTTGATGTCCCTCGCCTTCTTGATCCAGCAAGATGTCGAGGTAGTAGATGAGTTCCGTCAGCACGATAGTGTGGTGACGGTGATGGTGAAGTGATCTCCGCAGGGCTTCGCCTAAGCACTACGAAAATATGATCGGGGGTGTAAATGGTGGAGGGGGCCGCCGCACACGGCTAGGCAATTGTCTGGTGTGTGCTAGCCCCCCTGCCACATATATATAGGTGGGAGGGCGAGGGGAGGCTGCCAGGAGGCGCCCCAAGTAGGCCGAATCCTACTTGGGGTCCTCCCCTCGGCCGCACCCCCCTGTCAAGTTTGTCAGAGGGGGAAGGAAAGAGGGAGGGAGAGGGAAGGAAGGGGGAACCCTATTCCTCTATTTCCTTTGCCTTCCCCTCTTTCCTTCTCCTCCTAGGCCGGCCCATACGGGGGCGCACCAGCCCCTTGTGGCTGGTGGGTTTCTATTGGGGAACACAGTAATTTCAAAAAAATCCTACGCACACGCAAGATCATGGTGATGCATAGCAACGAGAGGGGAGAGTATTGTCTACGTACCCTCACAGACCGTAAGCGGAAGCATTATGACAACGCGGTTGATGTAGTCGTACGTCTTCACGATCGACCGATCTAGTACCAAAGATATGGCACCTCCGCAATCTGCACACGTTTGGCTCGGTGACGTCCCGCGAACTCACGATCCAGTAGAGCTTCGAGGGAGAGCTTCGTCGGCATGACGGCGTGATGACAGTGATGGTGTTGCTACCGGAACAGGGCTTCGCCTAAGCACCGCTACGATATTACCGAGGTGGATTATGGTTGAGGGGGGCACCGCACACGGCTAAAGATCAATGATCAACTTGTGTGTCTATGGGGTGCCCCCTCCCCCGTATATAAAGGAGTGGAGGAGGGGGAGGGCCGGCCCTCCTATGGCGCGCACCATGGGGAGTCCTACTCCCATCGGGAGTAGGATTCTCCCCCTTTCCATATAGTAGGAGTAGGAGAAGGAAGGAGGAAAGAGGGAGAAGGAAAGGGGGGCGCCACCCCCCCCCCTTCCTAGTCCAATTCGGACCAGAGGGGGAGGGGCACGCAGCCTGCCCTAGCAGCCCCTCCTCTCTTTCCACTAAGGCCCACAAGGCCCATTAAACTCCCCGGGGGGTTCCGGTAACCCCCCCGTACTCCGGTATATGCCCGAACTTCACTCGGAGCCCTTCCGATGTCCAAACATAGTCATCCAATATATCAATCTTTATGTCTCAACCATTTCGAGACTCCTCGTCATGTCCATGATCAAATCCGGGACTCCGAACTACCTTCGGCACATCAAAACACATAAACTCATAATATCGATTGTCATCGAACGTTAAGCATGCGAACCCTACGGGTTCAAGAACTATGTAGACATGACCAAGACATGTCTCCTGTCAATAACCAATAGCGGAACCTGGATGCTCATATTGGTTCCTACATATTCTACGAAGATCTTTATCGGTCAAACCGCATAATGATATACGTTGATCCCTTTGTCATCGGTATGTTACTTGCCCGAGATTCGATCGTCGGTATCTCAATACTTAGTTCAATCTCATTACTGGCAAGTCTCTTTACTCATTCCGTAATGCTACATCCCATAACTAACTCATTAGCTACATTGCTTGCAAGGCTTATAGTAATGTACATTACCGAGAGGGCCCAGAGATACCTCTCCGACAAACAGAGTGACAAATCCCAATCTTGATCCATGCCAACTCAACAAACACCATCGGAGACACCTGTAGGGCACCTTTATAATCACCCAGTTACGTTGTGACGTTTTGTAGCACACAAAGTGTTCCTCCGGTATTCGGGAGTTGCATGATCTCATAGTCATAGGAACATGTATAGTTATGGAGAAAGCAATAGCAACAAACTAAACGATCATCGTGCTAAGATAACGGATGGGTATGTCAGCGTTCTTGGAACGGGGGTCCCCAGACTTGCCTGCCTGCGGCCCGCGGCGTGGCTGAGCCAGCAGGCCGTATGGCCCATCTTCACCAGCAAAGCACTCAAGACCCTCGCGAGGAGCCAAGCCTCACGAGGCAGATGACGCAAGACCTCCTCCGGGGTGGCCTAGTTGGGCAGGCTCACGAGGAGCGGAGATATCAAGGCGGGGCAAACCTCACAAGGCTTTCGTGACGTGAGCCATGACGATCAACACCAGGCGGGCGCCAGCGCGCACAGCGTCCTTGTTTCCTCTTTGGTGCAAAGGGGGCAAGCGCAGCCGCGGAGTACCGAGGCATCAGGCAAAGGTTTCCATTTCGGTGCAACAAGATCAAGACCAAGGACTGCAAGACGGAGGTCATCATGGAGCCCGGAACAACGTCACCACCAGAATTTTGTGCAGGCAAAGACTACTTTTGTCAAGATAGCTTGTACTAGCTACCCCCCTTCAAATTAGCCCGCCATTGTCGGCTCCCTTCCCGCTTGATATTTGGGAAGAGGACCAGGGCCTCTATAAATAGGATTAGCCACCACAGTGGAGAAAACGACGGGGCTCGAGAGAGAACAACTTAGCTCGAGGACACAACTGGGCTCGAGAGAGAACAACTTAGCTCGAGGAGACAACTGGGCTCGAGAGAGACCACCCTCGCACACAAGCTCACTGAGCCCAAGAACGCCTCAACCTCAGGAGGCCGTTCTTCCCTTGTATTGTTCATCATCAGCCCAAGAGGCAATCCACTACCACCACACTGGAGTAGGGTGTTACACCGCAACGGTGGCCCGTACCAGTATAAATCTTGTGTCCATCTGTGTTGTGAGTTCGTCGAGTTCGTCCGCGTGATCCTAGCAAGCTAGAGCGTAGATCGGTTGGAGGGATAGACTTCACGCGCACCCCAGTGTCCGAACCTTAAGGGTTTGCCGGGACCCCAACCCCGACATTTGGCGCGCCGGGTAGGGGTGCGCCGTAGCTTCCTCTCCGTCGCTCCATCGCCCCGTCGTCTCCATGGCAGACGCTCGCCGTGCTCGAGCTGAGCGTCGGGCCGCCCTCGCCACCTGCGTCGCTCAGACGGCACCCGTCAGTGGGCCGCCTCGTCGATCTCCATCCTCCGCCGCCAACGCAGCCATCGGCCCGGTGGGAAACGAGCAGCAGGCGTCCCCGCAACGTCCTTCGGTGCGGCAGGACGGCCGCACCGCTACTCCATCACTCGCTCCTGCTGGCTCTTCGTCTCACGCGCACTGCATTCCCTGGAGGCGCGGGCTATGCTCATCGCGGCAAACGAGCTCCTGCGTTACCGCCCTGTAGACGACGTCTATGAAGAGTGGCTCGGCCGCGTCGCCGATCTCGTCCATGCCGCGGGGGGCTGTCCGGCACCGTCTCACTCTCTGCCTCCCCCTCAGCAGGCTGTGGGCAACGGGGCCCGTGGCGCGCCTCCACCACCTCGACCCCAAGATAGTGCCTTGGCGCCAAGGCACGCGCCTCCGCGACGTGATCCGCCACGCCCGGCGCCCGCGCATGAAGAAAGGAGCTGCCAAGAAGTCCCGCGACAGCGAGAAGCCGCACCAGCGCTCCTCGCGCCACCTAGTCGAGACCGCGCGCCGTCTGCAGTGGCGCAGCGCGGACCTCGCCAAGACCAAGCTCCGCCCTGAGGTGGGCCCCGGCAACCACGGCAGGCTGTCGCGCCTTCACCCCTGAGTTGCGTAGCATTGCCTGGCCAGGCAAGTTCAAGCCAGATCTGCCTCCATGGTACGACGGCACCGCCGACCCCGCGGAGTTCCTGCAGCTCTATGAGTTGAGCATCGAAGCGGCCAACGGCGACGAGAAGGTCATGGCGAACTGGTTTCCCATGGATCTCAAGGATGGGGCCCACTCCTGGCTCCTGAACCTGCAGTACGGCTCGATCTCCTCCTGGGACGAGATGCGTGACCGCTTCGTCGCCAACTTCCAGGGCACTCGTGACCGCCCACCGGTCGCAGGCGACCTACGCCGCATCAAGCAACAGCCAGGAGAGACCCTCCAGAAGTACATCCAGCGCTTCAACAGCACCCGCCTCAAGATTCCCAAGGTCTCGAACGAGGCCATCATCTCCGCCTTTTCCGACGGCGTCCGCGACGTCAAGATGAAGGAAGAGCTGGCCATCCATGAGGAGCTCTGCACATCTTAGGAGCTGTTCAACCTGGCGACCAGGTGCACAAGAGCTGAGGAGGGGCACCTCTCTCTCCTGGAGCTGCCAGCTGCAGGAGTGGAGGAAAAGAAGGCCAAGGCCAAGGACGTGAAGCGCAAAGAGGTAGTCGTGCTCGCAGCGGAGCCCGACACCAAGCAAGGCAGAGATCAGCCCGAATCATCCAAGAACGGCCGGCCCTTCTGCGCCTTTCACAACCTGAACACCCACACCACCAGCGACTGTCAAGAGCTCAGAGCTATTCGAGAAGGACGCTTCGGCCGACGCCCCAAGCACAATGACCGGGGCTACGGCCACGGAGGAGGACATGGAGGCGGACGCTGGGACGACCGTGGCCCGTGCCAGGAGTGGCGCGACCGGCCTTGCGAGGACCGCTGGCAGGATCAACCTCACGAGGATGCCTGGAGGGACCCGCCTCGCGAGGATCGCCCCTAGGGCAACGCCGGTCTTCCCCCGTTGCCGCCGCCAAGGAGGAACGACGACCATCACCAGGATGAGGGGGCTGGGGGCTTCCAGGAGCCACGCGAAGTCGCTTGCATCCTGGGCGGCACTCAGGCCCCAGCCTCTCAGCGCATCTTCAAACAGTTCGCTCGCGAAGTAAACGCGGCGCTCCCCAAGCTCGAGGCCACGCGCCCGCTCCGGTGGTCCTAATGCGCCATCACCTTCAGCTCGGCCGACCAGCTCAAGTGCGCAGCCACTACTAGCACACTCCCTATGTTGTGCTCCCCAGTCATCAGTAATGTGCAAGTCACCAAGACTCTCATCGACGGCGGCGCAGGGCTCAACATCCTATCCACCGACACATTCGACAGCCTCCAAGTGCCCTATGAGCAGCTCCAGCCAACCAAGCCTTTCTCAGGAGTGACTGACGGTTCCACCACACCCATAGGGCAGGTCCGCCTGCCTGTCACCTTCGGGGAGCACAACAATTACCGCACCGAGCTCATCGACTTCGACGTCGCACACATCCTCCTGCCGTACAACGCCATCCTCGGGTACCCAGCCCTGGCCAAGTTCATGGCAGTCACTCACCACGGCTACAACGTCCTCAAGATGCCAGGAAGCGGGGGGATCATCACGGTCCCATTTGAAGAAAGGGATGTGGTGTGCTCCCTTGAGTGCGCCTTCCAAGCCGCGGCAATCGACAACCCTGACTACAGAAGTGAGGGCCCTCCGGAGACCATCCCCAAGAAGAAGCTACCGCGCCATGCAGGACCCCAAGAAGATGGCGTCGCATCAGGAGCCTCGTCAGGATCGACGGCCGCTCCAGGGGTGGCTCCCTCCACTGCATAGGAAAGCGCGCCCGGCGCCCTCCTCAGGCAAGGCTCGGGGGCTCTCTTTTGGAGGGCCTCAGACCTTGCGAATCTCATGAGGGAGGCGCTTGGGCACCACTTGGAATCGTGCTTCGTGGCACATGTTCCGTAGGAGAGCATGAGACGAGGAATGCCCACCACCCAGGAGTTCATCACCAAGACCACCCAAGAGCTACAAGATGCAAGAGCCATGCGTGGCGACAGCCGCTCACAGAGTGTGGCTCACCACCCAGGTGAGGGTGCTGAGCTGCGCGCCTGCATCGACATCCTAGGGCTCAATAGGGCCGCATCTCAGGAACGCTTATGGCCATCATGCGCGGGCCGCTGTGAGGGTCCACCGCACAGCTCCGTTCGCATGCCCTTCGGCTTGCCGAGCGTGGCGTCAGCCTATCAGCGCAACCTGCGGCAAGTCCAGGCGGCTCAGGAGGCCAGGTTCCACGCCGTTCGGGAGGAGATGGCGACGGCCTTCAGGGAACCTCCTGAGCTCCCAGAGCCTCCTGAGGCTCAAGGTCCCGGTGGCTCATGAGGAGTCATTCCTTCGACGCGTGGCTTCAGCTGCACCAGCTCTACTTCGTCTACAGACCCAGGTGACATCTTCCAAGTTCGTCTAAGCCGGGAGCACCCCTCGCACTGCACTATTCCCAGGCCGCGTGGGTCTGTCCCTGCGGCATGTATCCCTTTTACTTATGTCTTTAGCGTACTTTGCTGGGGGTGCCCCTCGGGCTGCATCATCCCCACACCGCTCGGGCCAGACCTAGTGGAATGTATCTTCCTGCATTTATCCTAGTTGACCTGCTCTTCATGCTTAACCTGCCAACTGCTATCACCTGCCGAACTGCTATCTCCTGTTTGATTACCGCCCACCTCAGGTCTGTTTGCCCCATGCAATTTGCTTGCACGTTAAAAGGGGGGCTCCTAAGCATCACGACTCAGGAGCTCTTACTGGCTCTCCAGCCCTCACCCCCTGGCCTTGACCATGGCATCGCGACCTGGCATACTAGCGGCGGCTGAGCTCGCTTGAGGGCCGGGACCTGAGGACGTAGAGTGCTTGCATCTAACCATCTTGCAGGGACATACAACCACCAAGACTCAAGACCAGGCACAGCCCGCCTTGAGGTAGGGCCTCGTGAGTCCCGCGTTGGCTCACGAGTGCCCAGATACACCTCGCAGCCCTGCCGTGCAAGCCACGTGTCAGGGCAGGGTTGTACACGCCCCGGGGGCTCCTCCCAGAGGGGGGGGACCCCATCCCACGCCCAAGTGGAAGCTCCATGCTCCGCGCTGGCTGTCGACACTGCCGAGGAGCGGCTATGCCCGTGCACAAGCAGAAGCACTATGCTCCACGCTGGTGATAAACAACTGAGGGCGACCCCACGGCCGTACCAACCTCAAGGAGCCCAGAGCTCAACACCCAGTCCCACCACGACACCTCCCCTCGGGAGAGTCGCGCGAGGGGGCTGGGCACGGGGGCTGCGCTCGGGTCACGCCCAAGCACACGCCACCAAACCAGGTCCCCCGGACCTGGGCGTCGCGCGCCCCTCCCGAGGCCTCGGCGAGGGCAGGTATGGAAATTGTTTGAACGTCAAGGGGGACTCCTGAGCATCGCGACTCAGGAGCCTAACTGGTCACGTAGCCCCTCACCCCTTGGTCCGTCCTGGTCTCCATTGGCCCAACGGTGGTTGAGGTATGCGCGGGGCCGGGCTCTGTCGACGTAGAACATTAGTCTATCTTCGTGAACTCTCCCTATATGCTGTTCGCACGTCAAGGGGGACTCCTGAGCATCGCGACTCAGGAGCCTAACTATTCACATAGCCCCTCACTCCTTGGTCCATCCTGGTCTCCGGTCGGCCAATGGTGGTTGAGGTATGCGTGGGGCTGGGCTCTGTCGACATAGAACATTAATCTATCTTTGTGAACTCTCCCTATATGTTGTTCGCATGTAAAGGGGGACTCCTGAGCATCGCGACTCAGGAGCCTAACTGGTCACGTAGCCCCTCACTCCTTGGTCCGTCCTGGTCTCCGGTCGGCCCAACAGCGGTTGAGGTATGCGCAGGGCCGGGCTCTACCGATGCAGAACAAAGCAAATAGGAAGGAAAACGCAAAATCTCGAAGAAAATATTACAAGCACATTGTTCTCACAATATCAAATGAAAAGTCTAAACACCTCCACGAGGCCTGATGTATGTCGCAGGAAAGGAACAAGAAGAATAGCCGCAGGTCACTCCAGGATGTCGCCATCGCCTGCGGAAGGTGCTTCCCCACAGGCGACGATGCGCTCGCCTTCACCACCAGCCGCAGGATCCGCGCCATCGCCAGACAAAGGATCGGAGACAAAGCTGCGGAACTTCCCTAGCAAAGCTTCCACGAGACCTTGAACAACTGCGACAGCGACGCAGAGGTCTTCAGCTACAGGCTCCAACAGCTCGTCAAGGCGGGCGTTGGGGTCGCGGAGGTGCAGATGGCTCAGGACGTGAGTCAGTGCGGCCGTGGACAGAACCTGAGCTTCTGCCTCCGCCATGGGACCAAGGCCCTCAACGACCTCCTCAAGCGCCTTCACCACGAGAGGAAGCAGCTGGGCAGGGTCGTCCTTGTCAGTGTCCAACGGCTTCTCCAGGCCACGCTCGTACAGCGTCTTCAGCACCTCGCGAGATCTCTTCTCGAGATTGGTGAAGACCACATGGTCTTTGGTCAGGACTCGCGCCTTGGCGGCAAGGTCGGCCTCCTCGCCTCTATCTTCTGCTCCAGCTCCTCCAACCGGTTGCGCTCGACAGCCTGCTCCTTCCCCAGCTCTGCCAGCTCAGCATCACGGTTCTTGACGGCTTCCTCCGGGCCTTCATCTCCTTCTCCTCTGACTAGCGGCAGCGTGCCTCTTCGGCGTGCTTGTCGCGCAGGCTCTTCAACTCGCCCTCCAGCACTTGGCAGCGGTCGCGGGCAGCCTTGGCATCTCTCATCGCCGCCTCACGATCGTCTGCAGCGCTGGCGGCCCCTTGCTTCTCCCTCTCGGAAGCCGCAATAGCCTAGCCCAGCGCCGCGCGTACCGCCGGGTCAGAGTGAAGCCAGCCGGAGGCCAACTCCAGACGCCCGGCCACCAGGCGCGGGTCAGCGCTCAGGAGATCCGCCTGCAGTTGGGTCATCTCTGAAAACGCACGCTCCAAGACGGCAGTAGGAGCAGAGGAACCGAGGAGTGGAGGCGCAGCAGTAGGAGGGAGTGGTGCAGTCACCAGGGCTTGCGAGACCGCAGGCTCTGGAGCAGCTGGGACCTCATCAGCCGCACCAAGCACCGGCACCACCGGAGCCCTCGGGGCCGTGGGGGCTGACTCCATGTGGTGATGCTCCTCTTGGCCCCGCAAATACGACCGGGCTGGGGAGACACGGGCGATGTTGCCCCTGGCTCCGTGGAGGGAGGCACAGCTGCCTTCCCTTCATTCCTCCTCTTCGCCAAAGATGTCGGCCTAATCAACCAAGGGCGAGTGTCAGGAAGAAACAAGCACCAGCGAGGACCAGGCGAAGTTCGAAGCACCTACCGGTCCACCGCAAGGGACTTGTCAAGTCGTGCAGTCGCTGAAGCAGCGTGAGGAAGCGGAGACGCCCACGTTCAATCAACCGCCATGCGTCAACCAAGGCCGCGGGCTTTGGGGCCCCGCGGCGCTTCGAGCTTGACCCTTGGCTTCGCCGTGAAGCCAAGCCCGCGCGCACCTTGGGCCCAGGAGCTACTGTGTCAGGACCCCGACTCGATGTCACATCGATCTAGCTTGTAACACCTCATATCACTTTGTGGCCTCACGCACGGTAACCCCACGGGTGTCGCCTTACCTTTGCCCGGGACCGTTTGCGCCTTTTGGCTCACATATATGATAGTGTCGCTAGCATCCATATGATAAAGAGCCCGGGCTGACATGACTAGTCGTAAACCCAAAGTGGCACAGACTTACAGGGACAGGCATCCATGACCCAGCAACGAACGTGTCGGTCATCAGCAAGTGGGTCCGGGCAGTAGCACTGGGCTAGCAGGACTCCGGTAAACCGGGCTGTAGCGGGCTAACAGGACTCCGGTACTCAATGCGTGACATTTCCCTGAAGGGACAGACACAGGAACGAAGAAGGACACATGCCGGCCAGCCTAAGTGTTCCCGAGCAGTAGCAAGCTACCATGGCTCAGTGGTAACACTAGGAGACATTTCCCGGTAAGAGAGGCTACTAAGGATAAACAACTAGATAGTCAGATCCCACACATACCAAGCATTTCAAACATACACACAATATGCTCGATATGTGCAAATACAACAAGGCATCACAACATGACTCTATGACATAAGTACTTTATTTAAGGCTCAGAGAGCCATACATAACATACACAAAGGTACGGGTCACAAGACCCAGCATTCAAGTCATACAGTCATACAAACCAGCAGCGGAAGTAACTTGTCTGAGTACAGACAACTAGTAAAATAAAAGAGGCTTGGAAAGCCTAGCTATACTACGAGGTCCTTCACAAGCTCAGGATCACCACCTGGGCCTTAGCCTACTCATTGATGTCAACGTCTACGTAGAACCCATCAGAAGGGGTTGCAGCGTCTTCTGTAAAAATGTAAATTATAGCAACATGAGTACAAAGGTACTCAGCAAGACTTACATCAGATCCTACATACATGCATATTATCAAGAAGGGTTGGTGGAGTTGTTGCAGCAAGCCAGCTTTGACTC
Organism: Triticum dicoccoides; assembly: GCF_002162155.2. Classification (NCBI taxonomy): domain Eukaryota; kingdom Viridiplantae; phylum Streptophyta; class Magnoliopsida; order Poales; family Poaceae; genus Triticum; species Triticum dicoccoides. The sequence continues at coordinate 75,946,313 of NC_041386.1, read as the reverse complement.
TTGGCTAGGCTAACCTACGAGACTCCAACTCGAAATGGTTTTGCGCACACGAGTCCACTACTCACCAATTCAATACACTACCGAGGATCCACCTCCGTCTTCCTACGGAAGAGCCATCCTCGGCACTCACACTTATCTTGAGGCTTTTAGTAGTTTCCATTTACTTGTCTATGAACTGTATAGGCAACCAAGTAGTCCTTTACCGCGGACGCGGCTATTCGAATAGATCATGATAACCCTGCAGGGGTGTACTTCTTCATACACGCTCTCACCACTTATCGTCGTTTACACGACATGTACTCGGCAACCTTCAAGCGGAAGCCCAACGTGGGTGTCGGCCACGACCTACCTAACCACCTAAGCCTCCAGTCCAGGTTTATCGCCTATCCAGGTTCCATCCGCAGGGAGTCCGGCCGAGGTTTCCCATATGGCCCCGAACGATGTGAACAGGGTTCCCGAGATACCTAACGGGTATTCGGTACACCTGGCCACGTACCTACCGCATCACAGCCCACCCCTACGGTCAGCGCTGTCCACGGCCTCCAGTAGGCTACAAACACCAGAAACTACTTGCAACTCCTGGACGGAGAACTAGGGTGAATAAGAAGCCGAGAGGGTCCATTGGTTTCGGGCCCAATGCATGGTAGTAGCTGATTCTTAAATCACACATACAGATCTCAGTGCTTAAGGTCGGCTTCAATGAAACAACCCACCATGTACTCCTACATGGCCTCTCATCGATACCTTTACCAAATCGTGTTCACCACACCACTCTTATTACCGACATAATCATTTCACTCTAGCCCATCACCTAGATGAACCAGACCTGACACGACTCTAAGCATAGCAGGCATAGCAAGGTAGGAACAACACATACATATGGCTCAATCAACTCCTACACATGCTAGTGGGTTTCATCTAGTTACTGTGGCAATGACAGGTCATGCAGAGGAAGTGGGTTCAACTACCGTAGTACACAGCAGTTTGAAACGCGTTGTCTTAATGCAGTAAAAGAGAGCAGGAGCGAGAACATGGGATTGTATCGATATGATCAAATGGTTGGTTGCTTGCCTGATGGTTCGATGCACTGATACGGTTCTTCGTTAGGGTAATCACGATACTCCTCGGAGGCAGATCCTGCCGCAAAGAACACCGATACACAACCATCACCAAACAATGTGCAACAATATGATGTATGCATGAAACCTAGCAATATGAGTGTGTTGGGCTAATGCAGCTAAGACCAGAAGGGTTTGAACCAATTTGAATCAAAGATTCAAATTTCAAACTCAAACATGGCCCTTTAAAGTGTTTTTCCTTGTTCTGCATTAAACATCAAGTTAACTTGTTTAATCATGCATGAAAATAGTACAGATGGATAGATTGGATTTTTCCGATCATTTTTCATATATAATTTGTCTGATTTGGAGTTACAGAATAAAAGTTATGAATTTTTGAAGTTTAAATTATATTCTGGAATTTCCTATATTAGATTAATTCCAGAAAATCAATTATTGCGTCAGCCTGACGTCAGTGTGACGTCAGCAGGTCAACGGAACACGTCCGGGTCAAACCTGACAGTGGGTCCCGCATGTCAGGGTGATTAAATTAATTAAAGTTTAATTAAAACTAAACCTGTTTAATTAACAGGGCTGGGCCCCACCTGTCATTGACTCAGGGGAGTCAACCAGGGCCCACCCGTGGTCAAACCCGGGTCGGCTGCACCGGCGTTTAGCCGCCGGCGAGCCCGACGCGGCGGCAAAAGTGGTTTTGGCCGTTTCGGCCACCAAATGGGTCGCGGAGACCACCGGAGTGGAGCTGAGGACAAGCCGCAGCACTTGGTGGAGTCCGTTGGAGTCGGGGTGGCCGGAGTTGGCGCCGGCGACGACTTTGGCGGCCACCGGGGTTCGGCCGAAGACGAACTTGACGCTAGAGGGGTCGGTGAGGCTCGGGGAGTGGCTAGCTAGGTGCTAAGTGACACGGTGAGCATGATGGACACCGTGGAGTGGTCGGAGGGTAACCGGGAGCACGTCGGCGACGAGCTCCACGGCGGTGGGTGCGGTTGAGCTCCGGGAGGTCGCTACACGGCTCGGGAGCAAGAACGGAAGGAAGGGGAAGATGGCTAAGCTCACAGTGAGTGCGACGAAGCCCTTGGTGTGGCCGGAGATGGACCGGAGCGACGACGGCGTTGAAGGGGATCTCCGGCGACGGCGGTTCGGGCGAGGTC
>NC_041386.1:75933507-75943598 GCF_002162155.2 Triticum dicoccoides | reverse complement strand
TGGCGGGGGAGCGCGAGGGGGAGGAGCTGGAGAGGAGAGGGGGTGTCTGGGGGGTTCGCGGGAGCGAGGGAGGCCGGTCCACGACGTCACCGGGCGCGGGGAGCGGCGAGGCGGCGAGCAGGTGCGTGGCGCGCGCTGCGGTCGCCGTCGGGCACCTGCCTGCCTGCCTGGCCGGCAAGCAGCTCGCTGGAGTGGCGCTGGGCTGGGCCGGCAGGTGGGCCGCGAGCAGGCGCCAGGTAAGCTTTTTCCATTTCTTTCTGTTTTCTGTTTTTTTAATACCTCTGCAACTTTGTTGAATTAAATAAAATACTTAGGCTACTCCTAAAATCACCAAACTACTCCTGGTCCATAGTTGGATTATTTCCAACATGAAACATTTTAGTTTGGAGATATTTGAGCATTTAAATATTTTATATAATTTTAAATGCCCAAATTCAAATATTTATGATTTAATTCAAAAACCCCAAGCTGGCCTAGGAAAATGTGCACCACTTTTGGCAGAGGTTCTGAACCAAGACAAAAATGATGGGCATTTTAGAAGGGCATTTCAGGTTCATTGAAAACGTTTTTAGTAAACCCTAATTGGATTCAGAGGGGACTGGGGGTTCTGTCATCCCCATTTCAGGTTTCTGATGAAAGAGTAAACATGATGCAACACTCTAATGCATGGCTAACTAGGATGTGACAACTCACCCCCACTCAAAAGAATCTCGTCCCGAAATTTGGGTTCCTCCGGAAAGAAGGCGGGATACTCAAGTCGAAAACGATCCTCCCTTTCCCAAGTTGCTTCATCCTCAGAATGGTGCGACCATTGTACTTTGAGAAACTTGATATTATGACGTCGAGTGGTACGCTCGGCCTGATCGAGGATACGAATGGGGTACTCTCGATATGTAAGATTATCTTGGAGATCAAGCGTTTCGTGGTCCACTCCACGGATAGGATCCGAGAAGCAACGCCTGAGTTGAGAAACGTGGAAGACATCATGGACTCTGGAGAGGTGCGGAGGTAGTTCCAACTGGTAGGCAACTTCTCCTCGTTTGGCGAGAATGCGAAAAGGTCCAATGTAACGAGGAGCCAATTTGCCTTTGATACCGAAACGATGGGTTCCCTTCAGAGGGGTAACCCGAAGATAAGCCTTCTCGTCAACCTCGAAAGTCATAGCCTTATGTTTTCGGTCATATTGACTCTTTTGACGAGATTGGGCTGTTTTCAACTTTTCACGAACGATGCGAACTTGTTCTTCTGCTTCCTGAATCATATCCGGGCCAAAGAATTGTCTTTCCCCGGTCTCTGACCAATTAAGGGGTGTTCGACACCGTCGTCCATAGAGAACTTCAAAAGGGGCTTTACCCAAGCTAGATTGATAGCTGTTGTTGTAAGCGAATTCGTCAAATGGAAGGCACTTCTCCCAATCCATTCCGAATGAGATAAAAGAGGCTCGAAGCATGTCTTCTAGAATCTGGTTGACGCGTTCCACTTGACCACTCGACTGAGGGTGGAAAGCGGTGCTAAAGGAGAGACGGGTTCCCATAGCATTTTGGAAACTTTCCCAAAATCGAGAGGTGAAAATACTTCCTCGATCCGAGTTAATTTCCAAAGGAACACCATGGAGAGACACTATTCAGGAGATGTATAAGTCTGCCAGCTGACTAGCGGTTATACTCTCACGAACAGGTAGGAAATGGGCTACTTTGGAAAGACGATCGACAACGACGAAAATAGCATTATTCCCTCTCTTGGTCCTGGGAAAACCGGTAATGAAATCCATACCAATTTTATCCCATTTCCATTCAGGAATAGCTAAGGGTTGAAGGGTGCCAGCAGGCCGTTGATGCTCTGCTTTTACACGACGACGGACGTCGCAATTAGCAATATACTGAGCAATTTCTCTCTTCATCCTAGTCCACCAGAACCTCTGGCGTAGGTCCTGATACATCTTAGTACTACCGGGATGAATGGTGAGAGGAGATTCATGAGCCTCCTTAAGGATCAATCGCCTCAGGTTTCGCACTTTGGGAACCACTAGTCGATTCCCGAAGTATACGACCCCTTGATCATTAATGGAGAAACAATTCGCAATTCCTTTCTTGATGTTTCTCTTGATGCGGGAGATTCCCGGATCTACCTTCTGTGCCTTGACGATCTGGTCCGTAAGGGTAGGTTTCGCCACCAAGGTGGAAAGAAAACCTTGAGGAACAATGTGAAGGTTAAGCTTCCGAAATTCCTCATGGAGAAGCGGTTGACTTTGTTGTAACATTAGGTTGTTACAATAAGATTTACGACTTAGCGCATCAGCCATGACGTTGGCTTTCCCTGGGGTGTAAGTTATTCCTAAGTCGAAATCTGTGATCAACTCAACCCAACGTCTTTGCCTGAGATTCAAATCCGGTTGGGTTAAAATGTACTTCAGACTTTGGTGATCAGTGAATATTTCGCAACGGTTACCGAGGAGGTAATGTCGCTAGGTCTTAAGTGCATAGACTACGGCTGCAAGCTCTAGATCATGAGTAGGATAATTCTCCTCATGTGGGTGCAATTGCCATGAAGCGTAAGCAATTACGTGTCGATCTTGCATGAGAATGCAACCTAGTCCTTGTCGCGAGGCGTCGCAGTAGATAACAAAGTCCTTGGAGAAGTCTGGCGGTACCAGTACGGGAGCAGAAGTCAGGCGTCTTTTCAGTTCCTGAAAGCTGTGCTCACATTGTGAAGTCCATTCGAACTTCTTATCTTTCTTGAGGAGTTCGGTTAGAGGTTTAGCAACTTTGGAGAAGTTTTCGACAAAGCGACGGCAATAGCTCGCTAAGCCAGAAAACTCCGAACTTGCTTGACCGATTCAGGTGGAGTCCAATTAAGGACGGCTTGAACTCGCTCAGGGTTAACAGCAATACCTTTACCAGATATTACATGACCCAGATAGGTCACTTCTGACAACCAAAATTCACATTTGGAAAACTTGGCATAAAGGCAGTGCTCTCGAAGTTTCTTCAACACTAGCCTTAGATGTTCGGCATGTTCTTCCTCGTTCTTGGAGTAGATGAGTATATCATCGAGATAAACTACGACGAATTTATCCAAATACTCCATGAAGATTGAGTTCATTAACCGAGAAAAGGTGGCTGGAGCGTTGGTTAAACCGAAGGACATGACGGTGTACTCGTATTGGCCATAACGAGTAACAAAGGCCGTTTTAGGAATATCCCCGTTTCTGATTTTGATTTGATGGTAGCCCAACCTCAAATCCATTTTGGAGAAGACTGAGGATCCAGCGAGCTGATCATACAGGTCGTTGATCCTAGGGAGCGGATATTTGTTCTTGATTGTGACCAAATTGACCGGTCGGTAATCTACAACCATCCGGTCCGTACCATCCTTCTTCTTGACGAAGAGGACGGGGCAAGCCCACGGAGATGAACTAGGTCGGATGAAACCCTTTTTCAAGGACTCATCGAGTTGTTTCTTAAGCTCGGCTAGTTCTAGTGGTGCCATCTTATAGGGTCTTCTAGCAATCGGAACGGTTCCTGGAATGAGGTCTATTACGAACTCAACATCCCTGTCAGGTGGAACACCTGGCAATTCCTCTGGGAAGACATCCGGGAAGTCACGGACTACCGGAACGTCCTCAAGGTCTGGCAAAGGGCTGGCGTTAAGAGAATATAATTGTCGCTTGGCTAATCGGGTCAAGACATTGACTATCTTCCCCGAAGGATGAGTCAGTTGAACAGTCCTAGAGAAGCAATCAATTTTGGCATGATGAGCTGACATCCAGTCCATACCCAAAATGATATTAATATCTGAAAATTTGAGAGCTATCACAGATGCAAGGAAAAGAAGTCTGTCGACTTGGATTTCATTTCCATAACTTACCCTGGAGGTCTGCCATCTAGAACCAGGAGTAGAAATTTCCATAGTGGATGGCATGTCACAGAATGCGGTGTTATGCAGACGAGCATAGTTCTCGGATATAAATGAATGAGAGGCTCCTGTATCGAAAAGAACAGATGCCGGGTGGCAATTAACAAGGAGCGTACCGAGAACGACGTTGGGATCCTCTTGAGCTTCTTCGGCAGAGATACAGTTGACATGGCCACGTGTAGCGGTGGCCGGCTTGGCGTGGAACACTTTCCCTGTCGGCTTGCCACGGCCAACAGCTTTAGCAGATTGGTTGGGGTTGGTCTGGGGACACTCACGCATATAGTGGCCAGATTCCCCACACTTGAAACAAGTCACGGAACTGGTACGTGGAGGAGCATTGTTGGTTGGACCCCCATAGGGCTTGGCTGGTGCAGACTGTTGAACGGGGCGAGGCGCCTGGAAAGATGGCCTCGGTGTGAACTTGGGTGGCAGGGCGGTGTTGGGCACCCACATGCGGCGCTTCTGAGGACCAGCACCGGATGAGGAACCCATGTCACGGCCATGCTTGCGTGTTGCATCATAATCAGTCTGACCAGTTTCAGCACTGATGGCCTTGTTAACAAGTTTCTGAAAAGATGTGCACTCATGCAGACGGAGGTCGCGGCGAAGCTCAGGACTAAGCCCCTTACGGAACCTTGCTTGCTTCTTGGCATCAGTAGAAACTTCCTCAGTTGCATATCGTGCGAGGTTACCGAACTCCCTGCTGTAAGCATCCACAGAGAGTCGGCCCTGAGTGAAACTGCAAAATTCCTCACGTTTACGGTCCATGAGACCCTCCGGAATGTGATGTTCACGGAAAGCCTCGCTGAATTCAGCCCAAGTAGTGACATGGCCCGCTGGGCGCATGGCTCCATAATTCTCCCACCATAGACTGGCGGGGCCTTCAAGATGATATGCAGCAAAGGTGACCTTGTCAGCCTCCGCTACCAGCGCGAAACGCAGTTTGTGAGAAATACTGCGAAGCCAATCATCAGCGCCGAGAGGCTCGACGGAGTGGTGGAACGTGGGTGGATGTAACTTGATAAAATCACTGAGTTACACCACGTTAGTCCTCTGATGGTGTGCCGTGTTCTGTTCAATACGCTCCAACAAACGGTTGGTCTCCCGCTTGTTTCTTTCGGCTTCCATCATAACCTCGGCTAGGGAAGGAGGATGAGGCAGATTTGCATTCCTGACTTCGCTGCCTTCGGCCTGCTCTTGAGGAGCAGGGTTAGTGCGCGTGTTGACCATCCTAGGTAAACAAGACAATGATTTAGTCAGGATGATAAAATTCCGACATAGGATACAGAATGTAAGGAATAACTCGGAATGCAAGATGATCATCCGTATGACATGGTAGATACAGAAACTGCGTCTTTATTCCATCGTCATACACACCATACAGGGTTTAGTACAAGACCAAACAAGGTACTATTATGGTGAAAAGAGGATTACATCTCATCGGAGGCATTCCAAGCTCCTATACATTATTTTTCTACACCTCCGGAAGGCGATACAAACTAGGTCATATCCCATGAGTCACGCAGGACGATAGACGACACAGCTAACACAAACTAGTGATACTACCACTAACTCAGACCGATCCGTAGTAGTCCTCGTAGAAGTCACCTCCATAGCCTGGAAGCTCAACATGGTCATCCGGAAACAGACGATCTCGCGGAGCTTGTGGACCATAGGGGCTAGGATGAGGTCTTGGACCAACAGACGGTGGCCTGCGGGGACCGCGAGGTGGGGTGATGCCTCCTACATCACGCCAACCCATCACGTCTGGCAAAGCAGATCTCACAGGATAGAGATCGCGCATATCCGAATATCCAGCTTGCACCGCCGGTGCAAACCGAGTCAATGTGGCCCAGTGGTCAGCACGGGTATTGAAGAGCTCTAACCTCAAGGCCCGATTTTCACGGTCCTTATCCTCGAGCATCTCAGCAGTGGTGCGAGTCCGTGAATCCTCCTGGGTGGGGTCAGCATAGATAGCCTGGAGATACCCTTGTGCTCCCGGAAGTGATCCTGGCATATACCGGAAATCAGAGTCCCGAAATAGGCCAGACCTGACTCGCATGATGGTCATCATAGAGTAGGCGGCGTCCTGCACAGCCATCTCAATAGTAACCCCGAGTCCATAGGAGTAGTGAAGGGGCTCGGTGGACCCAGGATAAGATGGAAATATCCTGACAGTGCAGAGATACTGGCTTTGATTAAAGTCTCGGAATTGCTCTTCGACCGTGTACTCAGGATACCAACGGTATCCAGCCTCAGTCATTACCCTGACCAACATGGCAGTATGGCCGGGTACATCTAGGCATCGAGTCAGGCGAACCACTTGATTAAGGTCGCGAGTGGCCATCTGAAAGCACAATCATAATGCAAAGGCATTAGAATTTCTAGCAAAATTTCGGCAGCATAACAGCTGTAAATGCTCAAGAAGGATTTTGAGACATTTGACAAAGGATTTCATACACACTCAACATCATCATATCAAAGTTCTGAATCCATCCTAACAACATAACATGGTAGAAGAACTGAACTAGGCTTGTAACCATCAAACCTATAAGGTACTACTGATTAGTAACACGTGATCCTGATAGAGAGAATAGATCCTAATTCCTTAACCCCCGGTGGAAGAATAGACTGACTCAGATCAGAATGTCATAAGATAAAGGAGTAAAAAGAGCCTTACGTTCCAACCCACAAACAATTCCCCTACATATAACTAAAGAATTTCTAGACTCAACATCGACCGGTTTGGCTTGGAGAACCTACAGGCAGTCCGGCTCTGATGCCAACGCTGTCAGGACCCCGACTCGATGTCACATCGATCTAGCTTGTAACACCTCATATCACTTTGCGGCCTCACGCACGGTAACCCCACGGGTGTCGCCTTACCTTTGCCCGGGACCGTTTGCGCCTTTTGGCTCACGTATATGATAGTGTCGCTAGCATCCATATGATAAAGAGCCCGGGCTGACATGACTAGTCGTAAACCCAAAGTGGCACAGACTTACAGGGAAAGGCATCCATGACCCAGCAACGAACGTGTCGGTCATCAGCAAGTGGGTCCGGGCTGTAGCACTGGGCTAGCAGGACTCCGGTAAACCGGGCTGTAGCGGGCTAACAGGACTCCGGTACTCAATGCGTGACATTTCCCCGAAGGGACAGACACAGGAACGAAGAAGGACACATGCCGGCCAGCCTAAGTGTTCCCGAGCAGTAGCAAGCTACCATGGCTCAGTGGTAACACTAGGAGACATTTCCCGGTAAGAGAGGCTACTAAGGATAAACAACTAGATAGTCAGATCCCACACATACCAAGCATTTCAAACATACACACAATATGCTCGATATGTGCAAATACAACAAGGCATCACAACATGACTCTATGACACAAGTACTTTATTTAAGGCTCAGAGAGCCATACATAACATACACAAAGGTACGGGTCACACGACCCAGCATTCAAGTCATACAGTCATACAAACCAGCAGCGGAAGTAACTTGTCTAAGTACAGACAACTAGTAAAATAAAAGAGGCTTGGAAAGCCTAGCTATACTACGAGGTCCTTCACAAGCTCAGGATCACCACCTGGGCCTTAGCCTACTCATTGATGTCAACGTCTACGTAGAACCCATCAGAAGGGGTTGCAGCGTCTTCTGTAAAAATGTAAATTATAGCAACATGAGTACAAAGGTACTCAGCAAGACTTACATTAGATCCTATATACATGCATATTATCAAGAAGGGTTGGTGGAGTTGTTGCAGCAAGCCAGCTTTGACTCTTGGCTAGGCTAACCTACGAGACTCCAACTCGAAATGGTTTTGCGCACACGAGTCCACTACTCACCAATTCAATACACTACCGAGGATCCACCTCCGTCTTCCTACGGAAGAGCCATCCTCGGCACTCACACTTATCTTGAGGCTTTTAGTAGTTTCCATTTACTTGTCTATGAACTGTATAGGCAACCAAGTAGTCCTTTACCGCGGACGCGGCTATTCGAATAGATCATGATAACCCTGCAGGGGTGTACTTCTTCATACACGCTCTCACCACTTACCGTCGTTTACACGACATGTACTCGGCAACCTTCAAGCGGAAGCCCAACGTGGGTGTCGGCCATGACCTACCTAACCACCTAAGCCTCCAGTCCAGGTTTATTGCCTATCCAGGTTCCATCCGCAGGGAGTCCGGCCGAGGTTTCCCATACGGCCCCGAACGATGTGAACAGGGTTCCCGAGATACCTAACGGGTATTCGGTACACCCGGCCACGTACCTACCGCATCACAGCCCACCCCTACGGTCAGCGCTGTCCACGGCCTCCAGTAGGCTACAAACACCAGAAACTACTTGCAACTCCTGGACGGAGAACTAGGGTGAATAAGAAGCCGAGAGGGTCCATTGGTTTCGGGCCCAATGCATGGTAGTAGCTGATTCTTAAATCACACATACAGATCTCAGTGCTTAAGGTCGGCTTCAATGAAACAACCCACCATGTACTCCTACATGGCCTCTCATCGATACCTTGACCAAATCGTGTTCACCACACCACTCTTATTACCGACATAATCATTTCACTCTAGCCCATCACCCAGATGAACCAGACCTGACACGACTCTAAGCATAGCAGGCATAGCAAGGTAGGAACAACACATACATATGGCTCAATCAACTCCTACACATGCTAGTGGGTTTCATCTAGTTACTGTGGCAATGACAGGTCATGCAGAGGAAGTGGGTTCAACTACCGTAGTACACAGCAGTTTGAAACGCGTTGTCTTAATGCAGTAAAAGAGAGCAGGAGCGACAACATGGGATTGTATCGATATGATCAAATGGTTGGTTGCTTGCCTGATGGTTCGATGCACTGATACGGTTCTTCGTTAGGGTAATCACGATACTCCTCGGAGGCAGATCCTGCCGCAAAGAACACCGATACACAACCATTACCAAACAATGTGCAACAATATGATGTATGCATGAAACCTAGCAATATGAGTGTGTTGGGCTAATGCAGCTAAGACCAGAAGGGTTTGAACCAATTTGAATCAAAGATTCAAATTTCAAACTCAAACATGGCCCTTTAAAGTGTTTTCCTTGTTCTGCATTAAACATGAAGTTAACTTGTTTAATCATGCATGAAAATAGTACAGATGGATAGATTGGATTTTTCTGATCATTTTTCATATATAATTTGTCTGATTTGGAGTTACAGAATAAAAGTTATGAATTTTTGAAGTTTAAATTATATTCTGGAATTTCCTATATTAGATTAATTCCAGAAAATCAATTATTGCGTCAGCCTGACGTCAGTGTGACGTCAGCAGGTCAACGGAACACGTCCGGGTCAAACCTGACAGTGGGTCCCGCATGTCAGGGTGATTAAATTAATTAAAGTTTAATTAAAACTAAACCTGTTTAATTAACAGGGCTGGGCCCCACCTGTCATTGACTCAGGGGAGTCAACCAGGGCCCACCCGTGGTCAAACCCGGGTCGGCTGCACCGGCGTTTAGCCGCCGGCGAGCCCGACGCGGCGGCGGAAGTGGTTTTGGCCGTTTCGGCCACCAAATGGGTCGTGGAGACCACCGGAGTGGAGCTGAGGACAAGCCGCAGCTCTTGGTGGAGTCCGTTGGAGTCGGGGTGGCCGGAGTTGGCGCCGGCGACGACTTTGGCGGCCACCGGGGTTCGGCCGAAGACGAACTTGACGCTAGAGGGGTCGGTGAGGCTCGGGGAGTGGCTAGCTAGGTGCTAAGTGACACGGTGAGCATGATGGACACCGTGGAGTGGTCGGAGGGTAACCGGGAGCACGTCGGCGACGAGCTCCACGGCGGTGGGTGCGGTTGAGCTCCGGGAGGTCGCTACATGGCTCGGGAGCAAGAACGGAAGGAAGGGGAAGATGGCTAAGCTCATAGTGAGTGCGACGAAGCCCTTGGTGTGGCCGGAGATGGACCGGAGCGACGACGGCGTTGAAGGGGATCTCCGGCGACGGCGGTTCGGGCGAGGTCGTTGCGGTGGACTCGGGCGTTGCGAGCGCTCGGGCCTCGGCTTGCTCGATGGAGTGGACAGCGGCGGAGCTCCTGGACACGATGAGAGGACGCACGGGCGGCGGGGAGCACGGCTACGACGAAGGCACGGCGATGGTGGCGTCGGTCATGGCGGGGGAGCGCGAGGGGGAGGA
>NC_041386.1:75922931-75933174 GCF_002162155.2 Triticum dicoccoides | reverse complement strand
GGAGGCCGGTCCATGACGTCACCGGGCGCGGGGAGCGGCGAGGCGGCGAGCAGGTGCGTGGCGCGCGCTGCGGTCGCCGTCGGGCACCTGCCTGGCCGGCAAGCAGCTCGCTGGAGCGGCGCTGGGCTGGGCCGGCAGGTGGGCCGGGAGCAGGCGCCAGGTAAGCCTTTTCCATTTCTTTCTGTTTTCTGTTTTTTTAATACCTCTGCAACTTTGTTGAATTAAATAAAATACTTAGGCTACTCCTAAAATCACCAAACTACTCCTGGTCCATAGTTGGATTATTTCCAACATGAAACATTTTAGTTTGGAGATATTTGAGCATTTAAATATTTTATATAATTTTAAATGCCCAAATTCAAATATTTATGATTTAATTCAAAAACCCCAAGCTGGCCTAGGAAAATGTGCACCACTTTTGGCAGAGGTTCTGAACCAAGACAAAAATGATGGGCATTTTAGAAGGGCATTTCAGGTTCATTGAAAAAGTTTTTAGTAAACCCTAATTGGATTCAGAGGGGACTGGGGGTTCTGTCATCCCCATTTCAGGTTTATGATGAAAGAGTAAACATGATGCAACACTCTAATGCATGGCTAACTAGGATGTGACATACTGTCGGTGTTCTGGGAACGGGGGTCCCCAGACTTGCCTACCTGTGGCCCGCGGCGTGGCTGAGCCAGCAGGCCGTATGGACCATCTTCACCGAAGCACTCAAGACCCTCGCGAGGAGCCAAGCCTCGCGATGCGGACGACGCAAGACCTCCTCCGGGGTGGCCTAGCTGGGCAGGCTCACGAGGAGCAGAGATATCAAGGCGGGGCGAACCTCACGAGGCTTTCGTGACGTGAACTGTGACGATCGACACCAGGCAGGCGCCAACGCGCACAGTGTCCTTGTTTCCTCTTTGGTGCAAAGGGGGCAAGCACAGCCGCAGAGTACGGAGGCATCAGGCAAAGGTTGTCATTTCGGTGCAACAAGACCAAGACCAAGGACAGCAAGCGGAGGTCATCGTGGAGCCCGGAACAGCGTCACCACCAGAACTTTGTGCTGGCGAAGCCTACTTTTGTCAGGATAGCTTGTACCAGCTGTCCCCCTTCAAATTAGCCCGCCATTATTGGCTCCCTTCCCGCTCGATATTTGGGAAGAGGACCAGGGCCTCTATAAATAGGATTAGCCACCACAGTGGAGAAAACGACGGGGCTCGAGAGAGAACAACTTAGCTCGAGGACACAACTGGGCTCGAGAGAGAACAACTTAGCTCGAGGAGACAAGTGGGCTCGAGAGAGACCACCCTCACACACAAGCTCACTGAGCCCAAGAACGCCTCAACCTCAGGATGCCGTTCATCCCTTGTATTGTTCATCATCAGCCCAAGAGGCAATCCACTACCACCACACTGGAGTAGCGTCTTACACCGAGACGGTGGCCCGAACCAGTATAAACCCTGTGTCCATCTGTGTTGTGAGTTCGTTGAGTTCGTTCGCATGATCCTAGCAAGCTAGAGCGTAGATCGGTTGAGGTATAGACTTCGCGCGCACCCCAGTGTTCGAACCTTAAGGGTTTGCTGGGACCCCAACCCCGACTGGGTCAAGTCAATCACATCATTCTCTAATGATGTGATCCCATTAATCAAATGACAACTCATGTCTGTGGTTAGGAAACATAACCATCATTGATTCAACGAGCTAGTCAAGTAGTGGCAAACTAGCGACACTTTGTTTGTCTATGTATTCACACATGTACTAAGTTTCCGGTTAATACAATTCTAGCATGAATAATAAACATTTATCATGATATAAGGAAATATAAATAACAACTCTATTATGGCCTCTAGGGCATATTTCCTTCTGTCTCCCACTTGCACTAGAGTCAATAATCTAGATTACATTTTAATGATTCTAACACCCATGGAGACTTGGTGCTGATCATGTTTTGCTCGTGAGAGAGGCTTAGTTAACGGGTCTGCAACATTCATATCCGTATGTATCTTGCAAATCTCTATGTCTCCCTCCTTGAATTGATCGCGGATGGAATTGAAGCGTCTCTTGATGTGCTTGGTTTTCTTGTGAAATCTGGATTCCTTTGCCAAGGCAATTGCTCCAGTATTGTCACAAAAGATTTTCATTGGACCCGATGCACTAGGTATGACACCTAGATCGGATATGAACTCCTTCATCTAGACTCCTTCATTTGCTGCTTCTGAAGCAGCTATGTATTCCGCTTCACACATAGATCCCGCCATGACGCTCTGCTTGGAACTGCACCAACTGACAGCTCCACCATTTAATAAAAACACATATCTGGTTTGTGACTTAGAGTCATCCGGATCAGTGTCAAAGCTTGCATCGATGTAACCCTTTACGATGAGCTCTTTGTCACCTCCATATATGAGAAACATATCCTTAGTCCTTTTCAGGTATTTCAGGATGTTCTTGACCGCTTTCCAGTGATCCACTCCTGGATTACTTTTGTACCTCCTTGCTAAACTTATAGCAAGGCACACATCAGGCCAGGTACACAGCATTGCATACATGATAGAGCCTATGGCTGAAGCATAGGGAACACCTTTGATTTTCTCTCTATCTTATGTAGTGGTCGGGCTTTGAGTCTGAGTCAACTTCACACCTTGTAATACAGGCAAGAACCCTTTTGTTTCCTGATCCATTTTGAACTTCTTCAAAACTTTATCAAGGTATGTGCTTTGTGAAAGTTCAATCAAGCATCTTGATCTATCTCTACAGATCTTGATGCCCAATATATAAGCAGCTTCACCGAGGTCTTTCATTGAAAAATTCTTATTCAAATATCCTTTTATGCTATTCAGAAATTCAGTATCATTTCCGATCAACAATATGTCATCTATATATAATATCAGAAATGCTACGAAGCTCCCACTCACTTTCTTGTAAATACAGGCTTCTCCAAAAGTCTGTACAAAACCATATGCTTTGATCACACTATCAAAGCGTATATTCCAACTCCGAGAGGCTTGCACCAGTTCATAAATGGATCGCTGAAGCTTGCACACTTTGTTAGCACCTTTTGGATCAACAAAAGCTTCTGGTTGCATCATATACAACTCCTCTTTAAGGTATCCATTAAGGAATGCAGTTTTGACATCCATTTGCCAAATTCCATAATCATAAAATGCGGCAATTGCTAACATGATTCGGACGAACTTAAGCATCACTACGGGTGAGAAGGTCTCATCGTAGTCAACTCCTTGAACTTGTCGAAAACCTTTTGCAACAAGTCGAGCTTTGTAGATAGTAACATTACCATCAGCGACAGTCTTCTTTTTGAAGATCCATTTATTCTCTATGGCATGCCGATCATCGGGCAAGTCAACCAAAGTCCATACTTTGTTCTCATACATGGATCCCATCTCAGATTTCATGGCCTCAAGCCATTTTGCAGAATCTGGGCTCATTATCGCTTCCTCATAGTTCATAGCTTTGTCATGGTCAAGTAACCTGACTTCCAGAACAAGATTACTGTACCACCCTGGTGTGGATCTTACTCCGGTTGACCTACGAGGTTCGGTAGTAACTTGATCAGAAGTTTCATGATCATCATCGTTAGCTTCCTGATACGTCTCCAACGTATCTATAATTTTTGATTGTTCCATGCTATTATATTATCTGTTTTGGATGTTTATGGGCTTTATTATGCACTTTTATATTATTTTTGGGACTAACCTATTAACCGAAAGCCCAGTGCCAGTTTCTGTTTTTCCCTTGTTTTAAAGTATCGCAGAAAAGGAAAATCAAACGGAGTCCAATTGACCTGAAACTTCACGAAACTTATTTTTGGAACGAAAGCAACCCGGGAGACTTGGAGTCCACGTCAATAAAGCAACGAGGAAGCCACGAGCCAGGGGGCGCGCCCACGCCCCCTCGTGGGCCCCTCGTGGCTCCCCTGATATATTTCTTCCGCATATATATATATATATATATATATATATATATATATATATATATATATATATATATATCCATATACCCTAAAATGATCGGGGAGCACAATAGATCGGGAGTTCCGCCGCCAGAAGACTCCGTAGCCACCGAGAGCCAATCTAGACCCATTCCGGCACCCTGCCGGAGGGGGCATCCCTCTCCGATGGCCATCTTCATCATCTCGGTGCTCTCCATGATGAGGAGGGAGTATTTCTCCGTCGGGGCTGAGGGTATGTACCAGTAGCTATGTGTTTGATCTCTCTCTCTCTCTCGTGTTCTTGAGGTGATACGATCTTGATGTATCGCGAGCTTTGCTATTATAGTTGGATCTTTTGTTTCTCCTCCCCCTCTACTCTCTTGTAATGGATTGAATTTCCCCTTTGAAGTTATCTTATCGGATTGAGTCTTTAAAGATTTGAGAACACTTGATGTATGTCTTGCCGTGCGTATCTGTGGTGACAATGGGATATCACGTGATTCACTTGATGTATGTTTTGGTGACCAACTTGCAGGTTCCGCCCATGAACTTATGCATAGGGGCTGGCACACGTTTTCGTCGTGATTCTCCGGTAGAAACTCTGGGGCACTCTTTGAGGTTCTATGTGTTGATTGAATAGATGAATCTGAGATTGTGTGATGCATATCATATAATCATACCCACGGATACTTGAGGTGACATTGGAGTATCTAGGTGACATTAGGGTTTTGGTTGATTTGTGTCTTAAGGTGTTATTCTAGTACGAACTCTAGGGCTATTTGTGACACTTATAGGAATAGCCCAACGGATTGATTGGAATGAATAACTTTGAGGTGGTTTCGTACCCAACCATAATCTCTTCATTTGTTCTCCGTTGTTAGTGACTTTGGAGTGACTCTTTGTTGCATGTTGAGGGATAGTTATGTGATCCAATTATGTTATTATTGTTGAGAGAACTTGCACTAGTGAAAGTATGAACCCTAGGCCTTGTTTCCTAGCATTGCAATACCGTTTATGCTCACTTTTATCATTAGTTACCTTGCTGTTTTTATATTTTCAAATTACAAAAACCTTTATCTACCATCCATATACCACTTGTATCACCATCTCTTCGCCGAATTAGTGCACCTATACAATTTACCATTGTATTGGGTGTGTTGGGGACACAAGAGACTCTTTGTTATTTGGTTGCAGGGCTGCTTGAGAGAGACAATCTTCATCCTATGCCTCCTACAGATTGATAAACCTTAGGTCATCCACTTCAGGGAAATTTGCTACTGTTTTTCAAACCTCTGCACTTGGAGGCCCAACAACGTCTACAAGAAGAAGGTTGTATAGTAGACATCAAGCTCTTTTCTGGCGCCGTTGCCAGGGAGGTTAGCGGTTGAAGGTATACCTTTAGATCTTGCAATCGAGTCTTTTAGTTTCTTGTTTTATCACTAGTTTAGTTTATAAAATAAAACTATAAAAAATGGAACTAAGTTTACCTCATACGCTTCATCTTTTTAATATCTTTCGTGAGTATGATGGAAAGGAAAATTGTGCTCAAATGCTAGAAGAAGAATGCATTAAAATGTTTGGCACTAAATCTTTGAATGATGAGAATGATTGCAATGTTGTTAGTATGAACTCCTTTAGTATCCATAGTACTAATGATGATTGCACTAGTTATGATGAACCTCCTATAAACATGTCAATTTTTGTGGAGTGCATTGGGTTTGTAAGTATACACCAAATAGGGAAGATAGATATTGCAAGATGCATAAGTACTTAGAAACTAAATGGTTGCAAGAAAGGCTAGATGCTTGTGCTAAAAATTTAAATTTTCTTAGCCGTACTTGTGAACTTTGCAATGAACATGATCATTTCAGTACCTAATGCAAATTGTTTCATGATTGTATCGTATCCAAAAATTGTGATGACTTGATTTCCCTTGCACATCATAATGAACTTAGTTTGCTCTTGGGTTATGAAGAAATGAAACGTATAACTAAGGATATTCCAAAATTTTCCCTTGATAGAGTTCTTCATTTTGATCTAGAGGAAATTTATATGTATTGTGCGGTGAATTGTATTGAAAATCCTTATATTGCCAATTACATAAAGAAAAGAAAACAAATAGAAGATGAAGAGAATACAAATGAAAGGGAAGAGACTTCCCAATACCCTCCTATTATTTCTTATGATGAATCAGGTAACGAGGAGGAGCCTCCTATTCAACCAATCTCATTAATAAGGAGCCCCAAAAAGAGGATTGAACCCACACATGATGTGGTGAAGAAGAAGAAGAAGAAAAGAAAAAGGAAGAGAGGTAAAAAGATATCTCCCCCAAATAATGATGCTCCTATTACTATTGTGCCTCATGAAAATATAATTGTGGAAGATAATGATACTTCTTATGATTTTGAAAATCTTTTTGGCACTTACTTGGAAGAATATGATAATTGCTATACTATTGGTGCTATCCATACTATTAATGATGAGAGTGATTATGCTTATGATATGAAAAGGCCCAAGCTTGGGGATACTATGTTTGATGAAGATGATGTTTTTGAGAATATATTTGCTGCAATTAATGTTTGTCCCAAGCTTGGGGAAGCTATGTTTAATGAAGATGATATTTTTAGTCTCCTAAGTTTTGATATGCAAATTTATAATGATAATAGCATGCCTCCTACTTATGATGATTATTGTGATGATACTTATGCTATAAAAAGTAGTTATTATATTTATAAAGCTTGTCATGATTATGGTTACCCATTTTCTGAACATTACTATTTTAATGTGGAAACAATTTATAGTATTCAAGTCTCTTATGATACTCCCACTATTCCGAATGAGAAGAAATTTGCTTATGTGGAGAGTAATAAAATTTCTATGCTTGTAGATCATGAAAAGAATGCTTTAGGTGCTGGTTATATTGTTGAATTAATTCATGATGCTACTGAAAATTATTACGAGGGAGGAATATATGCTTGTAGGAATTGCAATAATATCAAGTTTCCTCTCTATGTGCTTAAAGTTTTGAAGCTATGCTTGTTTTACTTTCCTATGCAAGTTGATTCTTGTTCCCACAAGTTGTTTGCTCACGAAATCCCTATGCATAGGAAGTGGGTTGGACTTAAATGTGCTAAGTCATATTCTTCATGATGCTCTCTTTATGTTTGAATTCTTATCCTTTATGTGAGCATCATTGAAATCATCATGCCTAGCTAGGGGCGTTAAACGATAGCGCTTGTTGGGAGGCAACCCAATTTTATTTTTGTTCCTTACTTTTTGTTCCTGTTTAGTAATAAATAATTCATCTAGACTCTGTTTAGATATGGTTTTATGCTTTTAATTAGTGTTTGTGCCAAGTAGAACCTTTGGGAAGACTTGAGGAAAGTCTTGTTGATCATGCTGTAAAAAACAGAAACTTTAGCGCTCACGAGAATTGCTGCCATTTTTATTTGGAGAGTGCTATTTAGTTAATTATTTTTGCATATGATCAATAGATAAATTCCTCACGTCCAGAAATTTATTTTAGAATTTTATGAGTTCCATAAGTATACGTGTGATCCAGATTACTACAGACTGTTCTGTTTTTGACAGATTCTGTTTTCTATGTGTTGTTTACTTATTTTGATGAATCTATGGCTAGTAAAAGAGTTTATAAACCA
Source organism: Triticum dicoccoides (assembly GCF_002162155.2). Lineage (NCBI taxonomy): Eukaryota > Viridiplantae > Streptophyta > Magnoliopsida > Poales > Poaceae > Triticum > Triticum dicoccoides. The sequence goes on along the minus strand of NC_041386.1, from coordinate 75,925,583 downwards.
TAGAGAAGTTGGAATACAGTAGGTTTAACACAAATATAAATAAAGAATGAGTTCATTACAGTACCTTGAAGTGGTGATTTATTTTCTTATACTGACGGAGCTTACGAGTTTTCTGTTAAGTTTTGTGTTGTGAAGTTTTCAAGCTTTGGGTAAAGATTCGATGGACTATGGAATAAGGAGTGGCAAGAGCCTAAGCTTGGGGATGCCCAAGGCACCCCAAGGTAATATTGAAGGACAACCAAGAGCCTAAGCTTGGGGATGCCCCGGAAGGCATCCCCTCTTTCGTCTTCGTTCATCGGTAACTTTACTTGGAGCTATATTTTTATTCACCACATGATATGTGTTTTGCTTGGAGCGCCAATTTATTTTGTTAGGATTTGCTTGCTATTTGAATAAAATACCAAGATCTGAAATTATTAAATGTCAGAGAGTCTTCATATAGTTGCATAATTGTTCGACTACTCATTGATCTTCACTTATATCTTTCAGAGTAGTTTGTCATTTGCTCTAGTGCTTCACTTATATCTTTTAGAGAACGGTGGTGGACTTGTTTTATAGAAACTATTGATCTCTCATGCTTCACTTAGATTATTTTGAGAGTCTTAAATAGCATGGTAGTTTGCTTAAAATCCTAATATGCTAGGTATTCAAGATTAGTAAAATTTTCTTGTGGGTGTTTTGAATACTAAGAGAAGTTTGATGCTTGATGATTGTTTTGTGATATGGAGGTAATAATATCAAAGTCGTGCTAGTTGAGTAGTTGTGAAATTGATAAATGACTGTGTTGAAGTTTGCAAGTCCCGTAGCATGCACGTATGGTAAACTTTATGTAACAAATTTGAAACATGAGGTGTTATTTGATTGTCCTCCTTATGAGTGGCGGTCGGGGACGAGCGATGGACTTTTCCTACCAATCTATCCCCCTAGGAGCATGCGCGTAGTACCGAGGTTTTTGATGACTTGTAGATTTTTGCAATAATTATGTGAGTTCTTTATTACTAATGTTGAGTCCATGGATTATACGCACTCTCACCCTTCCATCCTTGCTAGCCTCTTCGGTATCGTGCATTGCCCTTTCTCACATTGAGAGTTGGCGCAAACTTCGCCGGTGCATCCAAACCATGTGATATGATACACTCTTTCACACATAAACCTCCTTATATCTTCCTCAAAACAGCCACCATACCTACCTATTATGGCATTTCCATAGCCATTCCGAGATATATTGCCATGCAACTTTCCACCATTCCGTTTATCATGACACATTCATCATTGTCATATTGCTTAGCATGATCATGTAGTTGACATAGTATTTGTGGCAAAGCCACCGTTCATAATTCTTTCATACATGTCACTCTTGGTTCATTGCATATCCCGGTACACCGCCGGAGGCATTCATATAGAGTCATACTTTGTTCTAGTATCGAGTTGTAATCATTGAGTTGTAAATAAATAGAAGTGTGACGATCATCATTCATAGAGCATTGTCCCAAAAAAAGAAAAAAAGAAAGGCCAAAAAAAGGCCAAATAAAAAAAGAAAAAAGGCCAAACAAAAAAAATAAAAAATAAAAGGGACAATGCTACTATCCTTTTTCCACACCTGTGCTTCAAAGTAGCACCATGATCTTTATGATAGAGAGTCTCTTGTTTTGCCACTTTCATATACTAGTGGGAATTTTTCATTATAGAACTTGGCTTATATATTCCAACAATTAATGGGCCTCCCCAAGTGCCCTAGGTCTTCGTGAGCAAGCAAGTTGGATCCACACCCACTTAGTTTCTTTTGTTGAGCTTTCATACATTTATAGCTCTAGTGCATCCGTTGCATGGCAACCCCTACTCCTTGCATTAACATCAATCGATGGGCATCTCCATAGCCCATTGATTAGCCTCATTGATGTGAGACTTTCTCCTTTTTTTCTTCTCCACATAAACCCCATCATCATATTCTATTCCACCCATAGTGCTATGTCCATGGCTCGCGCTCATATATTGCGTGAAAGTTTATAGGTTTGAGATTACGAAAGTATGAAACAATTGCTTGGCTTGTCATCGGGGTTGTGCATGATGAGAGCATTCTTATGTGACGAAAATGGAGCATGACCAAACTATATGATTTTGTAGGGATGAACTTTCTTTGGCCATGTTATTTTGAGAAGACATGATTTCTTAGTTAGTATGCTTGAAGTATTATTGTTTTCATGTCAATATTAAACTTTTGTCTTGAATCTTATGGATCCGAATATTCTTGCTACAATAAATAGAAATACATGATGAATATGTTAGGTAGCATTCCACATCAAAATTCTGTTTTTATCATTTACCTACTCGAGGACGAGCATGAATTAAGCTTGGGGAGCTGATACGTCTCCAACGTATCTATAATTTTTGATTGTTCCATGCTATTATATTATCTGTTTTGGATGTTTATGGGCTTTATTATGCACTTTTATATTATTTTTGGGACAAACCTATTAACCCAGAGCCTAGTGCCAGTTTCTGTTTTTCCTTGTTTTAGAGTATCGCAGAAAAGGAAAATCAAATAGAGTCCAATTGACCTGAAACTTCACAAAACTTATTTATGGAACGAAAGCAACCCGGGAGACTTGGAGTCCACGTTAAGAAAGCAACAAGGAAGCCACGAGGCAGGGG
>NC_041386.1:75913815-75922556 GCF_002162155.2 Triticum dicoccoides | reverse complement strand
CCTGACGTATTTCTTCCGCCTATATATATCCATATACCCTAAAACGATCGGGGAGCACAATAGATTGGGAGTTCCGCCGCCAGAAGCCTCCGTAGGCACCGAAAGCCAATCTAGACCCGTTCCGGCACCCTGCCGGAGGGGGCTACCCTCTCCGGTGGCCATCTTCATCATCCCGGGGCTCTCCATGACGAGGAGGGAGTAGTTCTCCCTCGGGGCTGAGGATATGTACCAGTAGCTATGTGTTTGATCTCTCTCTCTCGTGTTCTTCAGGTGATACGATCTTGATGTATCGCGAGCTTTGCTATTATAGTTGGATCTTATGTTTCTCCTCCCCCTCTACTCTCTTGTAATGGATTGAGTTTCCCCTTTGAAGTTATCTTATCGGATTGAGTCTTTAAAGATTTGAGAACACTGGATGTATGTCTTGCCGTGCGTATCTGTGGTGACAATGGGATATCACGTGATTCACTTGATGTATGTTTTGGTGACCAACTTGCGGGTTCCGCCCATGAACTTATGCATAGGGGTTGGCACACGTTTTCGTAGTGATTCTCCGATAGAAACTTTGGGGCACTCTTTGAGGTTCTATGTGTTGATTGAATAGATGAATCTGAGATTGTGTGATGCATATCGTATAATCATACCCACGGATACTTGAGGTGACATTGGAGTATCTAGGTGACATTAGGGTTTTGGTTGATTTGTGTCTTAACACTACAAAAAATACACTTCCGTGATGATACGTGTTTGTCACGGTAGGTCACTTTTCTTGTCATGCATGTACATCCATGACAAATTTATGACAGAATCAATATAGTCATACATGTGCTGTCGTAGAAGTGTTCCATGACATTACCAAAATTATCATCACGGAAGTGTCCACTTCCATTATGATAAATCGCGTGTCATAGAAGTGCTTTCGTCAAGGGTGACTGACACGTGGCATCCACCGTAACGGAACACCGTTAAGCTATCGGGTCGGTTTTTGGATCCGATAACCCGTTAACAGCCCCGACCAATGGGGATTTTCCACATGTAAAATCATCATTGGCTAGAGGAAACACGTGTCGGCTCATCATCGGGACAGATGTCATCCACTCACTGGACAGAAGGCGCCTATGATACGTCGACACGTGGCACGACCCAACAAGTTTAAATGGGTCGGCCCAACTAAAGGCCCATAAGATTTTGCGGACCATAATGGGCCCGCCCAGCTAAAGGCCCACGAGATTTCGCGGACCATAATGGGCTGGCCCAGCTAAAGGCCCACAATATTTTGCGGGCCATAATGGGTCGGCCTAGGTAAAGGCCCACAAGATTTTTGTGTGCCATAATGGGCCGGCCCAGGTAAAGCCCACAAGATTCTTGCGGGTCATAAGGGGCCGGCCCAGCTAAAGGCCCACGAGATTTCGCCGATATTAATGGGCCGGCCCAACTATAGGCCCACAAGATTTTGAGGACCCTAGTAGGCCGGCCCATTAACTGGCTGCCATGTTTTGGGCCAATGTCGGCCCATATTTGATCCGGTCCATTAATGGCCTGCCACGCTCCGGGCCTAATAGTGGCCCATATACTCGATACTGTTATAATAAGCTTTCCTGCTCAATGCGTTAGCAATCACATTGGCCTTGCCTGGAGTATACTCGATACTCGGATTATACTCTTGAATCATTTCGACCCATCGAGTTTGCCTGAGGTTGAAATTAGGCTGAGTGAAGATGTACTTGAGACTCTTGTGATCAGTAAAAATGTCCACTTTTCTTCCCAATAGAAGATGTCTCCAAGTCAAAAGAGCATGCACAACTGCCACCAACTCGAGATCATGAGTGGGGTAGTTCTTCTCATTATGCTTCAATTGGCGAGAGGTATAAGCAACAACTTTCTTCTCTTGCATCAATACTGCGCCAAGACCTTGGAGAGAGGCATCACAAAAGACCTCGTACGGCTTGGATTCATCAGGCGGAGTGAGAACTGGAGCAGTGATCAATTTCTCTTTCAAAGTGTTGAAAGCAATGTCACACTCTGGAGACCAAACGTACTTGACGTGCTTCTGGAGAAGATTTGAGAGAGGCTTAGCGATCTTAGAAAAGTTTTCAATGAATCTTCGGCAATAGCTTGCGAGACCGAGAAAACTGCGGAGTTGCTTCACGTTCTGAGGAGGTTCCCAATTCACAATTGCAGACACCTTCTCAGGATTCACGGAAATGCCCTTGGCAGAGATGATATGACCAAGATAAAGAACCTCATCGAGCCAAAATTCACACTTGGAGAACTTGGCGTAGAACTGATGTTCTCTGAGCTTATCAATAACCAAACGCAAGTGCTTGGCATGATCTTCCTTGTTCTTGGAGAAAACCAGAATGTCGTCGAGATAGACCAAAACAAAGACATTGGTGTAAGATGAAGTTCATCATGCGAGAGAACGTCGGAGGAGCGTTGACGAGGCCAAAAGACATGACAGTGTATTCATATGAACCAAAGTTTGTCCTGAAAGCCGTCTTGGGAATATCTTGCTCACGGATTCGAATCTGATGATAACCCATACGGAGATCAAGCTTGGAGAATACTTGGGCACCTTTGAGTTGTTCGAATAGCTCATTGATGTTGGGAAGTGGGTATTTGTTCTTGATAGTCTTCTTGTTCACTGGACGGTAATCAACACAAAGTCGGTCCGTTCCATCCTTCTTCTTCACAAAAAGAACACCACAACCCCACGGAGAAGAACTAGGCCGGATAAGACCCATTTTCTCTTGAATATCGAGTTGCTTCTTCAGCTCCTTCAACTCTTCAGGTCCGAGCTTGTAAGGACGTTTGCACACAGGTTCCGTGCCAGGCTCAAGATCAATAACGAATTCAACTGGCCGGTGCGGAGGCATTCCTGGAAGCTCTTCTAGAAAGACGTCTTGATATTCGCAAACGACTGGAATTTGTGAGATGGCATCCAATTCACCCTTCTCATTGAGAGAAAACAGACGAATGGTATCATCACGAGCGGCAAAGACAATTACATCCTCAGACGAATGAGTCAATTGAATCTGCCTGGCTGCACAATCAAGTTGATCCTTGTGCTTAGAAAGCCAATCCATTCCGAGAATAAGATCAATATCCGAGTTACCAAGAACCATTGGGGAAGAAAGGAACTTGTAGTCGCCCAATGTGATAGTAACATCTGGCACCTCCAGACTAGCACTCAAACGTTTGCCAGGAGAAACAATATCCATTTGTTTACCCAAATGAGAAGAAACGAACTCATGCTTGGTAAAAAATGGCTTTGACATGAAACAATGCGATGCACCCGTGTCAAAAAGAACTCTTGCAGGAATATCGTTAACAGGAAGGTTACCCATGATGACATCTGATGAGTCCTCTGCCTGAGCTGCATTCATCAAATTGACCTTGGCGTGCTTGGGATTATGCTTGACCACAGTTGTACTTGCCGATCTAACAGGAGGAGGAGGAGGAAGATGCCTCTGGTTGAAACACTTGTTGGCATAGTGACCCTTCTGTTGGCACTTGTTGCACGTGACCTCTGAAAGCGGGTGGTGATACGGAGCACTCAATCTTGGAACTTGAGACGAAGTCTTGTTCTAAAAGCCAGGGTTGGGTGGGTGGGAAGAACCACTGCCACCTTTGCTCTTCTGCTGATACGACTGACGAAACGGAGGAGGAGGAAGCCAATACTTCTGCTGCTTGGCCACTTGAGTAGAGGAAGAAGGAGTAACATCTCTAACTCGCTTCTTGGAAGCATCACACTTCAACTGAGCAGCCTCTTGCTTCAGTGCCATGTTGTAGAACTCATCGTATCTCAAGGGCTCAAAGAGAACAAGAGCGAGATGAATTTCTTCTCTGAGGCCACCCCTAAACTGATATATCATGCTCTTCTCATTAGGTACGTCCTGCTTGGCAAAGCGGGCGAGCTTCTGGAACAACTTGTTGTAGTCATAGATAGACAAAGAGCCTTGCTTCAGGTTGCGGAATTCCTCACTCTTGCTTTCAACCACGCTCTGCGAAATATGATGAGCTCGGAAATCTCGACGGAAATCATCCCAAGTGATAACACGTCCACCTCTGGAGTCCTTGTACTGCTGGAACCATTCTGCAGCTTGATCTTTGAGTTGGAAGGAAGCGAACTTAACAAAGTCCTCAGGCCTGACGTTACTGCACTCGAAATGCTTACACAGATCCACAAGCCAATCGTTAGCATTGGTTGCCTCAACACAATTGCTGAAAGTCTTTGGCCCGTTAGCAAGGAACTAGTTGAGTGTAGCAAAGTGATTCTGATTGCTGCCTTGATTCCCTTGGTTGCCTTGATTGCGCTCTTGAAGAATTTGCATCATCAACTGTGTGTTTGCATTGGTTGCGGCCATCACAGCTTGCCATGCCTCCGGAGGAGGTGGAGGTGGTGGCGGATCAAGATTCGGAGTCGTGCGCGTTGGAGGAGCCATCCTGAAGAGGTTGACCACCATTAGCACATTGATAGACAAATATTGAAGCTGAATCCAACGGAATGAAAATTGCAACATATAGTCTTCACATCCGAACAAAATGAACGAATGCATTCCTCTTGAAATGGTCACATATCCATAAATTGAGAAGCCACGTAGAATTAAGGTAGAGAAATAAATCGACAAGGTACGGATCAAGAACGAATTATCGGTAAGAAATCCCAATCTCAAACCAATATCCGTGGAAGAAGAACTAGAGCTACTAGAATTCCCACCTATGAAACTCCCGAACCTTTCCGATTATGCAATCAGGTGTTGGGGATACAGGGGAAGCATAATATCTCACCCAAATTAGCAAATCCTACATCCAGCTGTATCCATCCTTCAACACATAACCAAGAAACCTTCGGAAACCATCTACCTCAACCTTCGAAAAGCATCCGTTATACATGTTATGGCGATACTCCCGAACTCCCGCCCCAGTACTGGGTGGCGTCGAGGTTATCTCACCAACGAACTGCATAAAAGAGATTTTCGATGTCGGCGTACTAGACTCAGGTATTCCAGAACGGCAACGATAAAATTATGATGACAACACCTCAGAGCTCAACTCCCCGGGACACTTCCACTAAACCCCTGACAGGAGGCACCAAGACAATGTTCTCATCATAAAACCATCGAACGATTCCAAGATACCTGCGTGATCCTAAAAAAAATTAGTGAAATTCGAGAAGAGAAGAGTCAAAACTCTACATCAGGATGCCTTACCAGAGCGATGAGGAGACTAAGAAGTAAAAAGAATTCCTAAACTCTCCGATATATAATTCCTAAATGACTCAAAACATTTTTTTTCTAGACACAACTCGGCCACTAAAAACGATCAATCAATGGGGCTCCTAAGGTCGGGGAAGGCTCTGATTACCAACTTGAAACACCCTCGATGCGACTATATCTCCCACGTGTCGAGGCATGACTTAGAGGCATAATCGCATTGAAGGCATATGTCACAAGTTAGGCAATCTTCACAACATCCCATGTAATATGAATAATAAAGGGGAGATAACACAGTTGGCTTACACTCGCCACGTCAATCAAGTACATAAATAACATTACATCATCCAAACACTCATGGCCCGACTACGGCGCCAAAATAAAAGATAACCCAACATGCGACACGGTCCCAATCACCCCCAACTGGGCACCACTACTGATCATCAGGAAAGGAAACATAGTAACATTGAGAGTCTTCGTCGAACTCCCACTTGAGCTCATACGCGTCTCCTGGAGCGAAATCATCAGGCCCTGCATCTGGTGTAATAGTAATCTGTGAGCCACAGGGACTCAGCAATCTCGCACCCTCGCGATCAAGACTATTTAAGCTTATAGGTATGGCAAAGTAAAAATAAGTGGAGCTGCAGCAAGCGACTAGCAAGTATGGTGGCTAACTTATTCGCAAAATAGAGCGAGAAGAGGAGGCAAAGCGCGAGCGAGAAACTAGAGAGCAACCTGCGCAAACATTACTCCAACACCGTGTCCACTTCCCGGACTCTGCCGAGAAGAGGCCATCATGGTAACACACTCAGTTGATTCATTTTAAATAAGTTAAGGTTCAAGTTATCTACAATCGGACATTAACAAATTCCCATCTGCCCATAACCGCGGGCACGGCTTTCGAAAGTTCAAATCCCTGCAGGGGAGTCCCAACTTAGCCCATGACAAGCTCTCATGGTTAACGAAGGAATAGACCTCCTCCCAAGACGTTCCGATCAGACTCGGTATCTCGGTTACTCAAGACACTTCGACAGGTTAAAACAAGACCAGCAACACCGCCCGAATGTGCCGACAAATCCCGATAGGAGCTGCACATATCTCATTCTCAGGGCACACTCAGATAGGTCAAGCTATGAGTAAAACCAACCCTCAAGTTTCCCCGAGGTGGCCCCGCAGGCTGCCCGGTTCGGACCAACACTCAGAGGGAGCACTGGCCCGTGGGGTTTAAAATAAGATGACCCTCGGGCTCCGGAAACCCAAGGGAAAAAGAGGCTAGGTGGTGAATGGTAAAACCAAGGTTGGGCATTGCTGGAAAAGCTTTAATCAAGGCGAACTATCAAGGGGTTCCCATTATAACCCAACCGCGTAAGGAACGCAAAATCCGAGAACATAACATCGATATGACGGAAACTAGGGCGGCAAGAGTGGAACAAAACACTAGGCGAGAGGCCAAGCCTTCCACCCTTTACCAAGTATATAGGTGCATTAAGATAGCAAGATAATATAATGATATCCCAACAAGTAAATAAATGTTCCAACAAGGAACGGCCTTCAATCTTCACCTGCAACTAGCAACGCTATAAGAGGGGCTGAGCAAAGCGGTAACATAGCCAATCAACGGTTTGCTAGGACAATGGAGGGTTAGAGGTTTCACATGGCAATTTGGGAGGCTTGCAAGCAAGTGGTAGGCATCGTAGCATTGGCATAGCAAAAGAGCGAGCAAACTAGCATAGCAAAGATAGTAGTGATTTCGAGGGTATGATCATCTTGCCTGCACAGTTGTCAGATGTTGACTGGATCCTCGAAAGCAAACTCAACGAGCTCCTCGTTAGCGAACTCATCTCCCGGCTCTACCCAAACAAGACAAACAAGCAACAAGGATACAATCAACCACGTGCAAGGATCAAGCAATATGGTGCAATGATGATATGCTATGCGGGATGCGATGCGGGATGCAAAATGCAAGATATGACAGGAAATGCATGAACCTGGCCTCAACTTGGAAATCCAAGTGTTCCACTAGAAAGATGAGATGAAATCGCTTGAAAACGATATAAAGAACGCCGGAATCGGAGTTACGGTTTGGAAATGGCAAGAGATTCAAAAATGGCACCGGTCTGCGATTTACAGCAAGTAGCCATCTAAATGCAACGAAATGAACATGCTACAGCAACCAAACATGACAACAAAATGCATGGCAGGGATGCACACAAGATGCTTAACAAAAGTATAGCACTGAGCTACGGCCAATTCATCCATTAACAGGTTCAAACAAGCATGGCAAAAATGCATATGGCAAAAAGATTTCAGACTTAGTGAAATTAACACTTGTCTGGAATTTCAGATCAGGTAGCCCTCTTCGGAGCCACAAAACTACATTCTACAGGACCTGAACATGGCAAAGTAAAGCATTGCATGGAGCTACTCAAAGATCTTAACAAAAGTCCCTTAGTGACCTTGAGCCAAAAGGGATCAGAAAATACAATTGCAAGCATGTGAACATAGCAAAAACATAATCAATTTTCATACTTAGTGAAAACTGGAACATGCTGAAATATAACTCAAGTAGGCATGTTTACGAGCTCGATGCACTCACTAAGGAGCAAGTCATGGCAATACAAGCATACACCCATCAAGAAGGCACAAAATGCAAGCTATACATGGCAAGAACAATAGCATAGCATGCACGGATCAACTACAACATCATCGGCAAAACTGCAAACAAGTTGACAATCTGCCCAGATTCACAAAGTAACAAAAGTAGAGCTTGATTGACTCAAGCTAGGGTGCTCCATAATTGCAAACAAAGACATGGATGGATAGAGCACTACAAGATTAACAAAACATCCTTACTGAACATCCTCAAAAGAGGCACGGATCAATAGGAAACAACATGAACATATGGCATCATGAGATAAATAGCTCAAGGACTTAGTGGAAATGCTAAGTCCCTGAAAACAGAATTAGCAAGTGCACCACTTTGCAAGCTTGCACTAGTCACCACACACATCACAAAAATACATGGGTTGCACCTCTGGAAAGATGAAAAAACCCTTAACAAAACATATGTAGAGCACATGGGCATAGCATGCACACAATAATCATGGCAAAAATGACAAAAGGCTAAATGGAGTAGCAGATCTGACAATTATCTCAAGTAGCCCTCTTCTAACAGCATTTCGGGCATCAATATGAGCTCAAATGAAAATGATGCAATGGAATGAAATGATGTACTCTCTGAGATGAACATTTCGATATGCTATATGCAAGAATCGGAGCTACGGATGCAAAGTTACGGGGCTATGAACAGGGGCACTTGGATCTGCAAATATCAGGGACTTAGAGAAAATTCAACCTCCGAGATCTAGGGTTACTGTTCACGCACGCGAACCGAGAACTCCGGCGAGGCAGCGGCGGCTCCGGCGAGCTCGAAGAAGCGGCGGAGAGGCGCGGGAGAGGTGGATCCGGCCACTCCCGGCCGGATCTGGCGGCGGAGGTGGCGGCGGCGGCCGGCGGGGCCTCGGG
>NC_041386.1:75904011-75913469 GCF_002162155.2 Triticum dicoccoides | reverse complement strand
GCTCCGGGCTCCCCGGCCCGCGGCGGCGGCGAGGTGGTGGGTGCCACGAGGCGGCTCCGGAGTGGCTGCGGGCAGCGGAGCGGACGCGTCCGGTCCGTCCGGACGTGTCCGGCGGCGGAGGAGGAGAAATCTAGGGTTTCGGGGAGGAAGGAGATCCGAAATTTCGGGGGGGGGGTCTATTTATAGGCATAGAGGGAGCTAGGAGAGTCCAAATGAGGTGCGGTTTTCGGCCACACGATCGTGATCGAACGATCTAGATGATGGAGCAGAGTTAGGTGGGTTTTTGGCCAAATTGAAGGGGTGTTGGGCTGCAACACACACGAGGCCTTTTCGGTCCCTCAGTTAACCATTGGAGTATCAAACGAAGTCCAAATGATACGGAACTTGACAGACGGTCTACCGGTAGTAAACCAAGGCCGCTTGGCAAGTCTCGGTCCAATCCAGAAATGTTTAATACCCACACACGAAAGAAAGCTAGAATTGACCACCGGAGGAGAACGAAGCGCCGGAATGCAAAACGGACAACAGGGAAAATGCTCGAATGCATGAGACTAACACGTATGCAAATGCAATGCACATGATGACATGATATGAGATGCATGACAGCGATAACAACACACGGAGACAAAGACCCGAACCCGAGGAAATAAATATAACTTAATGACGGAAACAGCAAGAGTTGGAGTACAAATTGGGAAAGTTACATCCGGGGTGTTACAACACTCCACCACTACGAAAGGATCTCGTCCCGAGATCTAGGACTGAAAGAACGCTGGGTACTCAGAACGGAGGTGATCCTCGCGTTCCCAGGTAGCTTCACAGTCGGAATGGTGTGACCACTTGACTTTGAGAAATTTAATTGACTTGTTGCGAGTCTTGCGTTCAGTCTCTTCAAGAATATCAACTGGGTGCTCACGATAAGAGAGATCTTCTTGGAGCTCAATGTCCTCGAAGTTGACTGTGCGGTCAGGAGTCTTGAAGCACTTTCGGAGCTGAGAGACATGGAACACGTCATGAACATTTGCAAAGTTTGAAGGAAGCTCGAGTTGATAGGCGAGGTCGCCTCTCTTGCTGACAATCTTGAAAGGTCCCACGTATCTAGGGGCAAGCTTCCCTTTGATACCAAAGCGACGAGTACCTTTCATAGGAGAGACGCGGAGGTAAACATGATCTCCGATCTCGAAAGCCAAATCACGGTGCTTACTATCATAGTAGCTCTTCTGACGGGATTGGGCTGCTTTGAGGTTATCACGAATGACTTTGCACATTTCCTCTGCCTCTGTGATTAAGTCATTACCCAAAAGCTGACGTTCACCCGTTTCAGACCAGTTGAGAGGGGTACGGCACTTCCTGCCATACAGAATTTCAAAAGGGGCCTTGCCCGAACTTGCTTGAAAACTGTTGTTGTAGGAGAATTCAACATAAGGAAGACAATCCTCCCATTTCATGCTGAAGGAGATCACACAAGCCCTGAGCATATCTTCAAGAATCTGGTTGACACGCTCGACTTGACCGCTAGTTTGAGGATGGAAAGCTGTGCTGAAGCGGATGTTCGTGCCCATGGCCTTCTGAAAAGAATCCCAAAACTTCAAGGTAAAGATGCTGCCACGGTCTGAAGAGATCACTTGTGGAATACCGTGCAGAGAGACAATACGAGAGGTATAGAGTTCCGCCAATTGAGCTGCAGTGACCGACTCTTTGATAGGCAGAAAGTGAGCCACTTTGGTGAGTTTGTCGATGACAACGAATATAGCATCATTGCCACGCTTGGACTTTGGAAACCCAGTCACAAAGTCCATTTCAATGTGGTCAAACTTCCATTCTGGAATGGCAAGAGGTTGGAGGAGACCAGCTGGCCTTTGGTGTTCTACCTTCACTCTTCTGCAGACATCACATTCATTCATGAATTGAGCAATCTCGCGCTTCATTCGAGTCCACCAATAAGCTTGCTTGAGGTCCTGATACATCTTCGTGCTCCCAGGGTGGATGGAGAGGAGAGAATTGTGAGCCTCGTTCAAGATCACTTTACGAAGGTCACCTTTGGGTACAACAATTCGATCCTCGAAGAAGAGAGTATTCTTGTCATCAAGGCGGTATTACTTGTACTTGGGTTGACTCTTGGCAATCCCAATCTTCACCTTTTTCACCATAGCATCAAGAAGCTGGGCTTGGCGAATCTGGTCTTCCAAGGTAGGAGAGACTTGAAGGTTGGCGAGGAAACCTTGAGGAACAACTTGCAGATTAAGTTTGCGGAAAGCTTCACAAATCTCGGGTTGATAAGGCTTGAGAATCAGACTGTTACAATAAGCTTTCCTGCTCAATGCGTCAGCAATCTCATTGGCCTTGCCTGGAGTATACTCGATACTTGGATTATACTCTTGAATCATTTCGACCCATCGAGTTTGCCTGAGGTTGAGATTAGGCTGAGTGAAGATGTACTTGAGACTCTTGTGATTAGTGAAAATGTCCACTTTTCTTCCCAATAGAAGATGTCTCCAAGTCAAAACAGCATGCACAACTGCCGCCAACTCGAGATCATGAGTGGGGTAGTTCTTCTCATTAGGCTTCAATTGGCGAGAGGTATAAGCAACAAATTTCTTCTCTTGCATCAATACTGCGCCAAGACCTTGGAGAGAGGCATCACAAAAGACCTCGTACGGCTTGGATTCATCAGGCGGAGTGAGAACTGGAGCAGTGATCAATTTCTCTTTCAAAGTATTGAAAGCAATGTCACACTCCGGAGACCAAACGTACTTGACGTGCTTCTGGAGAAGATTTGAGAGAGGCTTAGCGATCTTAGAAAAGTTTTCAACGAATCTTCGGCAATAGCTTGCGAGACCGAGAAAACTGCGGAGTTGCTTCACGTTCTGAGGAGGTTCCCAATTCACAATTGCAGACACCTTCTCAGGATTCACGGCAATGCCCTTGGCAGAGATGATATGACCAAGATAAAGAACCTCATCGAGCCAAAATTCACACTTGGAGAACTTGGCGTAGAACTGATGTTCTCTGAACTTATCAAGAACCAAATGCAAGTGCTTGGCATGATCTTCCTTGTTCTTGGAGAAAACCAGAATGTCGTCGAGATAGACCAAAACGAAGTGATTGGTGTAGGCGTTGAAGATGAAGTTCATCATGCGAGAGAACGTCGGAGGAGCATTGACGAGGCCAAAAGACATGACAGTGTATTCATATGAACCAAAGTTTGTCCTGAAAGCCGTCTTGGGAATATCTTGCTCACGGATTCGAATCTGATGATAACCCATACGGAGATCAAGCTTGGAGAATACTTGGGCACCTTTGAGTTGTTCGAACAACTCATTGATGTTGGGAAGTGGGTATTTGTTCTTGATAGTCTTCTTGTTCACTGGACGGTAATCAACACAAAGTCGGTCCGTTCCATCCTTCTTCTTCACAAAAAGAACACCACAACCCCACGGAGAAGAACTAGGCCGGATAAGACCCATTTTCTCTTGAATATCGAGTTGCTTCTTCAGCTCCTTCAACTCTTCAGGTCCGAGCTTGTAAGGACGTTTGCACACATGTTCCGTGCCAGGCTCAAGATCAATAACAAATTCAACTGGCCGGTGCGGAGGCATTCCTGGAAGCTCTTCTAGAAAGACGTCTTGATATTCGCAAACGACTGGAATTTGCGAGATGGCATCCAATTCACCCTTCTCATTGAGAGAAAACAGACGAATGGTATCATCACGAGCGGCAAAGACAATTACATCCTCAGACGAATGAGTCAATTGAATCTGCCTGGATGCACAATCAAGTTGAGCCTTGTGCTTAGAAAGCCAATCCATTCCGAGAATAAGATCAATATCCGAGTTACCAAGAACCATTGGGGAAGAAAGGAACTTGTAGTCGCCCAATGTGATAGTAACATCTGGCACCTCCAGACTAGCACTCAAACGTTTGCCAGGAGAAACGATATCCATTTGTTTACCCAAATGAGAAGAAACGAACTCATGCTTGGTAAAAAATGGCTTTGACATGAAACAATGCGATGCACCCGTGTCAAAAAGAACTCTTGCAGGAATATCGTTAACAGGAAGGTTACCCATGATGACATCTGATGAGTCCTCTGCCTGAGCTGCATTCATCAAATTGACCTTGGCGTGCTTGGGATTATGCTTGACCACAGTTGTACTTGCCGATCTGACAGGAGGAGGAGGAGGAAGACGCCTCTGGTTGAAACACTTGTTGGCATAGTGACCCTTCTGTTGGCACTTGTTGCACGTGACCTCTGAAAGCGGGCGGTGATACGAAGCACTCAATCTTGGAACTTGAGACGAAGTCTTGTTCTGAAAACCAGGGTGGGAAGAACCACTGCCACCTTTGCTCTTCTGCTGATACGGCTGACGAAACGAAGGAGGAGGAAGCCAATACTTTTGCTGCTTGGCCACTTGAGTAGAGGAAGAAGGAGTAACATCTCTGACTCGCTTCTTGGAAGCATCACACTTCAACTGAGCAGCCTCTTGCTTCAGTGCCATGTTGTAGAACTCATCGTATCTCAAGGGCTCAAAGAGAACAAGAGCGAGATGAATTTCTTCTCTGAGGCCACCCCTGAACTGATATATCATGCTCTTCTCATTAGGTACGTCCTGCTTGGCAAAGCGGGCGAGCTTCTGGAACAACTTGTTGTAGTCATAGACAGACAAAGAGCCTTGCTTCAGGTTGCGGAATTCCTCACGCTTGCTTTCAACCACGCTCTGCGAAATATGATGAGCTCGGAAATCTCGATGGAAATCATCCCAAGTGATAACACATCCACCTCTGGAGTCCTTGTACTGCTGGAACCATTCTGCATCTTGATCTTTGAGTTGGAAGGAAGCAAACTTAACAAAGTCCTCAGGCCTGACGTTACTGCACTCGAAATGCTTACACAGATCCACAAGCCAATCGTTAGCATTGGTTGCCTCAACACAATTGCTGAAAGTCTTTGGCCCGTTAGCAAGGAACTAGTTGAGTGTAGCAAAGTGATTCTGATTGCTGCCTTGATTCCCTTGGTTGCCTTGATTGCGCTCTTGAAGAATTTGCATGATCAACTGTATGTTTGCATTGGTTGCGGCCATCACAGCTTGCCATGCCTCCGGAGGAGGTGGAGGTGGTGGCGGATCAAGATTCGGAGTCGTGCGCGTTGGAGGAGCCATCCTGAAGAGGTTGGCCACCATTAGCACATTGATAGACAAATATTGAAGCTGAATCCAACGGAATGAAAATTGCAACATATAGTCTTCACATCCGAACAAAATGAACGAATGCATTCCTCTTGAATGGTCACATATCCATAAATTGAGAAGCCACGTAGAATTAAGGTAGAGAAATAAATCAACAACGTACGAATCAAGAACGAATAATCGGTAAGAAATCCCAATCTCAAACCAATATCCGTGGAAGAAGAACTAGAGCTACTAGAATTCCCACCTATGAAACTCCCGAACCTTTCCGGTTATGCAATCAGGTGTTGGGGATACAGGGGAAGCATAATATCTCACCCAAATTAGCAAATCCTACATCCAGCTGTATCCATCCTTCAACACATAACCAAGAAACCTTCGGAAACCATCTACCTCAACCTTCGAAAAGCATCCGTTATACATGTTATGGCGATACTCCCGAACTCCCGCCCCAGTACTAGGTGGCGTCGAGGTTATCTCACCAACGAACTGCATAAAAGAGATTTTCGATGTCGGCGTACTAGACTCAGGTATTCCAGAACTGCAACGATAAAATTATGATGACAACACCTCAGAGCTCAACTCCCCGGGACACTTCCACTAAACCCCTGACAGGAGGCACCAAGACAATGTTCTCATCATAAAACCATCGAATGATTCCAAGATACCTGCGTGATCCTAAAAAAAATTAGTGAAATTCGAGAAGAGAAGAGTCAAAACTCTACATCAGGATGCCTTACCAGAGCGATGAGGAGACTAAGAAGTAAAAATAATTCCTAAACTCTCCGATATATAATTCCTAAATGACTCAAAACATTTTTTTCTAGACACAACTCGGCCACTAAAAACGATCAAGCAATGGGGCTCCTAAGGTCGGGGAAGGCTCTGATTACCAACTTGAAACACCCTCGATGCGACTATATCTCCCACGTGTCGAGGCACGACTTAGAGGCATAATCGCATTGAAGGCATATGTCGCAAGTTAGGCAATCTTCACAACATCCCATGTAATATGAATAATAAAGGGGAGATAACACAGTTGGCTTACACTCGCCACGTCAATCAAGTACATAAATAACATTACATCATCCAAACACTCATGGCCTGACTACGGCGCCAAAATAAAAGATAACCCAACATGCGACACGGTCCCAATCACCCCCAACTGGGCACCACTACTGATCATCAGGAAAGGAAACATAGTAACGTTGAGAGTCGTCGTCGAACTCCCACTTGAGCTCATACGCGTCTCCTGGAGCGAAATCATCAGGCCCTGCATCTGGTGTAATAGTAATCTGTGAGCCACAGGGACTCAGCAATCTCGCACCCTCACGATCAAGACTATTTAAGCTTATAGGTATGGCAAAGTAAAAATAAGTGGAGCTGCAGCAAGCGACTAGCAAGTATGGTGGCTAACTTATTCGCAAAATAGAGCGAGAAGAGGAGGCAAAGCGCGAGCGAGAAACTAGAGAGCAACCTGCGCAAACATTACTCCAACACCGTGTCCGCTTCCTGGACTCCGCCAAGAAGAGGCCATCACGGTAACACACTCAGTTGATTCATTTTAAATAAGTTAAGGTTCAAGTTATCTACAACCGGACATTAACAAATTTCCATCTGCCCATAACCGCGGGCACGGCTTTCGAAAGTTCAAATCCCTGCAGGGGAGTCCCAACTTAGCCCATGACAAGCTCTCACGGTCAACGAAGGAATAGACCTCCTCCCAAGACGTTCCGATCAGACTCGGTATCTCGGTTACTCAAGACACTTCGACAGGTTAAAACAAGACCAACAACACCGCCCGAATGTGCCGACAAATCCTGATAGGAGCTGCACATATCTCGTTCTCAAGGCACACTCAGATAGGTCAAGCTATGAGTAAAACCAACCCTCAAGTTTCCCCGAGGTGGCCCCGCAGGCTGCCCGGTTCGGACCAACACTCAGAGGGAGCACTGGCCCGGGGGGGTTTAAAATAAGATGACCCTCGGGCTCCGGAAACCCAAGGGAAAAAGAGGCTAGGTGGCGAATGGTAAAACCAAAGTTGGGCATTGCTGGAAAAGCTTTAATCAAGGCGAACTATCAAGGGGTTCCCATTATAACTCAACCGCGTAAGGAACGCAAAATCCGAGAACATAACACCGATATGACGAAAACTAGGGCGGCAAGAGTGGAACAAAACACTAGGCGAGAGGCCAAGCCTTCCACCCTTTACCAAGTATATAGGTGCATTAAGATAGCAAGATAATATAATGATATCCCAACAAGTAAATAAATGTTCCAACAAGGAACGGCCTTCAATCTTCACCTGCAACTAGCAACGCTATAAGAGGGGCTGAGCAAAGCGGTAACATAGCCAATCAACGGTTTGCTAGGACAATGGAGGGTTAGAGGTTTGACATGGCAATTTGGGAGGCTTGCAAGCAAGTGGTAGGCATTGTAGCATTGGCATAGCAAAAGAGCGAGCAAACTAGCATAGCAAAGATAGTAGTGATTTTGAGGTTATGATCATCTTGCCTGCACAGTTGTCAGATGTTGACTGGATCCTCAAAAGCAAACTCAATGGGCTCCTCGTTAGCGAACTCGTCTCCCGGCTCTACCCAAACAAGACAAACAAGCAACAAGGATACAATCAACCACGTGCAAGGATCAAGCAATATGGTGCAATGATGATATGCTATGCGGGATGCGATGCGGGATGCAAAATGCAAGATATGACAGGAAATGCATGAACCTGGCCTCAACTTGGAAATCCAAGTGTTCCACTGGAAAGATGAGATGAAATCGCTTGAAAACGATATAAAGAACGCCGGAATCGGAGTTACGGTTTGGAAATGGCAAGAGATTCAAAAATGGCACCGGTCTGCAATTTACAGCAAGTAGCCATCTAAATGCAACGAAATGAACATGCTACAGCAACCAAACATGACAACAAAATGCATGGCAGGGATGCACACAAGATGCTTAATAAAAGTCTAGCACTGAGCTACGGCCAATTCATCCATTAACAGGTTCAAACAAGCATGGCAAAAATGCATATGGCAAACAGATTTCAGACTTGGTGAAATTAACACTTGTCTGGAATTTCAGATCAGGTAGCCCTCTTCTGAGCCACAAAACTACATGCTACAGGACCTGAACATGGCAAAGTAAAGCATTGCATGGAGCTACTCAAAGATCTTAACAAAAGTCCCTTAGTGACCTTGAGACAAAAGGGATCAGAAAATACAATTGCAAGCATGTGAACATAGCAAAAACATAATCAGTTTTCATACTTAGTGAAAACTGGAACATGCTGAAATATAACTCAAGTAGGCATGTTTACGAGCTCGATGCACTCACTAAGGAGCAAGTCATGGCAATACAAGCATACACCCATCAAGAAGGCACAAAATGCAAGCTATACATGGCAAGAACAATAGCATAGCATGCACGGATCAACTACAACATCATCGGCAAAACTGCAAACAAGTTGACAATCTGCCCAGATTCACAAAGTAACAAAAGTAGAGCTCGATTGACTCAAGCTAGGGTGCTCCATAATTGCAAACAAAGACATGGATGGATAGAGCACTACAAGATTAACAAAACATCCTTACTGAACATCCTCAAAAGAGGCACGGATCAATAGGAAACAACATGAACATATGGCATCATGAGATAAATAGCTCAAGGACTTAGTGGAAATGCTAAGTCCCTGAAAACAGAATTAGCAAGTGCACCACTTTGCAAGCTTGCACTAGTCACCACACACATCACAAAAATACATGGGTTGCACCTCTGGAAAGATGAAAAAACCCTTAACAAAACATATGTAGAGCACATGGGCATAGCATGCACACAATAATCATGGCAAAAATGACAAAAGGCTAAATGGAGTAGCAGATCTCACAATTATCTCAAGTAGCCCTCTTCTAACAGCATTTCGGGCATCAAGATGAGATCAAATGAAAATGATGCAATGGAATGAAATGATGTACTCTCTGAGATGAACATTTCGATATGCTATATGCAAGAGTCGGAGCTACGGATGCAAAGTTACGGGGCTATGAACAGGGGCACTTGGATCTGCAAATATCAGGGACTTAGAGAAAATTCAACCTCCGAGATCTAGGGTTACTGTTCACGCACGCGAACCGAGAACTCTGGTGAGGCGGCGGCGGCTCCGGCGAGCTCGAAGAAGTGGCGGGGAGGCGCGGGAGAGGTGGATCCGGCCACTCCCGGCCGGATCTGGCGGCGGAGGTGGCGGCGGCGGCCGGCAGGGCCTCGGGCGGC
>NC_041386.1:75875558-75903559 GCF_002162155.2 Triticum dicoccoides | reverse complement strand
CCGGCGCCGGCGAGGGGCGCGGGCCCGGGGCGGCGATGGCCGACAGCGGCGGCGCGACGGTGGGGCGTCGGTGGCGAGGGAGGTGGCGGCGCGGGCGGATCGGAGGCGGTGCGGGCGGATCGATCTGCGGGGGCCGGCTCCGGGCTCCCCGGCCCGCGGCGGCGGCGAGGTGGCGGGTGCCACGTGGTGGCTCCGGAGTGGCTGCGGGCGGCGGAGCGGACGTGTCCGGTCCGTCCGGACGTGTCCGGCAGCGGCGGAGGAGAAATCTAGGGTTTCGGGGAGGAAGGAGATCCGAAATTTCGGGGGGGGTCTATTTATAGGCATAGAGGGAGCTAGGAGAGTCCAAATGAGGTGCGGTTTTCGGCCACGCGATCGTGATCGAACGCTCTAGATGATGGAGCGGAGTTAGGTGGGTTTTGGGCCAAATTGAAGGGGTGTTGGGCTGCAACACACACGAGGCCTTTTCGGTCCCTCGGTTAACCGTTGGAGTATCAAATGAAGTCCAAATGATACGAAACTTGACAGGCGGTCTACCGGTAGTAAACCAAGGCCGCTTGGCAAGTCTCGGTCCAATCTGGAAATGTTTAATCCCCACACACGAAAGAAAGCTAGAATTGACCACCGGAGGAGAACGAAGCGCCGGAATGCAAAACGGACAACGGGGAAAATGCTCGAATGCATGAGACGAACACGTATGCAAATGCAATGCACATGATGACATGATATGAGATGCATGACAGCGATAACAACACACGGAGACAAAGACCTGAACCCGAGGAATAAATATAACTTAACGACGGAAACGGCAAGAGTTGGAGTACGAATTGGGAATGTTACATCCGGGGTGTTACATATAGTTCAGGTCAAGACATGGCAGGAAATGACATTGTGAAGGAGTTGGCAGCTTCACGATACCACTGGATTACAGATCAAGAACTCATGAGTATCAATGGTTAGTGTGCTGTCAATTTATACCATTTCAGATTGGCAAATAAAGAGAAGGTTTAAATAATAGTAGAATGATATGACATTGTTCATAGTTAAGATATTGCAGAATATGACATTGTGTTGTAGTGGGTAGGTTCACCACACCACTGGATTACGGATGAAGAACAGAAGCATACATGCAGTGCAAAAGAAGATCACTTGCTCTGTATAGTTTAATTTACATGGTATGAAGAAGGAACTTGGTTGTACAACTAAAAACTTAAATTGAGAAAGGACAAACTTTTGTTTATGAACTACATATAATAAACTTTAAACAAGCAATTTGATGCAAACACCAAAAATAAACAGTTCTTGCAGTCATGCCTAACCAAATATATACAACAAAGTTTGAAGGCTTGAGATGGACAAACTTACATTATTGGTGAAGACAGGCTCTATAAAGGCCTTGTCCATGCTGACAGGGGGCAATTCAAGAAGTTTACCACAAAATCTTCTTCAAAAGCATTGCCTTTATTCTACATTTTGTTAAGAGTAAGTATAGATGTGATAATATACGAAAAAATGGAGAATATTTAAGATAAGATGAAGAGTGATGCTACATAACCAACTAGCTATAAATGTAAGTGCAGCAATACAGGCAAAAGGTACAGCCAAGAGCAATGCACAGCTAAACTTCTTCAGTACCAACCTTTTGGTAAGAGTAAATATAGATCTGATGTGTAGAAAATGGAGGGAAAGGAAAATAAGTTGCAGAGTGATGGTACATGAACAACTACCTGTCATTATAAGTACACTGATAAAGGACAGCATGTACTTACAAGAACAATGCAGAGCTAAAAAAACATTGGCATTGGATATATTCTACACTAATGTAACCATTCATACAGATCAGATAATTTGGAGCGAACAATTGATAAGCAAGCTGTCATGCATACTGCTGTCACATAATGAACCAGGTATGTATGCAAGTACAGTGATACAAGACAACAGGTACTAACAAGAGCAAAGCAGCGGGCAGCATATTTGCGATATCATGTCGTTCTTGTCAAACCGGAATTCTTCTTCGAGCAGATTTCCTGCAAAAAAGATCCGTAAGGCACATGCGGAAAAGTAGAAGTTCAAATTGTCATGTGATTTCATAGACAGTACCTCATCCTGGGAACGAGACCAGTGCATAACAAGGTTTTTTGTAACACCCCAAAATTTTAACCACGATTTATTAATTAAAATTTTGCCATGGTAAATTAATTTTTATTTTCTGGATTTATCTTTTGATTTCAGAACTACTCTTTTCTTTGATATTGTGGAGCTTTCACCCAAGTAAAAACCTTTCAAAATATTTTTGGACTTGTATATCTTTCCAAGACCATTTCTTTTATCGGTAGAATTATTTCTACAATTATTTTTCCTGAGCTTTGTTTCTTTAAAAATGAGTTTTCCAGAGTTTTAGGGTTCCATTTGCACTACAACCCTTTCAAATACCTCTTTAAAATCCCCACCAAAATTTTGGTATGTCATGTGATGTTCCCACATCACTTATATGCAAAAATCCTTTTTAGTCATTTGGAAATTTTGAGCCCTACCTCAAGTTTTCAAATCTGGATCAGTTTGTGGTTTGCACTACAACCTATTTAAATATTTATTTAAAGCTTCCACCAAAATTAGGGGATGTTAGTAGTAGTGTATAATTCAATTTTATGCAAAAACCCACTGGTGTTCTTTGAAAAATTTGAGCAAATCATCCTCTTTTGCTCTCTGGTCCAGTTGGGTGTTTTCTACTGCAACCCTATTTTGTTTTGCTCTAGTGCCCATGATCTTTCTCCTGCTTATAGACCACTCTACCGAACCTTCAGTTTAGGAGATTGGGCCCATTGGAGGATTTGAAGTACATGCAATAATGCCCTTTTATTTCTGTCCAGATTTGGTTTTCTCAAAAACTTGCACTAACAAGTTTTTGTTTTTGACAAACTAACCTTGCCACCCTCTTTATCATCTAAAGAGACTATGATCTGGAGTTTTTGGCCACCCCAAGAGATGCCTAGAAGCCCCTGGCATTCTGTCAAACACCTTGTGTGCATGGCCAGATTTGACATAGTTTTTAGTTTGCTCTTGAAACTTGATCCCCTAACCCAGCAACCTTGTCCACTAAGCTCCTAGCTACCTCTAACCTAAACCTGTTAACTACCAGCCTCATCCAAGCCTCCTGGCGTGCTTTGGCATTTTGCCAAGCACCTCGCGTGCGTGCTCTGGGCACGGCCAGAGCGCGCGTTTTGCACGTGCGTGCGACCGAGTCGCCGCGTCCCGCTGCCGCCTCCCCGTGCCCGTTTTGATCCATTCCCGCTTGCAACCAGTGCGCCCCGACCCCTCCCTCGTCGCGGAGCCACCCTGGCCCCCTCCTGGCACTCCACAGCGCCACCACCGCAAGCCGCCGACGGCCGCAGCAGGCCTCTGCCATGGACGGCGCCGCCCGAGCCACTCCAGCCCGCCAGCTACCCTCTGGAACAGCTCGAGCTTATCCACGAGCCGTCCGCTAGCGCCCATCGCCGCCATGTCGCCCTGCCTGCTACAGAACGGCGGTTCGTCGTTCCTATCCACGACTGCCGTCGGAACCAACCTCAACCGCTATAAAAAGGGACCCCCGAGCTCATCCAAACCCCCAGGCAACCTCAGGCCATTCCCCTAGTACTTCCATAGCCTGCAATCGACGGGGGGAGGCCGTCTTCCTCGTCTCCAGCCAGTTCGGCCGCCGCCACGCTCCAGTGCCGTGCGTCGTGAGCAGAGCCTCCCCAGTCCATCCAGCGCCACCGTTTGACTCCCCTTGACCTTACGGAGCCACCCCACCTCTCATACACGATCGAGAGCCACCATAGCCCAAGCCCCCAATTGTCCCGAAGCCACCATCCGCCGCGGAGCTCGCCGCCGGCGACTCCCTTCATCCCCGCCAGCCCTTCGACCACTAGGAGGACCGCCCTGGACTGGCAGATCCATCCCTGCCCTCAGAACCCCGTGGGGAGCCGCCATTCATTGACGGAAATCACCGGAGCCCCGCCTCTGCTCGGCCAGAGGAGGAAGGAGGCGCGGGCGACTGGTCAAACCTGACCAGTGGGCCCGATGGACCCACTGTCAGTGACCCAGCCCCACCGAAGCGTGTTTTAAGTGGAAGCGCGTTCCACCAAATACGCCTTCACTAGAGGAAAACGTAAGTGCTGCCGAAACGTTTTCTTTTTCTGTTTTTTATTAAAAACAGATTTTTCACTAAACTTTGACTGGCTATAACTTTTTAAATATAAGTCCAATTGACTTGATTATTTTTCTGTTGTTTCTCAAATTTTGTCTAGTTTATTTTCATATTTATTTGAGAATTTTCCAAACAACTTTTTTGTACTGTTTTGAAACTATGTGTTAATTTGAATTTTCTTAAATAGGATGTTTGAAGAAGGAAGCAACTTTCAAAAGTGCACCCCCACTTGCATACTCTTTAAGGCAAGCTTTCTGAACCCTGGCATAATATTGTCGTGTGTTGTTTGATACGGTTACAACACCACCTTGTCTCGGAGTTTTCGTTATTTTATGCGATGATAAGATCATACTCATAAGTGCATATTGATGATCCCGTGCTGTTGGTATTCGATATGTTTGTGATAGTAGTCATCCTCGTATGCCTTTCATGCCTAACGGAAGGAATCCGGGAAAGCCTCTGTCTTGGGTAGACACGAGCTTGTCCCTAGTTCTTCGTCGAGACGGTTGTGCCCGGTAAGGCATGGTGAGGTATAATGAGTGGCGATTCTGTCTGATTGGTGTGAAAATATATTTCTTATGTTAAACATGCCGGAAATGCTTTAACATCCTGAGTCGACCATAGATCGAGTCTTAGTCCAGTAACCCCCATACTTGCTTCGTACTACCACTTGTCCCTGCCATAGGTAGGGTATGGTTCAGTAAGTTGTCAACCCCTTTCCTAGCACACACCGTACAGAGAGGCCATGGTGGAAGATACCGGCTGCATCCGGTAGGCATGCCACCTGGTCCAGGGGCATGGGTGTTTTTGGTTGGAGCCGAGGGGGTAGCTCCCCTATTTTGCGTGCGTTATAAATTTTTGATCCCATGCTAGGCGAGGTTGTAGCCTCCCCACTTAGAGTTTCGCTTAACGGGTGTCGTGGGTGACTCCAGACACCGGTAAGTTAGGCTGGTGTGTGCAGTCAGGTGTGTTTTCAACCAAAAGACCATAGACGGAATTAGTCTCGATGGACTAAAGGAATCTGTTACTCGTGGGTAAAGAGTACACCCTCTGCAGAGATTATACCTATTCGAATAGCCGTGTCCATGGTTAAGGACTACAGTCTGGTATGGGTCAAGTGTCGGTCTTAGTGTCGGTCTTCGGAGGAAAAATTGCTAAACCAGAACATGGATCATGACTTGTGACTCATGATGGTTATGATTACTATGAACTAACCATTTACATCATTGAATTATTGAGTATCCCTGGGACGGTTCTACCTCCTGGATATTCACTGTGATTACTCTCATATAAGCCCTTTATGTGGTGTCGCGGAGACGCCCGACTGTGGCATGCTTGTTATTCATTTACTTTATAAGCCCTTTATGTGGTGTCGTGGAGACGCCCGACTGTGGCATGCTTGTTATTCATTTACTTTATAAGCCCTTTATGTGGTGTCGCTGAGACGCCCGACTGTGGCATGCTTTTTATTCAATTACTCTATAAGCCCTTTATATGGTGTCGCACAGACGCCCGACTGTGGCATGTTTGCTTCTTATTTCATTTATAAGCCCTCTATGAGACGTCACTCAGACGCCCGACTGAGGCATGCTTTATATTATTATCCTTTCGAGGTGTCGCTTCGGACACCCGATCGGTGCATTCTACTTCTACTCCCTTATTACATATTCATGTTGTATAATGAATAGCCCGCTTGCGTGCATCATGGACGTTTATTTTGTGATTGACGTATGATCATAGAATAATTCAGGGCATGATTATCATTTGTTATATTATACCCATGTTCATAATGTTTGTGAGTACATTCAAAGTACTCACTGGCTTGTCCCTGGCTATTGTCTTGGCCAGATTTCTTGCGTGGAGAGGAGCGTTGCGATGAAAGCCCTGGAACATACGCAATGGTGATAGCAGCCTCGCGAAGATAGGAGTTATCTAGGTCAGCTGTTCCTGTGGGAAATGGAGTCCCATAGACGCTGATGAACCACAAACCGCTTCCTCCATCAACCACCAGAAACCATTTGTTGTACTCATAGGCCAGAATGGTCTTGTACTAGACATTTTGTATTTTGCTTGGAGTTTCTGTATCAAGTTGGTGTCTCATCAGCTAACAGTAATCCTGGGGCTGGTGAGCACAAGGACCATTTTCTGGGAAATTAATATCTTGAAATTCCGGTCCCTACAACCTTGGTATCAGAGCCAGGCTGACCATTGGCTAATCCTATCTTAACCAGGTCGAAAAACCTAGGTTAACCAACCCACCAGACCTTAACCTAACCCCGGCCAAGCTTCTCGTATAAGATAGCCACACAGTGACCCCGACACCTTTTGGTAGTCGGTGCCCAACCTATCAGCCTAGCCTGTCGATCACGCGCCAGTGACCAACACCTAAAATGTCTCATTCGCAAGCGTGCGAAGGAAGACTCCGTTCCCTTTTTCTATAAAAAAGGGCACGCTAGCCTCAACCCAACACAGCACAGCCTCTACCCCAAACCGTGCTAAAATGCCTGGACCCGTTGTTCATAATGAGACCACATCAACCAACCTTGGAGGTTTTGTGACCGTGCTAGCAAACCTCACCCGCCGTGCCTTTGCATTAGAAGAGCCCCCAGAATATGTCGTGTACCAAGGGCCCATGAGCGGTGAGAGCCGTCAATTCTGGGACATTGTGCACGTCTATCGTAGAGGTCTATCGCCAGAACGCCCCTACAGGTTCACCGGAAGGACAACTTCCTTTGAGCCACAAGCCATCCAACTAGCTGCTCGAGAGGCTATAGTTCAACTCCGACACTTGTCGCCCAGAGTTAATTGTCGCTCGTTCTACTACTACCCCAGCCGTGACGGGTATGGTAGGCCACCCCAGGTCGCCAACGGAGATCACGAGACGGATCCTGCATTGTTGCATCTGGTGCGCTATGTAAGTGCACTAGAGGAACTGTTCGATCAAATCACCCTTGATCTGATCGCATCCCATGGAGAACTAGTTCGCCGAGCCCCGGCAAGAGGCGGAGATGAGCCCGACGCCGATAACCCAGTCGTACTGTTCGGACAACCGATCGAGTCCTTGAGGTCTGCCCCAGCCATCGACCAAAACACTTTGGTGTCCCCAGAAGTGCTTCGTCACCTTTTGGGAACATGCTCCAACGGGATCGTGGCCAACAACCCCCGCGATGGTCATCATCGCTACCCCGACCCTACAGCTCCTCAACCCCCTCTAGCTAACCCCGATGGTGAAACCCGTGGAGAAGCCTCGACGTCCACAAGGCACGCCCGCTTAGATATAAACGAGGTAGATTAAGTCACTTGAGTAGTACCGAGTCGTAGTATGTCCACACCCTGTAATTATGTGATCTTGTATCGCCATAATTAAATGTTTTCTGCTTATGCGCCCCTATTTTTAAATAGTAGCCATGCATAAGGATGTTGGCGTGAGGTTACATTTTTAATTCCGGTCGTAGCTACCAAAAACCACCCCAACGACTCCCACAATAATACGGCACTTTTGTGAGATATGTGTATCTGTGGATTTACCCCGGCCCCATAAGAGCAGAACCGACAAACTAGTTGCCCCGCATCGTGATAAATAACCCAGCCCGGATGCTACATAAAGGACCACCTCGTGACCTTACCAAGCATCCCTTACCTTGTGCACAACGCTCACAGCCATTCCTTTGCCATGCCGAGCCCTAGTATTTATCTAAGAACTCCAGACGCAACCCCAGGTTGCTTTTAAAATACTGTGGGATTTTACCTACAGTACCATGAGTTCTACCCATCCACCCCAGTACGAGTTGCTCAAATCGAGGATCACCCCATCCACCTCGAAGTATTGGGCAGTGGTGCACATCCCTCCCGCAAACCCAAACCAAGACCCAACGGAAGTCTCCTTCGTGGGGAAATCTATGCTGACTCCGCAAATGGCCATAGAAGCTGCTGCATACGAAGCGCTCGCTTGCCTTCGATCCGCGGTACCCTATGCCAGCGAATGAGGGTATTATTACTTCCCAAGTCGTGCAGCACCCAGAGAAGTAGCATCTTTCCCCGATGGACGAATTGAGAGAGACCCAGTGCTGGCCAACCTTACCTAGTATGTCATCGCTCAAGAGCATTTGACCCAGCGAGTAATGGGTTATCTCCAGAGCCTCGCTGATTTAAATCCTCAGATCGCCATCGGCAGACCACTAAGGCCCGACCAGGAGAGACGCGTTCATCGACTAGTCAATCTGCTTCCCCCGATAGAAGAAGAGTGTTCCCCAGTACCAGAGACATTTTTTCAGGACCCTGTCTACTTACCATTTTCATTGTAGACGTCACTGCTATGTTTATTGTCCCAGCGTTTATTGATGTATTGCAACTTATGCGTGGTATCCTAAATTGGTGCGATGGATTAAATATCTGGTTTCAATTAATGAGAGTAGTTTTTACTGCTATAAATTTTGATTAACTGATTTCACTCTCGGTAATTTCTGAGGTGAGATTTTTTCCTGAGTTGTTACAGCATATGTCTCTTCACGACATAGATTTTTATTCACGCAGCACCACGACAGCAGACTCACAACCCCAAACCACTCGACCACGTGCACTAATTGCAAATCCTCGTGCACCTGTTGCATCTAATTAGTTACCTCCCTAGCCCACCACAGTCTCTGAAGGAGAGAATTGTGGGAAATTATTCGGGTGCAAGTTGCCTACAACACACTGACAGCAGTTAGCACCCGACACCGCACTTAATCCTCATGATCACCGCCACTGCGGAGAGCTAACACTCGAATAGCAGCATCACGATGATCATCGAGGATCATCATGCACAAGAGCACAGAGAACCCCAGCAATGCCACCAACCCTATGCACACCAGGATCATGTACTAGTCCAGCATCACCTCCGCCATTAGAGCCTCGTCTCGAGCTCCTGCAAACAGAGATGGAGGAGAAGGAAGGAGAAGGAGAAGTGAGGCCAGGTGTGAGGAAGAAGAAAGGAGCACCTTGGTCATTTTATAGCTCGAGATCGGTGTACGGTGGGCGAATCTGCGAGCAGTGCCGACAGCGCACTGGCCCGCGAGGTGAGTGCATGCTGCACCGGCAGCTAGCACACCGTGCACTACCGCAGTACGGCCTAGATGCCCTACGCGCTAGACGTCGCCGGTGGAGAAAGCGCGGGAAAGCGCGAGAGAGAGAGGAAGAAGAGAGAGCTAGAGGTAGAAGAAGAGACTGACAGTGGGCCCTGGGTCCACCCGTCAACCAGAGAGAGCACTGTGATCTCGGGTGCGACTAGCGTATTTTAGAAATTTAGAATTTAATTCTAAATTTTCTGTAACCAAAAGTAGAAATATCTCGTTTTCCCCCAATCGTGGATTTTTCCACGCGGCGCCAGTATCCCACACTGTAGTTTTACACCACTTATTTGCCCATTCACTGTAGCCACATTTTATTAAATGGGTAGGATGGTTATTTTGTTATATTATTCTGAGATAGTAGGAGTAATTCTTCTCAAAACAACCCTTAGCAAATCTCAAGGACGAGATTTTTCTTAAGGGGGGGTAGTGTTGTAACACCCCAAAATATTAACCATGATTTATTAATTAAAATTTTGCCATGGTAAATTAATTTTTATTTTCTGGATTTATCTTTCGATTTCAGAACTACTCTTTTTGATATTGTGGAGATTTCACCCAAGTAAAAACCTTTCAAAATATTGTTGGACTTGTATATCTTTCCAAGACCATTTCTTTTATCAGTAGAATTATTTCTACAATTATTTTTCGTGAGCTTTGTTTCTTTAAAAATGATTTTTCCTAAGTTTTAGGGTTCCATTTGCACTACAACCCTTTCAAATACCTCTTTAAAATCCCCACCAAAATTTGGGTATGTCATGTGATGTTCCCACATCACTTTTATGCAAAAATCCTTTTTAGTCATTTGGAAATTTTGAGCCCTACCTCAAGTTTTCAAATCTGGATCAGTTTGTGGTTTGCACTACAACCTATTTAAATATTTCTTTAAAGCTTCCACCAAAATTAGGGGATGTTAGTAGTAGTGTATAATTCAATTTTATGCAAAAACCCACTAGTGTTCTTTGAAAAATTTGAGCAAATCATCCTCTTTTGCTCTCTGGTCCAGTTGGGTGTTTTCTACTGCAACCCTATTCTATTTTGCTCTAGTGCCCATGATCTTTATCCTGCTTATAGACCACTCTACCAAACCCTTAAGTTCAGGAGATTGGGCCCATTGGAGGATTTTAAGTACATGCAATAATGCCCTTTTCTTTCTGTCAAGATTTGGTTTTCTCAAAAAATTCCACTAACAAGTTTTTGTTTTCGACAAACTAACCTTGCCACCCTCTTTATCATATAAAGAGACTATGATCAGGAGTTTTTGGCCACCCCAAGAGATGCCTAGAAGCCCCTGGCATTCTGTCAAACACCTTGTGTGCATGGCAGATTTGACATAGTTTTTAGTTTGCTTTTGAAACTTGATCCCCTAACCCAGCAACCTTGTCCACTAAGCTCCTAGCTACCTCTAACCTAAACCTGTTAACTACCAGCCTCATCCAAGCCTCCTGGCGTGCCTTGGCATTTTGCCGAGCACCTCGCGTGCGTGCTCTGGGCGCGGCCAAAGCGCGCGTTTTGCACGTGCGTGCGCCCGAGTCGCCGCGTCCCGCTGCCGCCTCCCCGTGCCCGTTTTGATCCATTCCCGCTCGCAGCCAGCGTGCCCCGACCCCTCCCTCGTCGCAGAGCCGCCCTGGCCCCCTCCTGGCACTCCACAGCGCCACCACCGCAAGCCGCCGATGGTCGTAGCAGGCCTCTGCCATGGACGGCACCGCCCGAGCCACTCCAGCCCGCCAGCTGCCCTCTGGAACAGCTCGAGCTCATCCACGAGCCGTCCTCTAGTGCCCGTCGCTGCCACATCGCCCTGCCTGCTACAGAATGGCGGTTCGTCGTTCCTATCCACGGCCGCCGTCGAAACCGACCTCAACCGCTATAAATAGGGACCCCCGAGCTCATCCAAACCCACAGGCAACCTCAGGCCATTCCCCTAGTACTCCCATAGCCCGCAATCAACAAGGGGAGGCCGTCTTCCTCGTCTTCGGCCAGTTCGGCCACCGCCACACTCCAGTGTCGTGCGTCGCGAGCAGAGCCTTCCCAGTCCATCCAGCGCCCCGTTCGACTCCCCTTGACCTTACGGAGCCACCCCACCTCTCAAACACGATTGGGAGCCACCATAGCCCAAGCCCCCAATTGTCTCGAAGCCACCGTCCGCGGCGGAGCTCGCCGCCGGCGACTCCCTTCGTCCCCGCCAGCCCTTCGACCACTGGGAGGACCACCCTGGACTGGCGGATCCATCCCTGCCCTCGGAACCCCGTGGGCAGCCGCCGTTCATCGACGGTGATCGCCGGAGCCCCGCCTCTGCTCGGCCAGAGGGGGAAGGAGGCGCGGGCGACTGGTCAAACCTGACCAGTGGGCCGATGGACCCACTGTCAGTGACCCAACCCCGCCGAAGCGTGTTTTAAGTGGAAGCGCTTTCCACCAAATACGCCTTCACTAGAGGAAAACATAAGTGCTGCCGAAACGTTTTCTTTTTCTGTTTTTATTAAAAACAGATTTTTGACTAAACTTTGACCGGCTATAAGTTTTTAAATATAAGTCCAATTGACTTGATTCTTTTTCTGTTGTTTCTCAAATTTTGTCTAGTTTATTTTCATATTTATTTGAGAATTTTCCAAACAACTTTTTTGTACTGTTTTGAAACTATGTGTTAATTTGAATTTTCTTAAATAGGATGTTTGAAGAAGGAAGCAACTTTCAAAAGTGCACCCCCACTTGCATACTCTTTAAGGCAAGCTTTCTGAACCCTGGCATAATATTGTCGTGTGTTGTTTGATACGGTTACAACACCACCTTGTCTCGGAGTTTTTGTTATTTTATGCGATGATAAGATCATACTCATAAGTGCATATTGATGATCCCGTGCCGTTGGTATTCGATATGTTTGTGATAGTAGTCATCCTCGTATGCCTTTCATGCCTAATGGAAGGAATCCGAGCAAGCCTCTGTCTTGGGTAGACACGAGCTTGTCCCTAGTTCTTCGTCGAGACGGTTGTGCCTGGTAAGGCATGGTGAGGTATGATGAGTGGTGATTCTATCTAATTGGTGTGAAAATATATTTCTTATGTTAAACATGCAGGAAATGCTTTAACCTCCTGAGTCGACCATAGATCGAGTCTTGTTCCAGTAACCCCCATACTCGCTTCGTACTACCACTTGTCCCTGCCATAGTTAGGGTACGGTTCAGTAAGTTGGCAACCCCTTTCCTAGCACACACCGTACAGAGAGGCCATGGTGGAAGATACCGGCTGCATCCGGTAGGCATGCCACCTGGTCCGGGGGCATGGGTGTTTCCGGTTGGAGCCGAGGGGGTAGCTCCCCTAGTTTGCGCGTGTTATAAATTTGTGATCCCATGCTAGTCGAGGTTGTAGCCTCCCCACTTAGAGTTTCGCTTAACGGGTGTCGTGGGTGACTCCAGACACCGGTAAGTTAGGCTGGTGTGTGCAGTCAGGTGTGTTTTCAACTAAAAGACCATAGACGGAATTAGTCCCGATGGACTAAAGGAATCCGTTACTCGTGGGTAAAGAGTACACCCTCTGCAGAGATTATACCTATTCGAATAGCCGTGTCCATGGTTAAGGACTACAGTCTGGTATGGGTCAAGTGTCGGTCTTAGTGTCGGTCTTTGGAGGAAAAATTGATAAACCAGAACATGGATCATGACTTGTGACTCATGATGGTTATGATTACTATGAACTAACCATTTACATCATTGAATTATTGAGTATCCCTGGGACGGTTCTACCTCCTGGATATTCACTGTGATTACTCTCATATAAGCCCTTTATGTGGTGTCGCGGAGACGCCCGACTATGGCATGCTTGTTATTCATTTACTTTATAAGCCCTTTATGTGGTGTCGCGGAGACGCCTGACTGTGGCATGCTTGTTATTCATTTACTTTATAAGCCCTTTATGTGGTGTCGCTGAGATGCCCGACTGTGGCATGCTTGTTATTCAATTACTCTATAAGCCCTTTATGTGGTGTCGCACAGACGCCCGACTGTGGCATGTTTGCTTCTTATTTCATTTATAAGCCCTTTATGAGACGTCGCTCAGACGCCCGATTGAGGCATGCTTTATATTATTATCCTTTCGAGGTGTCGCTTCGGACACCCGATCGGTGCATTCTACTTCTACTCCCTTATTACATATTCATGTTGTATAATGAGTAGCCCGCTTGCGTGCATCATGGACGTTTATTTTGTGATTGACGTATGATCATAGAATAATTCAGGGCATGATTATCATTTGTTATATTATACACGTGTTCATAATGTTTGCGAGTACATTCAAAGTACTCACTGGCTTGTCCCTGGCTATTGTCTTGGCCAAATTTCTTGCGTGGAGAGGAGCATTGTGATGACAGCCTCGGAACATACGCAATGGTGATAGCAGCCTCGCGAAGATAGGAGTTATCCAGGTCAGCTGTTCCTGTGGGAAATGGAGTCCCATAGACGCTGATGAACCACAAACCGCTTCCGCCATCAACCACCAGAAACCATTTGTTGTACTCATAGGCCAGAATGGTCTTGTACTACATATTTTGTATTTTGCTTGGAATTTCTGTATCAAGTTGGTGTCTCATCAGCTAACAGTAATCGTGGGGCTGGTGAGCACAAGGACCATTTTCTGGGAAATTAATATCCTGAAAATCCGGTCCCTACATTTTTCCATTCAATGTCTTCTAAATTTATCACAGGAGACTTCACCGGAAATTCGCTTATAGACTTGCCATCAAAGTGTGATTTCCTCAGGTAATACCGGTACTGCTGCAATGCTTCCTTGAAAAGCACAAGCAAGCTTTGCTCGTCATGACTATCCAGATTGACCCTCGCCTAGTTACAACAATGTAATGTAAATCATTGATGTGTTCAATTAGTAGAAAATAGGAAAATAATAACCATGAATAATAGCACTTACACGTAAGTTGGACAGGAAGATGTGAAAATGGTGTTTGTCTTCACAATAATCTTCCCATGATAGGAATATATGCACGTAGCGCCTAACAGCATTGAAAGCATTGTCTTTTAAACTAGGAATAAATGGATTGGGGTTCCAATATGCAGGAATTTGCCGTCTCTGCGGTTGGGATAGGTCTTCGGCCGGTGGACTTGTTGTACTTTTTGCTGGAGTGGGATTTTTCTGTGGTACAACCGGTGCTATGGCAAATGAAATCGGTATACCTTTTGCCGGAGTGCAGGTCCTGTGTGGTGGGGCTAGTGGTGTGGCCAGTGAAGTATGGGTATAGTCTGCTGGAGTTGGTCCTACGTTTTGTGTCACTGGTTGTACAGCCAATATAAGTGGGGTGATGTCTGATTTCTCTGGCACCACCACGTTTTTCAAGGACTTTGCTGGTGCTCCTTCAGGTTCGGCAATCACCCTCTTCCTTTTTGATGTCTGATGCACAAGAACAACATTTGAGTGGAAAAACATGGTATGATGACAGATGGAATATGTATTGATAATGGATGGGCATGGCATCTCGACATATATGATGAGTAAACTAAGCAGATGGCGGTGCAACAAAGTAGAAGAAATGCAAGACAACATATGCAAGATACGCGCAATCAATAAAACCTTGCCAAATTAGAACAGGCACCTTGATGGGTGAACAGGACAGGCCATCTGCCTTTGACTCCTCGAGGTTAGAATAGTCATTAGGATGATATTCTGAACAAGAATCAACAGGTGGGGAGCGTATGAGTTTCATTGCTTCCAGAATGGCACTCAATGCCTTGCTGCCAATTTTGTAAGTCATTGCAGTGTTCCACAATATTCTTCTGATGCGAGGATTCTGATATTCACTGTAATTGTGTATAATATCTGAGAACCATGAAACATAAATAGTTGTGAGATTATCTTTGTAATGCAGATGATATTCTAATATAGGGGCACCCCTGTAAACACTTGTGTGCTATCCCTGGATTCTGATGAGAGAGCTCACGTGTGCTATAATATGGTGCGTGCATTTATATAATCTGGCACAAGTACACACAAAAATAGGCTCTAGAAGTAAGGATAGCTGGCAGATGATAGGTTCATAATATACTGTATAGAGAGTTTATTGCCAAACCATGATAACAAGAGCACACAGCAACTAGGCAGATCATAGTGTACATAACAGGGGTACACCATAACCAGGATATATAAATCGGGAAAGTGGAACTGGCTGGAAATTACGGTGTTGTATTGCCGCTAGTAATTGAAAGCCTATCGATCACGTAGAGGCCAGCTCTATCAGCTGTTGACTGCAGATGACCCTGCTCCCCTTCCTGACAAGGAACATATTGTGCTTCCCATACAGAACACCGCACAGGCCGCCAGCCGAACCACCGGACCCACCGCCTGTGTTCCTCCGCCACCCCCACCCCCGCCCCCACCCGCGTCGAGTTTTCTTCGTTCGATGAGGCCCCACCACCGCCCCCCACAACCACCATCCCCACCCGAGCCCCTTCGATCGCACCGGCGAACTCCAGCGAGCTCTGAAAAATCGACTGACCCAATTTTGAAATTTAGTCTACTGTGATTTAACTAGTGTGGAATATAAAAGGGGAAAACCATAAGCATTGCAAGTATGGTGTTGAGCATGCCATGGCGGATCTGAAGGTGCAAACCGGACAAAGGCAACTTCGCAACCAAGACAAGAAATCAGAGTAAAGCAGTGGCGATCTATTTTCTTGCTGCGATAAATAAGTTGAGCAGATATGAAAGAGTACCGCCTCTGGTGCGGCGCCGTGTACGCATCTGCTGAGAATTTGACGGTGTTGCGGTAGTGATGGCTGTAGGCGGCGTGGAAGCAGATCTAGGAGGGTAGATGGTGGCGGCGGGGCGCGGTGGACGAGACGGTCGTAGGAGCGGCGCCGGCAAGGTGGACGACGGCGGGGATGAAGCGAGAGGACGAGATGCAAGGATCCCGGTCCGAAGCCGTGGATGAGAGAGGTCGATCTCTTGCAATGGACGGCGGCGTCGGGGTATCAGCTCCGGCATGGTGGAGGAGGACGGCGGTGGATGGGGTGGCGGACGGCGGCGGACGGAGGAGGGTGGGGTGGAGAGGGTGTTTTGGCGCCCATGGAGTACGAATGGGGAAAAGGGAGGTAGAGAGGAAGGGGGAACCATGTATTCAGGGCGCGCTTGTCTCAAATGTGAGGAAATTTAGAAACTTAGCCCCCGTTTCAAATTTCTACTGCATCACAGCAACACTAGTCGGTTGGGGATAGGACGGTAATCTCGCATACACCGAATATTTGCCGATGAGAGTTTGTTTTTGGCGCCCCCCGTGTATGAATATGAATCAGGGAGGGAGTCGATTTCGGCCGAGGACACACTGTGTTTTGGCGCCCACCGTGTATGAATCCGGGTGAGAGGTGGTTACGTCACGTTTGGGTGAAATTACAAACCTACCCCTATCGAAACCTATAGAAATCCAGCATATAGGCTTTGCGTGGCAGGGATAGGCAGTAGTGATTTCCATCTCGCAGAATTTGGTTTCGGGCGGTTACTACGAATTTCCCCGCTTCGTTCAAATTTTGCAGAGTGCACAGCCAACTCAATTCGAATCCCGTTTGTATTCTATTTTTTTCGGGCAGGATCCATTTTCAATTGGAATTACATTCTATATACATCATTTTTATATATATACTTTCAAAAGCACA
Source organism: Triticum dicoccoides (assembly GCF_002162155.2). Taxonomy (NCBI): domain Eukaryota; kingdom Viridiplantae; phylum Streptophyta; class Magnoliopsida; order Poales; family Poaceae; genus Triticum; species Triticum dicoccoides. The sequence continues at coordinate 75,886,620 of NC_041386.1, read as the reverse complement.
ACACCATTTATACATAAATATGGTTTACAAATGGCATGATCTCAGATTCATAAGGTTGTATCCATCAATTTGGATTTTCAAATATTTGAAACCACTTTATGTTGAAATCCAATGTATGCATTCCTCGCTAACTGTCTCCAATTAATGTGTGTTTCATGCGGTTTTTTTACTTCTCAAACATGTATAATGTGTTTCACACACGCAACATATAGTGTAATCCCGTTTAGACATTAATTGCATATAAACCATGCATTGTTTGTAATTGAAGAATCTATGGATCACCAATATTGATAAACTATATAACATTACACGTGTGACCAAATTCAAATGAATATGCATGTTTGATACACCAATTTGCGTTATGATATTATCGATGTCGTGATCTCCAGTTTAAATATTTGAATCCCCTTTAATCCAGATATTCGTCTCATATAGCTATCACTCATGCTTATATAGGACTATCTCTCTGGACCTATACGCGTTCATCGTCTCTCAGGTGTCTCTTGTGCTACCTGTATGTCGACAATGATCTTTTATCTTCGTAACACACTGACGGTACTCTCTCCCTCGACCTTCATCACTCTATCTCTCTCTAAGTTTATCTCACTCCCTTCTATGTGTCTCTAACTATGATTCTCCATGTGGAATCTCTTTCTCTCACACAAACACAAAACTTTGTCTCCCGGTGTCGGTGTCAAAACCGGCGGATCTCGGGTAGGGGGTCCCGAACTGTGCGTCTAGGCCGGATGGTAACAGGAGGCAGGGAACACGATGTTTTGCCCAGGTTCGGGCCCTCTTGATGGAGGTAAAACCCTACGTCCTGCTTGATTAATATTGATGATATGGGTAGTACAAGAGTAGATCTACCACGAGATCAAGGAGGCTAAACCCTAGAAGCTAGCCTATGGTATGATTGTTGTATATGGAGTTGATTTCCTACGGACTACAACCCTCCGGTTTATATAGACACCGGATAGGGTTAGGGTTACATAGAGTCGGTTACAATGGTAGGAGATCTTGAATATCCGCATCGCCAAGCTTGCCTTCCACGCCAAGGAAAGTCCCATCCGGACACGGGACGAAGTCTTCAATCTTGTATCTTCGTAGTCCAGGAGTCCGGCTGAAGGTATAGTCCGGCTACCCGAACACCCCCTAATCCAGGACTCCCTCAGTAGCCCCTGAACCAGGTTCAATGACGATGAGTCCGGCGCGCAAATTGTCTTCGGCATTGCAAGGCGGGTTCCTCCTCCAAGTCCTTCATAGAAGATTTGTAAACACCAAGAGTAGTGTCCGGCTCTGCAAAATAAGCTTCCACATATTGCCGTAGAGAGAATAATATTAACACAAATCAAATCTGCTGACGTATTCCGCAGTGCGTCATCACACGACAGCCAAGTCCTTCACTCGAATCATTTTCACTTTTCCACCTCAGCGTGTTTTGCGAGGCGGTTTCCTTGGCACGTCTTGTCAAAGCAGAGATCGTGTACCACCCCTTTTACGGGATTCTCATCAATACGGACGTGGGTAACCCAACCGCGCCACTTATCACGGTGCTTGGGAGGCAAGCAAGTTTTACTAAGCGGGTGGGGACGCACAACCGCATCCGCCCATATAAGGGGACAAGGATCCACCTTTTTACCTATGCCTTCTTCCTCCTTTGCCTATCAATCTCCTGCGCACCTGAGCTCCAGCGCCCAAGCCCGCACTTCCCACCTCAACCTTCTCCAGCAATGTCCGGAGCGGGAGGCAAGTGGATGGTCTCCTCCGCCACGGAGGGCAAAGTCAAGAAGCTAAGGAAGGCCGGATACCTGTCCAAGGACATCGCGCACCGGCTTCCCGAAGAGGGGCAGCTTCTCCCCACCCCAAGGCCCCATGAGAGGGTAGTATTTCTCCCCCACTTCCTCCGCGGACTGGGTTTTCCACTCCACCCATTTGTCCGGGGGCTCATATTCTACTACGGCCTGGATTTCCACGATCTGGCTCCGAACTTCATCCTCAACATCTCGGCGTTTATCGTCGTGTGTGAGGCTTTTCTCCACGTCCGCCCTCATTTCGGCCTCTGGCTCAAGACCTTCAACGTCAAGCCCAAGGTGGTGCGCGGCAGCCAGGCGGAGTGCGGAGGCGCCATGGCGGGCAAGATGGCCAACATCCTATGGTTCAAGGGCTCTTTCTTGGAGACCCTAAAGGGATGGCAATCCGGGTGGTTTTATATCACCGAGCCACGCGATCCGAAATGGACCGCAGCCCCCGAGTTCTGATCCGGACCCCCCACGCGGCTTATGTCCTGGAAAGAGACGGGCCTGTCGTGGGGTGACAAAAAAGAGGTGACTGGATTGCAAACATGCATCCAGTCCCTGGTGAACAAGCCAGTCCGGCTTGTTAATGTAATCCAGGTTATGCTCGTCTGCCGGATCCTCCCGTGCCAACAACAGGATTTTAATCTGTGGGAGTTTGACCCGGCGCAGCATCAAACCCTCAGAAGGCTCTTCGACACGACGTATGAAGACGCTTGGAAGATGCTATTCAAGGGCGCCGAGGCTCCCGCATCCGCTTCCGAGGACCGCGGATACAGCTCGCAGCGTCACGCTAGCGAGGTATGCCATCTACACCTTTTACAGGATGTTTAAGCTTTTTTCATAGTTTGACTCTATGCGGGATCTAAACTCCCTTACCTTTGACAGGCTTGGCGGGCGATATCCGGACCGATTAACTGTCCGGCTCCGCTGCCCGAAGACCCAACCCCAGTTCTACAAGCAAAGCTGCTGGTTCCGGCGCCTTATGTGGTGCCGGAGAAGAAGGCCAAGAAGAAGAAGACCACGGGGACTCGAAAGAGTGCCTGCAACGTGGTGGTGTCGAACTCGTCATCTGACGAGTCCGAGACGCCCTCCTCCCGCGAAAACGAGGAGGAGGAAGAAGAAAACTCTCCCCCCCCCAGCGGAGGGAGGAGAGAAGAGGAAGGCCGCCCCAACGGGGGAGGCCGAGGGGTCTAGGAAAAGGAAGACCCCTCCGCCGGACTACGCCCCCAACGCCGAAGAGGGCACAGAGGAGTGGCCAAACAGGGCCAAGCGTCTGGCGAAATCGTAAGTTCGGATATCAGAGTAACTCATGATGTTCCTTTGTTGCACAACTTTCCCTAATGTCGAATGTAATTATGCAGTTCGCCCAGGGCCGAATTTGACCGATCGTCGGGCGGCTCCCTGGACTCATCGGACATGAACTCAGTTCCGCCCGCTATCTCCCCCCGCACTATAGACGACGCTGAAGTGGCGTCGCGACAAGCTCTGGGGCAGGAGGAGGTGGTCCCGGAGGAGCCGCAAGGCAACCTCCTGGACTCCGGGAGTGAAGGGGATAAGGCTCCCCAGGGCTCTAAGTCCGGCTTTGTGCCGGACATCGCGCCGGAATCAGTTTCGGACCGCGGTAGGCGAACTCCTTCCAAGAGGAGCAAGCCTTTTGAGCCGGCGGCCTCCGTCCAACCGGAGGTGCCGGACAATCTGTTGGAGGTGCTTGACGACGCCTCCATCGACGAGGGGCACCGTACTATTATGAGTACGGGGATCCAGAAGGTTCAGTCCGCCAAGAGCGGACTGACTGAAGCTTGCGCTAGCCTTCTAACAGGCTTCGAGGTAAGTAAAAATATGTAAAAATATTACCGCATAGACAGTAGCCCCTGATGCTCTGTTTGGCGTTTGGAAAGAAAAGCCGAATAGAGGATCTATTAGATTTCGCAGGAGTCTAAAAAAAGAGTCAATATGCGTATGCAGGCTTCGCTGCTATCCACCGCCGCACTGACTGCGGAGGTGGGTGTCCTGAAGCAGGACCTCGAGCGGACCGAGCAAGAGCTCGGCCTTGCCAAGCGGCGGCTCGAGGAGGAAGAAGGTAAGAAATACCTTACAGAAAAAGTGCCTATAAAAAGGCTTGATTGCAAAAAAGAGTAACAGGATTGTACTGCTTATTGTAGGGGCCATGACTGAGGTGGCGACCCTTAAGCAGGCGTTGTCTGAGGCCGAAAAGAAAACGGCCGCGGAGCGCACCAAGCGAGACAGACTTGGGGCTCAGGTCGGCGAGGTGCAGCAAGAGCTGCAGGCTCTCATGAAAAAACATGAGAGTTTGGAGCTGGAGTCGAAGGCGCAAGCATCCGAGCTTGCAACGGCCCTAGAGGCTGCCAAGTCTGCCAAGGCCGAAGCCCAAAAGGCCCTCCAAGAGTTGGAGGAGATGAGGAAGATAGCAGCGTGTAAGGCATTCTTTATGCAAAGCAGAAATATAAAAGTGAACTACCTGTTACTTACCCGAATCTGGAGCTCTCCAGGGGCATTCGCAGATCTTCCCTGCAGCGTATCCGACGCCGCCGCATTCTACCGAGCTGAAGAGGGTAGCTCGATGGTGAAGGTGTTCTGGTCTCAGTATTCTGAGGCCGGACACCCTGTGCCCTTGAGCGACCAGCTGAAACGGCTGGTCGAGCTCCACAAGGCGGCCGAGCAAGCCATGAAGGGCTTCATAGTTTGGCTGTGGCCCAGAGAGGCCCTGCCTGGGAGCTATTTCGGGCTGGTGCGGCGGCTGGTGGAGGCCTGTCCGAGGCTTGAGGTCATCAAGCGCTCCGTCTGCATCGAAGGTGCCCGTCGGGCCCTTGCCCGTGCAAAGGTGCACTGGGGTAAGCTGGACGGTGAGAAGCTTGTGAGGGACGGGCCGCCGCCGGGGAAGGAGCATCGCAAGCTCGAGAACTACTACAAGGATGTTCTTGCAGGTGCCCGCCATGTGGCGGATGAATGTACCAAGGATGTGATATTTGAATGAACTCGCTCGTGTTTATCCTGTGCGCTGAAAACTTGTTCATATGCGCTAAGCAATGCTTATTGAATTTAAAATATTACTTTCTATGCGGCCGTTTATCAAAAATTGAGAGATGGCCAGTCGTCGGCTTCTGCCCCCATGCCACTAGTGTTGGGGTGTTCGGGATAAACCTGAGCGCTCTTTTTCCCATAGTTGGGTCCTTCGAGGGAGGCGCTCAGCACAACGAACCAGGCAATTGTACTATAATGCTTGAACACTCTCACTTAGCCATAGAACTCTATAATTTTAAATTTCGGCGAAGCCCCTAGTTCGGAAGACCGAGTTCGGGGCGCTATCCACGCCCTGGCCGAACAAAGCCAACTCCTCGCTCGAAGCGGCATAAGCCTTTAGGGACTCGAAAAACCTCTCGAACAGCGACCGGTCTCTCACCACATCATGACAGTCAGTTTTAGCTTTCTCCACTGAGGTGCTTAACCCAGCTGAACCGGGGCACAATCGCAGTGGTTCTCCTAGTGCTACCTTAGCCGACAGAGCGGAACGTAAGGCACCAAAACATAGGAGCCGGGCAAACCCAACTATTGACCCAAATCATGATTCGGAGCCGATGCATATAGTGCTATAAGTTCGGGGTGCCGCACTTGTGAAAGTGTACGGACTTCTCACACCATTATGAGGGGTACTGAAGCCCCTTGCGTGTTTGCTGTACCATGGTGTACGGGTGCAATCATGTCATTTAATAAACATAAATGTGAAAAGAAGATAATGCAAAAAATAGACAAGAAGCTAAGCATTGTTCATAGAGAGGCTATTTATCAAAGTCAAACGATACAAATAGTGCGGTAAGCAAAAGATATTGGACTATTCAGTATGTCCTGAACAGGGGCAGGCCGCGGAATTGTATTTAAAACAGGTATAACGCTCGTAACAGAGACCACCTGGGAGTTCCATAATGCGGCATGGCTTGTCTGCCTCCCTGGAGCTTGCATCGTTTGTGCGGTAGTCGAATTGCTGAACAGGTCATCCGAAGTATGGAGTCTTGAAAGTAAGAAAAAAATAAAAAAAGAATCCGGCAGCCCCTAGTATGTTTTAAGCCGTATTTTGGGCATGCCGTTATTGTGCCCCTTCCCCTGTGCCCATGGTATTTCAAGGGTGTAGTTATGTACGCGAGGGCTGGGGTTGGGGCCGCATTGCTACGCTTGCTCAGAGTGTGCCAGGCGGTCCTGCTATGGGTTACTCCGGGCGCGCTTGGCAGTGTCTGGCTTTTTAATGGCCGGACTGGAGAATTGCCTGAGAAGGCTACTTTGTACCTCCGCTGCGAGAGCCGCCGTGTGCTCCTCCGTACGGAGGGAGCGTTCGGTGTTTCCGTTGACCGTGATTACTCCTCGAGGGCCTGGCATCTTGAGCTTGAGATATGCGTAGTGCGGCACCGCATTGAACTTTGCGAATGCGGTTCGTCCGAGCAGGGCGTGATAGCCACTGCGAAACGGGACTATATCGAAGATTAACTCTTCGCTTCGGAAATTGTCCGGGGATCCGAAGACCACGTCAAGTGTTACTGAGCCTGTATAGTTGGCTTCTACACCTGGTATAACGCCTTTAAAGGTCGTTCTTGTGGGCTTAATCCTTGAGGGATCTATGCCCATTTTCCGCATTGTATCCTGATAAAGCAGGTTCAGGCTACTGCCGCCGTCCATGAGGACTCTTGTGAGGTGAAATCCGTCGATGATTGGGTCAAGAACCAATGCGGCAAAGCCGCCATGACGGATGCTAGTGGGATGGTCCCTTCGATCAAAAGTGATCGGGCAGGAGGACCATGGGTTGAACTTTGGGGCGACTGGCTCCATCGCATATACATCCCATAGCGCACGCTTCCGCTCCCGCTTGGGAATGTGGGTTGCGTATATCATGTTCACCGTCCGCACTTGTGGGGGAAAGCCCTTCTGTCCATTGTTGTTCGGCGGCTTGGGCTCCTCGTCGTCGTTGTGCAGCCCCTTGTCTCTGTTTTCGGCCCTTAACTTGTCTGCCTGCTTGAACACCCAACAATCCATGTTAGTGTGATTGGCTGGCCTTTCGGGGGTGCCATGTATCTGGCACAAGCGATCGAGTATTCGGTCCAAACTGGACGGGCCCTGAGTATTCTTTTTGAATGGCTTTTTCCGCTGACCGGATTTATAGCCTTTGAATCCGGCATTGACTGTCGTGTCTTCATTGCTGTCGCTGCTAACGCGGCGTTTTTGCTTGTTCCGACGTGTCCTGCCACTTTTGTCCTTGGTATCCGAATTACCAGGGTTCTTTGATAAGTTGTTACTGCGAGCTAGCCAGCTGTCTTCTCCCGCGCAAAAGCGGGTCATGAGTGTCGTGAGGGCTGCCATGGATTTCAGCTTTTCCTGTCCCAGGTGCCGAGCAAGCCACTCGTCGTGGATGTTATGCTTGAAGGCTGCTAGGGCCTCTGCGTCCGGACAGTCGACTATCTGGTTTTTCTTTGTTAGGAACCGTGTCCAGAATTGTCTGGCCGATTCCTCTGGCTGCTGAATTATGTGGCTTAAGTCGTCGGCATCCGGTGGTCGCATGTAAGTGCCCTGGAAGTTGTCGAGGAATGCGGCTTCCAGGTCCTCCCAAGAATCGATTGAGTCTGCTGGCAAGCTGTTAAGCCAATGCCGGGCCGGTCCTTTAAATTTGAGCGGGAGGTATTTGATGGCGTGTAGATCATCGCCGTGTGCCATGTGGATGTGAAGGAGATAATCCTCGATCCATACCGCCGGATCTGTTGTGCCATCATATGATTCGATGTTTACGGGTTTGAAACCCTCTAGGATTTTATGATCCATTACTTCATTCGTGAAGCATAGCAGGTGTGTGACGCCTCTGTACTGGGCTATATCACGACGCGGCTCGGAAGAGCTATGTCTGTTGTGTTCGGCCCGGCCGGATTTGTTGTATCTGGAGTGAAGATCATTGTCACATGTCGTAGGGCGCCTGCGGGATCCGTAGATCGATCTTGTTTGTCTTGCCTTATCCTCTAGTATGTCTTGCAGGTCGGGCGCATTTTCCCGTGCCTTAGTTGAGTGGCGTTGGGGCATGGCTTGGGTGGAGGGCCGAGAGGCCTCTCTGTCGCGGCCGCGAGGTGGCCGGTCTGCCATGTCATGCGCTGGTGATGTAGGTGCTTCCTCCTCTGATCGGGGTAGCGGCCTGCGCTTCGGGTAACTCTTGGAGGGGCGTTTGAGTTCATACTCTTCGGCCATAAGGACTTCAGTCCATCTGTCAGCTAGCAAATCTTGGGCAGCTCTAAGCTGTTGCTGCTTTTTCTTGAGGCTGCTTGCCGTGGCTAAAAGCCTGCGTTTAAAACGCTATTGTTCGGCGGGGTCTGATGGTATGACGAATTCGTCGTCATCGAGGCTTGCCTCGTCTTCGGAGGGAGGCGTATAGCTATCATCCTCGACCTCTCGGTATGCCGCTCTCTCATGAGGGCTGGCTTCTCCATCTTCCTGTGTCGAATCTTGCTGAGGTGGGTGTTCTTCGGTGCTATCCGGGGTATTATTATCTCTCGTGCCGGAATCACCGTTTTTGCTTTGGCGGGATTTAGAGCGGCGCCGCTGACGCCGGCGCTTTGGCTGTTTCTTGGGGGCGTCATCCCCCACTGTTCCATCGCCATCTCCATCTTTTGGAGTATCCACCATATATGTCATATGACGAGGTGGCCTTCCAGCGCCCTACAGGTGCTGGTTCCTTTTCGTCTCCTACATCGTCGTCCATGCCGTCGATGTCTTCCGAGCCGAAGTTAAGCATGTTGGTTAGATCATCGACAGTGGCTACAAAGTGGGTGGTGGGTGGGCTTTGAATTTCCTCATCGTCCGTATCCCACCCTCGCTGACCGTAGTTCGGCCAGGGCTCTCCTGATAAGGAGAGAGACTTGAGAGAGTTCAGGATATCGCCACAAGGCGAGTGCTGAAAGATGTCTGCGGCGGTGAACTCCATTATCGGCGCCCAATCGGATTCGGTCGGCAGGGGCACGGGGGGTTCAGAGTCCTGGGAGGAGTCAGGATCCTCGGAGTCACGGGTCGTGCAGAGTGCGGGGCTAGCGTTTGGCTCGATCGCTTTCGGGATCACAGCCCCCGAGGTGACGTCCAACCGCTCATCCTCGATTGGCGCAATAGGCTCCGAGTTAGGGGTCGGAACCGATGCGTGTGCGGCCTCCCGGACACTGTCCGGGGGCAGAGCTAGATCATGCCCCTCGAGATAGTGCGGCGCGCTTGGCCGTGGCTCGAGCCCGTCGAAGATCAAGTCTCCGTGGATGTCAGTCGTGTAGTTTAAGCTTCCAAACCTGACTTGATGGCCAGGGGCGTAGCTTTCGATCTGCTCCAGGTGGCCGAGCGAATTGGCCCGCAGAGCGAAGCCGCCGAAGACGAAGATCTGTCCAGGGAGAAAAGTCTCGCCCTGGACCGCATCGTTGTTGATGATCAAAGGAGCCATCGGGCCTAAGGGCGACGACACAGAGGAACTCTCAATGAAAGCACCAATGTCGGTGTCAAAACCGGCGGATCTCGGGTAGGGGGTCCCGAACTGTGCATCTAGGCCGGATGGTAACAGGAGGCAGGGAACACAATGTTTTACCCAGGTTTGGGCCCTCTTGATGGAGGTAAAACCCTACGTCCTACTTGATTAATATTGATGATATGGGTAGTAAAAGAGTAGATCTACCACGAAATCAAGGAGGCTAAACCCTAGAAGCTAGCCTATGGTATGATTGTTGTATATGGAGTTGATTGCCTACGGACTACAACCCTCCGGTTTATATAGACACCGGATAGGGTTAGGGTTACATAGAGTCGGTTACAATGGTAGGAGATCTTGAATATCCGCATCGCCAAGCTTGTCTTCAATCTTGTATCTTCATAGTCCAGGAGTCCGGCTGAAGGTATAGTCTGGCTACCCGAACACCCCCTAATCCAGGACTCCCTCACCCGGGGTCTCATTTCTCTCTACTATTCCCATGTGTGCCACTCGCACACCCCTCATACAGAGATGTTTTTCGCTCCTTAGATATGAGAACCTACGACTCTCCCTCTTCAATATCTCTTTCTCACACACAAACACAAACTTTGTCTCCCAGGGTCTCATATTTCTCCATTGTTCTCTTGTATGTCGCTCACACACACCCTCTCTCCCTAGAGATATCTTGCGTTCCCTCGTATGTCTCTCTAGCTATCACTCTCATTGTGAAATATCTTTCTCTCTCGCAGACACAAAACTTCGTCTCTCTGGATCTCATTTCTCTCTGATATCTATTTGTATGTGACTCACACGCACCCTCTCTCTATCTCTCTCACAGCCACACACATAACCCAGCCTTCTGATCCACTCGACTCCTATCTCTAACAGACACTAGCTAGCATCTTTATCTTTCTATTTATCTGTTTCTCCATCAACCTTCTTTCTCGCCCTCACTCTTGATTCCTATCACACACACTACATATGTTTCTCCCTACATGCAATCAAGTGCCCTCTCACACACATATATAACTGTTGGAAATATGCCCTAGAGGCAATAATAAAAGTATTATTATATTTCCTTGTTCATGATAATTGTCTTTTATTCATGCTATAACTGTATTATCCGGAAATCGTAATACACGTGTGAATACATAGACCACAATATGTCCCTAGTGAGCCTCTAGTTGACTAGCTCGTTGTGATCAACAGATAGTCATGGTTTCCTGGCTATGGACACTGGATGTCGTTGATAACGGGATCACATCATTAGGAGAATGATGTGATGGACAAGACCCAATCCTAAGCATAGCACAAAGATCGTGTAGTTCGTTTGCTAGAGCTTTGCCAATGTCAAGTATCTCTTCCTTTGACCATGAGAGCGTGTAACTCCTGGATACCTTAGGAGTGCTTTGGGTGTATCAAACGTCACAACGTAACTAGGTGACTATAAAGGTGCACTACAGGTATCTCCGAAAGTATCTATTGTTTTATGCGGATCGAGACTGGGATTTGTCACTCCGTGTAAACGGAGAGGTATCTCTGGGCCCACTCGGTAGGACATCATCATATGCGCAATGTGACCAAGGAGTTGATCACGGGATGATGTGTTACGGAACGAGTAAAGTGACTTGCCGGTAACGAGATTGAACAAGGTATTGGATACCGACGATCGAGTCTCGGGCAAGTAACATACCGATAGACAAAGGGAATTGAATACGGGATTGATTAAGTCCTTGACATCGTGGTTCATCCGATGAGATCATCGTGGAACATGTGGGAGCCA
>NC_041386.1:75866739-75875013 GCF_002162155.2 Triticum dicoccoides | reverse complement strand
CATGTCTCCCGAACCCGTAGGGTCTACACACTTAAGGTTCGATGACGCTAGGGTTATAAAGGAAGTTTGTATGTGGTTACCGAATGTTGTTCGGAGTCCCGGATGAGATCCCGGACGTCACGAGGAGTTCCGGAATGGTCCGGAGGTAAAGATTTATATATGGGAAGTCCTATTTTGGCCACCGGAAAATGTTCGGGATTTTTCGGTATTGTACCGGGAAGGTTCTAGAAGGTTCCGGAGTGGGGCCCACCTGCATGGGGGACCCACATGAACGTGGGTAGTGGGGGCAAGGCCCCACACCCCTGGTCAAGGCGCACCAAGATCCCCCCTTAGAAGGAATAAGATCATATCCCGAAGGGATAAGATCAAGATCCCTAAAAAGGGGGGATAACAATCGGTGGGGAAGGAAATGATGGGATTTCTTTCCTCCCACCTTGGCCAACGCCCCAATGGACTTGGAGGGCAAGAAACCAGCCCCTCCACCCCTATATAAAGTGGGGAGGCGCATGGGAGCTCAAGACGAAGTTCTGGCGCAGCCCTACCTCTCTCCCTACTCCTCCTCTCCCATGGTGCTTGGCGAAGCCCTGCTGGATTGCCACGCTCCTCCACCACCACCATGTCGTTGTGCTGCTGTTGGATGGAGTATTCCTCAACCTCTCCCTCTCTCCTTGCTGGATCAAGGCATGGGAGACGTCACCAGGCTGTACGTGTGTTGAACGTGGAGGTGCCGTCCGTTCGGCACTAGGATCATCGGTGATTTGAATCACGACGAGTACGACTCCATCAACCCCGTTCACTTGAACGCTTCCGCTTAGCGATCTACAAGGGTATGTAGATGCACTCTCCTTCCCCTCGTTGCTGGTTTCTCCATAGATAGATCTTGGTGATACGTAGGAAAATTTTGAATTTCTGCTACGTTCCCCAACAGTGGCATCATGAGCTAGGTCTATTGCGTAGATTCTTTACACGAGTAGAACACAAAGTAGTTGTGGGCGTTGATGTTGTTCAATATGCTTACCGTTACTAGTCCAATCTTGTTTCGACGGTATTGTGGGATGAAGCGGCCCGGACCGACCTTACACGTACTCTTACGTGAGACAGGTTCCACCGATTGACATGCACTTGGTGCATAAGGTGGCTAGCGGGTGCCAGTCTCTCCCACTTTAGTCAGAACGGATTCGATGAAAAGGGTCCTTATGAAGGGTAAATAGCAATTGGCATATCACGTTGTGGTTTTGCGTAGGTAAGAAACATTCTTGCTAGAAACCCATAGCAGCCACGTAAAACATGCAAACAACAATTAGAGGACGTCTAACTTGTTTTTGCAGGGTATGCTTTGTGATGTGATATGGCCAAGAAGAATGTGATGAATGATATGTGATGTATGAGATTGATCATGTTCTTGTAATAGGAATCACGACTTGCATGTCGATGAGTATGACAACCGGCAGGAGCCATAGGAGTTGTCTTTATTTATTGTATGACCTGCGTGTCATTGAAGAACGCCATGTAAACTACTTTACTTTATTGCTAAACGCGTTAGTCATAGAAGTAGAAGTAGTCGTTGGCGTGACAACTTCATGAAGACACGATGATGGAGATCATGATGATGGAGATCATGGTGTCATGCCGGTGACAAGATGATCATGGAGCCCCGAAGATGAAGATCAAAGGAGCTATATGATATTGGCCATATCATGTCACTACACTATTTGATTGCATGTGATGTTTATCATGTTTATGCATCTTGTTTGCTTAGAACGACGGTAGTAAATAAGATGATACCTTACAACAATTTCAAGAAGTGTTCTCCCCTAACTGTGCACCGTTGCTACAGTTCGTTGCTTCTAAGCACCACGTGATGATCGGATGTGATGGATTCTTACGTTCACATACAACGGGTGTAAGACAGTTTTACACAGCGAAAACACTTAGGGTTAACTTGACGAGCCTAGCATGTGCAGACATGGCCTGGGAACACGGAGACCGAAAGGTCGAGCATGAGTCGTATAGTAGATACGATCAACATGAAGATGTTCACCGACGTTAACTAGTCCGTCTCACGTGATGATCGGACACGGGCTAGTTGACTCGGATCATGTAATCACTTAGATGACTAGAGGGATGTCTATCTGAGTGGGAGTTCATAAGATGAACTTAATTATCTTGAACATAGTCAAAAGACCTTTTGCAAATTATGTCGTAAGCTCGCGCTTTAGTTCCACTGTTTTAGATATGTTCCTAGAGAAAATATAGTTGAAAGTTGATAGTAGCAATTATGCGGACAGTAGAAAGCTTATGTCCTTAATGCACTGCTCAGTGTGCTGAACCCCAAACGTCGTTTGTGGATGTTGCGAACATCGGACATACACGTTTTGATAACTACATGATAGTTCAGTTAAACGGTTTAGAGTTGAGGCACTAAAGACGTTTTCGAAACGTCGCGGAACATATGAGATGTTTCGAGGGCTGAAATTGGGATTTCAGGCTCGTGCCCACGTCAAGAGGTATAAGACCTCCGACGATTTTCTTAACCTGCAAACTAAGGGAGAAAAGCTCAATCGTTGAGCTTGTGCTCAGATTGTCTGAGTGCAACAATCACTTGAATCAAGTGGGAGTTGATCTTCCAGATGAGATAGTGATGTTTCCCCAAAGTCATTGCCACCAAGCTGCTAGAGCTTCGTGATGAACTATAACATGTCAAGGATAGAGATGATGATCCTTGAGGTATTCGCGTTGTTTGACATCGCGAAAGTAGAAATCAAGAAGGAGCATCAATTGTTGATGGTTGGTGAAACCACTAGTTTCAAGAAGGGCAAGGGCAAGAAGGGATACTTCATGAAACGGCAAATCAGCTGCTGCACCAGTGAAGAAACCCGAGGTTGAACCCAAACCCGAGACTAAGTGCTTCTGTGATAAGGGGAATAGCCGCTGGAGCAGAATTACCCTAGATACTTGGTAGATAAGAAGGCTGGCAAGGTCGATAGAAGTATATTGGATATACATTATGTTAATGTGTACTTTACTAGTACTCCTAGTAGCACCAGGGTATTAGATACCGGTTCGGTTGCTAAGTGTTAGTAACTCGAAATAAAGAGCTACGGAATAAACGGAGACTAGCTAAAGGTGAGCTGACGATATATGTTGGAAGTGTTTCCAAGTTTGATATGATCAAACATCGCACGCTCCCTCTACCATCAAGATTAGTATTAAACCTGAATGGTTTATTGAATCTCGATCGTAGTGATACACATTTTCATGCCAAAAGATATAAGATAGTAATGATAGTACCACTTACTTGTGGCACGGCCATGTAAGTCATAATGGTATAAAACGCATGAAGAAGCTCCATGTTGATGGATCTTTGGACTCACTCGTTTTGAAAAGTTTGAGACATGCGAACCATGTCTATTGGTGTATATGCATGAAGAAACTCCATGCAAATGGATCGTTTGGACTCACTTGATTTTGAATCACTTGAGATATGCAAATCATACCACATGGGCAAGATGACTGAAAAGCCTCGTTTTCAGTAAGATGGAACAAGATAGCAACTTGTTGGAAGTAACACATTTTGATGTGTCCAATCCAACGAGTGCTGAGGCATGCAGTGAATATCGTTATGATCTTACTTCACAGATGATTCGAGTAGATGTTGAGAATATTTACTTGATGAAATACAAGTCTGAATTATTGAATGGTTCAAGTAATTTCAGAGTGAAGTAGAAGATCATTGTGACAAGAGGATAAAATGTCTATGATGTGAATATCTAAGTTACGAGTTTTGGCACACAATTAAGACATTGTGGAAATTGTTTCGCAATTAATACCGCCTGGAACACCATAGTGTGATGGTGTGTCCGAACATCATAGTTGCACCCTATTGGATATGGTGCGTACCATGATGTCTCTTATCGAATTACCACTATTGTCCATGGGTTAGGCATTAGAGACAACCACATTCACCTTAAATAGGGCACCACGTAATTCCGTTGAGATGACACCGTATGAATTATGGTTTAGAGAAATCTAAGTTGTCGTTTCTTAAAGGTCTGGGGCTGCAACGCTTATGTGAAAAAGTTTCAGGATTGATAAGCTCGAACCCAAAGCGGATAAAATGCATCTTCATAGGACACCCAAAACAGTTGGGTATACCTCCTGTCTCAGATCCGAAAGCAATAAGGGATTGTTTCTAGAATCAGGTACTTTCTCGAGGAAAAGTTTCTCTCGAAAGAGTTGAGTGGGAGGATGGTGGAGACTTAATGAGGTTATTGAACCATCACTTCAACCAGTGTGTAGCAGGGCACAGGAAGTTGTTCCTGTGGCACCTACACCAATTGAAGTGGAAGCTTATGATATTGATCATGAAACTTCGGATCAAGTCACTACCAAACCTCGTGGGATGACAAGGATGCGTACTACTTCAGAGTGGTACGTAATCCTGTCTTGAAGGTCATGTTGCTAGACAACAATGAACCTACGAGCTATGGAGAAGCGATGGTGGGCCCGAATTCCGACAAATGGTTAGAAGCCATGAAATCCGAGATAGTATCCATGTATCAGAACAAAGCATGGACTTTGGTGGACTTTCCCAAAGATCGGCAAGCCATTGAGATAAATGGATCTTTAAGAAGAAGACGGACGTGGATGGTAATGTCACCATCTATGAAGCTCGACTTGTGGCGAAGTGTTTTCCGACAAGTTCAAGGAGTTGACTACGATGAGATTTTCTCACTCGTAGCAATGTTTAAAGTCCGTCGGAATCATGTTAGCATTAGCTGCATTTATGAAATCTGGCAGATGGATGTCAAGACAAGTTTCCTTACCAGTTTTCGTAAGGAAAGGTTGTATGCAATACAATCAGAAAAGTTTTGTCGATCCTAAGGATGCTAAAAGGTATGCTAGCTCCAGCGATCCTTCTAAGGACTGGAGTGAGCATCTCGGAGTTGGAATGTATGCTTTGATGATGATCAAAGATTTTGGGTTTGTACAAAGTTTATGAGAAACTTGTATTTCCAAAGAAGTGAGTGGAAGCACTATAGAATTTCTGATGAATATATGTTGATCAGAAATGATGTAGAATTTCTAGAAAGCATATAGGGTTATTTGAAAGGTGTTTTTCAATAGAAAACCTGGATTAAGCTACTTGAACATTGAGCATCAAGATCTATAAGGATAGATCAAAATGCTTAATAGAACTTTCAAATGAGCACATACCTTGACATGATCTTGAAGGTGTTCAAGATGGATCAGTCAAAGAAGAAGTTCTTGCCTGAGTTGTAAGGTACGAAGTTAAGACTTAAAGCTCGACCTCGGCAGAATAGAGAGAAAGGACGAAGGTCGTCCCCTATGCTTGAGACATAGGCTCTACAGTATGCTATGCTGTGTACCGCACCTGAAGTGTGCCTTGCCATGAGTCAGTCAAGGGGTACAAGAGTGATCCAAGAATGGATCACAGGACAGCGGTCAAAGTTATCCTTAGTAACTAATGGACTAAGGAATTTTCTCGATTATGGAGGTGATAAAGAGTTCGACGTAAAGAGTTATGTCGATGCAAGCTTAACACCTATCCGGATAGCTCTGAGTAGAAATACCGGATACGTATAATGGAGCAACTTTTAGTATAGCTCCAAGTAGAACAGTTATTTGGAATAGCTCCAAATAGAGCATGGTAGCTACATCTAGGAGATGACATAGAGATTTGTAAAGCACACACGGATCTAAAAGGTTCAGACCCGTTGACTATAACCTCTCTCACAAGCATAACATGATCAAACCCAGAACTCATCGAGTGTTAATCACATGGTAAATGTGAACTAGATTATTGACTCTAGTAAACTCTTTGGGTGTAAGTCACATGGGGATGTGACCTTGAGTGTTAATCACATATCGATGTGAACTAGATTGTTGACTCTAGTGCAAGTGGGAGACTGTTGGAAATATGCCCTAGAGGCAATAATAAAAGTATTATTATATTTCCTTGTTCATGATAATTGTCTTTTATTCATGCTATAACTGTATTATCCGGAAATCGTAATACACGTGTGAATACATAGACCACAATATGTCCCTAGTGAGCCTCTAGTTGACTAGCTCGTTGTGATCAACAGATAGTCATGGTTTCCTAGCTATGGACATTGGATGTCGTTGATAACGGGATCACATCATTAGGAGAATGATGTGATGGACAAGACCCAATCCTAAGCATAGCACAAAGATCGTGTAGTTCGTTTGCTAGAGCTTTGCCAATGTCAAGTATCTCTTCCTTTGACCATGAGAGCGTGTAACTCCTGGATACCGTAGGAGTGCTTTGGGTGTATCAAACATCACAACGTAACTGGGTGACTATAAAGGTGCACTACAGGTATCTCCGAAAGTATCTATTGTTTTATGCGGATCGAGACTGGGATTTGTCACTCCGTGTAAACGGAGAGGTATCTCTGGGCCCACTCGGTAGGACATCATCATATGCGCAATGTGACCAAGGAGTTGATCACGGGATGATGTGTTACGGAACGAGTAAAGTGACTTGCCGGTAACGAGATTGAACAAGGTATTGGATACCGACGATCGAGTCTCGGGCAAGTAACATACCGATAGACAAAGGGAATTGAATACGGGATTGATTAAGTCCTTGACATCGTGGTTCATCCGATGAGATCATCGTGGAACATGTGGGAGCCATCATGGGTATCCAGATCCCGCTGTTGGTTATTGATCGGAGAACGTCTCGGTCATGTCTGCATGTCTCCCGAACCCGTAGGGTCTACACACTTAAGGTTCGATGACGCTAGGGTTATAAAGGAAGTTTGTATGTGGTTACCGAATGTTGTTCGGAGTCCCGGATGAGACCCCGGATGTCACGAGGAGTTCCGGAATGGTCCGGAGGTAAAGATTTATATATGGGAAGTCCTATTTTGGCCACCGGAAAATGTTCGGGATTTTTCGGTATTGTACCGGGAAGGTTCTAGAAGGTTCCGGAGTGGGGCCCACCTGCATGGGGGGACCCACATGAACGTGGGTAGTGGGGGCAAGGCCCCACACCCCTGGTCAAGGCGCACCAAGATCCCCCCTTAGAAGGAATAAGATCATATCCCGAAGGGATAAGATCAAGATCCCTAAAAAGGGGGGATAACAATCGGTGGGGAAGGAAATGATGGGATTTCTTTCCTCCCACCTTGGCCAACGCCCCAATGGACTTGGAGGGCAAGAAACCAGCCCCTCCACCCCTACATAAAGTGGGGAGGCGCATGGGAGCTCAAGACGAAGTTCTGGCGCAGCCCTACCTCTCTCCCTACTCCTCCTCTCCCATGGTGCTTGGCGAAGCCCTGCTGGATTGCCACGCTCCTCCACCACCACCATGCCGTTGTGCTGCTGTTGGATGGAGTATTCCTCAACCTCTCCCTCTCTCCTTGCTGGATCAAGGCATGGGAGACGTCACCGGGCTGTACGTGTGTTGAACGTGGAGGTGCCGTCCGTTCGGCACTAGGATCATCGGTGATTTGAATCACGACGAGTACGACTCCATCAACCCCGTTCACTTGAACGCTTCCGCTTAGCGATCTACAAGGGTATGTAGATGCACTCTCCTTCCCCTCGTTGTTGGTTTCTCCATAGATAGATCTTGGTGATACGTAGGAAAATTTTGAATTTCTGCTACGTTCCCCAACAATAACTTCACCCTTTGAACCATCCGACGGTCATCTCCAACACCCAAACTAGCGGATGTCCCTCTAGATAGCATCTCCATCTCTGTATCTATCTGTAGTTTCTCCGTCAACATTTCTTTCTCGCACGGAGTCTTGCTTCCTATCACCCACACTATATATGTCTCTCCATACATATGCATTTATAGGTTGGTCTCTTTTGCACAATCGTTGCGCCTCACTCCCTCTGCTCGCCATAGATGCATGCTCCAGCCCACACCACTATCTCTTAAAGACAAAAACACATGCTCAATTGTCGGGACTTCTTCCATGCATTCTCACATGCATGCATATTGTCATATCGATCCGTCTCTCACATGTCGTTGATCTTATGACTTATGTCTTCTTTCTTTTATCTCGATCATGCGCGCACGCACACACACACATCCCACGTATACATGTATACCTCTCACACATGCATGTTCAAGGTCTCTATGTCTCCATACGTAGTTAATTACCCTCAATCCTAACGCCACATCGAATCGTTCTCCTCTTTTGTGCACATAACTTCTGCCTGGATGGGTAAAACACACGCTCACACTTAACAATCTCCTTCTAGCTACCCCCC
>NC_041386.1:75832630-75866097 GCF_002162155.2 Triticum dicoccoides | reverse complement strand
CTCACACACACACACACAAACTAAGACTCCATCTCTATCTCTCCTCTCTCTCTCTCTCTCACACACACACCCCACACACACACTAAGACTCCATATCACACACACATGCTCTAGGCGGAGCATTTGTTCCTACCACCCTTCATCCAACCTTACCCGTATGATAAAGAATCACCTTTATTTACTGCATAACATGGACAAATTCCACTTTACTTTAGTAGTCAGCAAACTTATCATCTGTACCCTTATAAAAAATGAGTTGGTGGTGATGGTGTGCCCGCCATCTTGTAATACAGACCGTATGATCTATATCTGAGGATAGAAAGCAAACTATGATAATTTTACAAAAGATACCCTCACCTCTCTCCACGTCATTATCTCCCGCAACCTCATTGCTCAGCAATTAAAAAAGGAATAAGTCTCTGGAACAATCTAGCATGCATGGTGGCCGCTGCCACCTGCCGGCACCGTCCATCCACATGCCTCCGCCCATTCCGACCACCAGTCACCACCACGCTCCACTCCTCCTCGCCTTATCTCTCATCTTTCATTTTTTTCGATGACATTCTTGAGATACCTGTTTTCCGATAAAATTCTTGAGATATCATTAGTTTTTACACATGGGATTACTCCTGCATGGGTCAATCACAACAGGTGTTCTGTAAAAAAATGCATATTGATGTTCCGTGCAATGCACGAGAATCTTGCTTGTAATTATATAACGCAAATCACGAGCAGGAAGTGACATTTTTTGACACAACCACGTTAACATGGTCACGTAAATCACTAGCTAAAGTAAATACCATTATACTTATATCCCGATGCAAAAGATTGAGTACATTTCCGAAGAGTAGAGTCGCACACACGCACTCTGTCTCTCAGAATCTCTCTCACACACACACCAGTTACGTGACGCCCACTTAAGCAGACACGTATGTTACAATTTGTGCACCCCGCGGGTACACGTGATGCTGCGCATTTATTTAAGCCGGAAGGCGAACCCAAATAGTAGCTGCATTCATTCCCCTCCCGCCGCCTCTTCTCTGGTCGCCATTGCCCGGTAGCCATGGGCCGGCCGAAGGTAACAACATACGCCATACTCCCGCCGGAGCGGCGCTTTAATATGGAAATTTTAGTGGTCATGCATGCATCTTTTTGTGCTAGCACTCCTATATAAGGGTTGACCGGTCGCTTCCCGCGGACGTGCGCGGGCGGTGGAAGAGGAAGGAGAAGGGAAGCGGGCTGTGGAGTAACATTTTTTACCACAATTTCTTAGGAAACTGAGTGCAATAATTGAGTAGTTTTGCAAACTACCAGTACTACACCTAAAACGGTTCAAAACCTATACTCCTTTGCCAGCGCGCTTCCCGCGTGAAACGGTCAGCGTCGCCCTGGAGCATCAGTGCCGCATTAATGCCCGGCCAGAGCGGAGGCGACCTCTCACTGGCGTCGGCTTTGAAGTGGCGCGACGTCCGAGAGAGTGCCGCTTCCCGGTGCACGCGACTGCTGGCCATAGGCCCTGTTTGGATCCATGGGTTAGAGTTAGTTTGAGTTAGTTGGGGATCAAATAGCCCTAAACTATCCAAGCATGAGGGTTTAAATTGGAGCAAGTTGCACCGAACCCACCAAAAAAAAACTATCCCACCCAAGAGGTGCTAACTGAAGATAGTTCTCATTGGGACCACTAAAAAATCACTTTTCTCTCTCCATGAAGTGCATTTATTGTCAATCTAACCCTGTCACCTAAACACCTCTTTGGCTACTGTTAGTTCAGGGTTAGTCATGAGTTAGTCTAACCTCTAGCTAAGTTAGAGTATCAAACAGGAGCAGTATAGGACATGCAAGTTGCTCAAAGCATATAGGCAAATTCGTACGTGAAAAGATTTTTTTTCTTTTTGAAAACGGAACGTGAAAGGAATTTTTTTTAGAATGCTCTTGGCATGTCGCTAACATGTGATAGTTAACCAACCTCAATAGACGGCAGAAACGCAAGCCCGCCGCACTTTGATAGAGACGAGGAGGGAGAAGCGATACAGGCTGCTGGATTACTAGAGATAGGTGTCGCACGGAAGCCAAGAAATATGGTGATAGCGTGGGTTAGCCATGTACTAGTATGATACTACACTGGGCTGCCGTGTTTCGTACTCTTCCAGTCCACTGTGGAGATGATTGGTTAATTTTTTATCGCTGAATAATATTAAATATTATGAGTGCAGACGCTCCACCATGAGGTTCCTTGCTCCTTCTCGGTCGTCTGAAATCTATGTTCTTCCACTCTATTTTTTTACGTGAGCTTTGTTCATCCTTTTGCCAACAGCGAGACATCTAGCATCACGATGCACGTGTTATGCAAGTATCGTTCCATCTATATGAAGAACATGTGGGACTGGAACTACGAGACGAACATGTACCCAGGAGTGGACGTACGAACCTGAGTAATGTAGTGCAGTAAGTGAAGTAGAAAGGCACAAATGGTATGAACATGCGTGGCATATAGGGTGTGTTTGGTTGCGTTCTCGTCTCAGCATAGTTGTTCCCTCTTTATGCATGCTCAACTCAACACCCCTCTTCATGCATGCTCTCTTCATGCATGCTTCTAGTGTATTTGTGCTAAACTAGTGTGGACTCATGCACCCTCCATACACTCTACCAAACACCCAAAAGTTGGTCGAGAAGGGAACTCTTGGGCGGCATTTGTCTCTTACTACGTACTACCACTAAATGTTGTACGTGCAATGCACGGTGATGTTATGGAGTACGTGCCTAAGTACTCTACTACTACTATATTAGTTGGAGGCACATATTAACTTTTATATTTGTTTACGTGTATGCCCCGAGACCTTCCAACTAGATGTGTCTTTGTCTCCAGGTTGCACTTTGTATCGTTCATACCACTAAGTACTACTACGTGTGGTCTCCGACCCAGAAGTGGAAGAAGTGGAGACGCTCTACCACGCTGTTTTTTACGCTGGGCTCTACCACGCTGTTCATGTCCCACTCCTTTCGCTGACGTGTGGGACATCCAGCACGTGCCGTGTTTGGCACCCTTCATCGTAAGAGTTGAAACGCTAGCATTCATCAGAAATAAAAAATAATTATAAATCGGCAGTGATACTATTTTTTTTGCGAACCAATCAGCAGTGATACTATACCACGCGGTTTCCTTGCTCCTCGATATCGGAAAGAATACTTCCGTTCGCCAACATGTGGGACGTCGACCATCCTGGTCCACTTGCCATGCACGTAGAACTCCAAGGGAGTCACCCAGGTCGTCGCGCCGCAGTAACAATGACTAATGAGCCATCAAATCACAGGCCCACTTCCCACTTTGAAGTTGCTTGGACGAAGGAACCATCATGACTTCGTTGAATTCTGCTTCTTGAAGAAAACTACTATACCAGCAGTACTGCTAGCTATAGTAGTTACTCCAATAGAGGCCTCCTTTCATTCATAGGATAGGAATATGAAAATCATAGGAAGTGAGATGACATGCATCTCAATTCCTATAGAGAAAGAGATGCCATTTGATGCTTAGGATATGAATTTTTCCATTTAGTCTAGGCTAATGTACTGGTAATTTGCTCTAAAAACTACAGTAGTAACTAGTAGTACTGGTACATGCTCGTACTCAGACACACACACACACACTAACTACTAGTACTACTACTTCTCACATGCTGGCCAGACGTCGTCGTTCTCCTTCCCGGCTTTGTCGGCGACACCCCACCGTGCTTGGATCTCCGCTGACCTCTCCGCAGCAGCGCGTGCGTCCTTTTCTTTCTTACGGCGGCGGGCCTCTCTTTTCTTGAGTGCTTTCTGACTTTTCCGCTCCCTTTGTGCGGCTTTGGCCGCCTCTTGCTCTACCGCCCATTCGGCCTTGGCATCTTCAAATTCCTCCCACATAGGTGTGAGGTCGCGAGCGGCGATGAACTCGGCACGGCGGGATGCCATCGCTTCCCTACCATTTTGTGTGCGGTCATGGGCGGCAAGGAACTCGACGCGGCGGGATGCCATCGCTGCCTTACCGGTTAGTATGCGGCGCGGTGGCATGAACGACGCTTGGTGAGAGCTCTGGGGTGGAGTGGCCGGACAACCGTATAATGCATTGGTTTGTCAAGAGCTCAAGGACAGAAGACGAAGCAAATTTGGATTCCCCTTCAATATTGGTCATTTATTACCGAGTAAAATGCATTGGTGGTCATCGAACTTGTCTCGATAGCTCACTTTGATCATTGTATACGAGATATGGTGATTATACAGTCACTGGCTCAGCGTATAGCTCCGTATTTGTCTGGTTGACCAGTCAAACAGTCCGCATGCGCCTCATCATCTCGTGTTATTTATCTATCTACGCGGGCCTAACTGTCAATGGAGAAAGAAATACTGTAAAAACCAAAATTATGCTAGAGTCCGGACCGCTTCCGGAGCCCGCTCTCACCGCCCTGGCCCCTCAAGACGCCAGCTGCCCGCCTCATGCATGCATAGCAAGTAGTACTCCTTATGTGGAGGAGAGAGAGGCATTGACAAAGTCAAGGAGTGGGCTCTGCAAGAGCCCGTCTCTACACGTGCTCCTAGGTATAAAAAAGGACGCCGATAACTGCCACACGTGTGGTATATTCGACATGCGCCCACACACCGTGTGTGGTGTGAGCAGGAGGCAGCCCACATGAGCTGTGTGTGGGCAGACATTAGAATTGCCCACACGTGTGGGCACGGCTACTTCGTGCCACACGCCCAACAAGTACTACTCATATCCACCTCGCATGTGTGGCATGAAGCAAAAATGCCCACACGTCCTGGCGCAACTACGTTAGGTACCCCGCGGGATGACAATTTAGTTGCCATCCTGGTTGGTAGATGTAGTTATCCGGGATGGCAAGTGTAGTTGTAAAAGCATGGAAACTCTATCTGTTTTGGTTAACTACAGCTGCCATGTCTAATTTCTGGTAGTTGCCGCGTGTAATCAAACTGTAGTTGCCGTGTGTGATTAACTAGTTGCCACATATAGTCAAACAGTAGTTGCCATGTGTGTTTACCTAGTTGCCACGTGTGGTCCAACCATAGTTGCCATGTATTGTTAATCACAGTTGCCATGTGTGTTTATCTGGTTGCCACGTATGCGCAACTGCAGTTGCCGTCTAGCAAAGAATCACAGTTGCCATGTGTGTTTACCTAGTTCCCACATTCGCGTAACTGCTGTTGCCATCCACAATGTCGAAGTGTTGTGTGGACGAAAAGCAGTTCGCCCACACGCGCATGAACTAGGTGGTGGCTGTGTGGGCAGAAACTAGTTCGCCCAAACAGCGCAGCTGGCAAACAGCGTGGTGCGGGCGTGTGGGCAAACTCTCCAACGCCCACACACCAGCCCCGTCCTACGTGGCACACCAAATCCACCTTTTTGTGTCAAGATTCGTGCAAAAGACAGTGAACGACGATCCAGGCGTGTGGGCGAGTTGGGGAACGCCCACACGTGTGGGCGTTAGTGTTTCCGTAAAAAGAATTCTAAAAAAGGCATAAGAAACAATTGTGTCTTAAAAAAGAAAGGTAAAAAACATTTGAGAGGAAATAGATAGAGAGAAAGTGAGAAAAAGCTGTAACCTGGGCATTACATGAGGAAGGAGGGAGTGGTGCACATGCCAAGTTCACTGGGCTGCCGTGTTTCACACTCCTCCGTCGTAACAGTGGATACAATAGCTTTCATCCAAAATAAACAATGAATACTCGTTGCTCGTCCTCTATATCGGAAAGAATACTTTCATTCGCCGACATGTGGGACGTCGACCATCCTGGTCCACCTGCCATGCACAAAATTATCCTGGTCTACCCCGTTCGTATTGCAGGCCCAACCTTTCCCACTATAAGTTGTTCGAACGAAGGAACCATCATGACTTCGTTGAATTCTGCTTCTTCAAGAAAACTTACTATACCCGCAATACTGCTACCACACGTGAAGACTGGACGACACTGTACCACGTCATATCACTGAAACCCACTAGGCCAAACTAGCCCTCCTAGGTCATCTATTTTGGAACAGAGGGAGTACGTCTTTGCACTGCTATGATTTTGTGTTGTACATCATATCACTGAAACCCACTAGGCCAAACTAGCTCGCCTAGGTCATCGATCGCTAAGCCTACAATTTTAGGAGCTAGGGCTATTGGTCGATCGATGAGGGATAAGTATAAGCGTACCACGAGCTCATCAGCCCCAACGTTTCTATTCGGTGAGTGTTTTGCAAGTACTATAGCTCGCACAGTAGCTAGCCTACTAACACCAAGAATCATCAAACAAGCCCTGCTGATATGATAAACAGTTCAAACTTACATCTAATCATGCCATATATTACATCAAAAGCTGGTGAGGATACATCTGTTTCCATAACTCAGAGAGGGTTCGCATGATTCACTATCAAACAAAAGTAGCAAGATCCGCCCACATAAGACAGTGCACTAGCCCTAAGATGGTTTGATAACACGCATCATTCTGGTAATTAAACACAGGGCAATGCAAACTACCCTGAAGGATTAGCGCGACCAACTATTTCTTGTCATCGATCTCTCGGGCAATGACCACAGCACGGACAGCGGCATGGGAATCGATTTCTGGAGCGATGTCCGCAGGACTGATCGCGACATCGAAATCGATCTCTAGGGCGATGTCCACAGGATGGACGACGGCATCAGAATCGATCTCCGGGGCGATGCCAATAGGACGGGCCACGACATCGGAATCATCAAGGACGTCCACCGGCACCTGCACAACCCTAACATATTAGCAAGCACATTGCAAATAATCAAAAACCACAACTATGGTAATAAGCCATTATTTTTTACCTTGTGCAGCTCACCGGGGGATCTCATCCCTTTGGGGGCCATCTCCTCGTCCTCGATGGGGGCCATCACCTTGCCAGGGGAATACTACTTCTCAACGGCGACTATCTCCTCAAACTCGGTCTTGAGCCTCACATAGGTGGCAATCAAAGTTCCTGGGGTAGGCACGGTGGGGCCCTTGCTGTTCTTCCAACTTCCTTTGAGGAGTTCGTCCGCCAACGTCCTCAACTCTTTGGCCAATGCTTGTTTCTTGGAGTTCTTCGTCTCCATGGGTTGGCCCGCCAACATGGTCAACTCGTTGGTCGGTGCTCGCTTCTTGGAGATCGCTGTCTCCAGTGGATTGTCCACCGGCAACTCTTTGCCTAGTGCTGCAGGATCCATCAATGAACTTACAAACAAAAAGCAATCGAAAGGAAATCACAATCGCAATGAAAACAGGAAAAGAATAGGATGTGAGAATCGGTCGGTGCTTCGCAAAAAGAAGATTCTTGGAATGAAAATATAGCAACATAACTGATTCGCCCACCTTTCCTTCGTCGGTACAGAAGAAAAATGGCAGAAGTGAGTAGCCTGGAGTGAGGTTTTCTTCAAGAAAGGGAAGAAAGGGCTTGAATGAGCGTTCCAGTGAAATGATGGTTGCTTCGTCCAGTCCAACTTGGAGGCCACCTTCCAACTGATGGTAAAGGTGTGGGTTTTGTGATATGATGGGTCATGACGGCCACACCGGGGTTACAGGTGAGTCTCGACTGTAGCACCTCGCTGTGATTTGGTGGATGGCACGCGGGCCCGGATGCTTTGAAATGTCCCGCGTGTAGTAGATAGAGCGGCTAGTCATATAGGAGTGCTCAATATTGTGCACCGCGACCAAGGCGGAGAGGAAAACGAGAGAACTACGTAATTAATGCATGAGTTTAATTAGGGTAGTTTTGTAAAGTACAAGATACATTCCTCCAATCGCAAAATGCCTTGGTTCATGAGATTTGAGATTTGAGCCCTATAAACCGGAAGGGAGGGAGTACTGCACACGGTGTAGTCTAGTCACTTGTTTAAATCTCCAGAAAGGCAAATACTCCTTTCCGGTTTACAGGGCTATACTACTCCCTCCGTCTAGGTGTGTAAGTCATCTTACGAAAACCAAATAGCCCCAAAACACTTAGGCGCGGTGCATTAACTTCTACCTTGTTTCTTGTTTCTTGACATATCAACCAATAAGAGATGAGAGGTGTGCATGCTTTTAGTGACTTGCAATGGCTAGTTCATTGCATGCAATGCTATTAATTAGCAAATAAACATTGGTGACCCCAGGAGGAAATGGTGCTAAGCGCGTGGACCTATGCAGAATGAGTATCAACCAATGGATAATGGAGTTTAATTGTTAAACAATAGCAATTTTGTCTCATGCAAGAGCCTGGCTAGTACTCCAAGGAACCGCACCATGCGAGTGTTCGCAATTGCCACGTTCGGGTTGCGCTTGGTTCTTCGCCTCTTCGAAAAGACAAACAATAATGATGTTACTCCTACTTCTACAGTATCGAATCCATTGCTGCAAGTTCGTCCACCTCGTGCGGGAGGGATAGCGAAAGCTTTAACTTACTACTCCTTCCTTTGCGTCTATGACAGGTGGGCCCAACAGGTGGTTGGCCCTCCTATCATGCAGCCAAAGGCAGGTGCAGTTAAGGCACCGGAGCTCAGTCCGCGAGGGAGAGGGCGTTGTAGTAATCAAATTTCTCGGTCTTGTACGAGTTGACGATGATAGGGGTTACTTGCTTGCTAGGGTTGCTTGCTATGGTTGCTCACTACGTATATATAGGCCGGAGCCTCCGCGCTTGCTTGCTAGGGTTGCTCTATTCACACACTCTCATCCTCTCCAGATTTAAACAAGATAGGGGTAGTAACACTGTCTTTCTCCCTTCAAAAAACACTGGCTTTCTATCCTCACCGCTGGTTAGAGATCCGTACGTATCCCCCTCCACCGGTGAAGGGGAGGAGGGGCAGCGTTTAGGCCGTCGTCGACAGTGAGGGAGGAGACCCACTGCCGGCCGCACCGTTATCTCTGGCCGAGCGCCGGCGCGGGAGGTCCTCCGATCCCTTCGTCGTTGCCTGTGGGCGGATCCGGCCTCCCGCCGCCCACCTATCCACATCCTGATGACCTTCAGGTATATCTTCTCTCGAAACCGCCTTAGCTCTACTTCCCCAGCTCGCTACGTCGCTGCATGTGCATCATTTTCTACCTCTCAGCCCCTCTCGATCGGATGGTCCAACGTCACATTTTTTTCTTCTGTTATTGTTAGAGGTAAAGCTACTTCATGGAGTCGAATCTTGTACTCCCTCCGTCCGAAAATACTTGTCATTGAAATGGATGTATCTAGATGTATTTTAGTTCTAGACACATCCATTTTGATGACAAGTAATTCTGGACGGAGGGAGTACTTGGTTCAAACAAGATATAAAGTGGGGGTGGGGGAATTTAGTATGTACATCGGACTTGGTACAAACAGGAAGGGAAGTGGGTGAAAGTAGTACAGACTGGTCATCCAACTGGTCTCTTGGTCGAAAAGGGAAATATAGGGGTAACGCTATACACAGTGGTATGACCAGGACTAGATTTGCTATCCACACATAGGAGTAGGTGGCTAGAGTGAACAAAAATGGGACCAACCCAGATATGTTTCTTGGATGTTTGTTTCTCGGGGCAACAAACTATGAATCACCACTTTATGCCCCTGTTTACGTACATGGTGCTGGACTGCTGGTGCACCCACTGTCCCATGCCCTTATACCAAATATTTAGGACTCTGAATGTTTCCTCTGTGCCTTTTTGTGCAAACAGGGATATCCATATCACCTGGTTGCTGTTGTGACCTTTTGGTGCACTACACAAAACTCTTCTTAAAAGAAGTGACTTTTGTGCTGTTTAACTGGAATGTCAAAATGGAACAGTTGGTTCATTTTGGTGGAACTGCACAAAGGGAGATCTGTGTTCCAATCCTCATCATCCATATTGGCGCCATAACCTTCCTTTAGGTAAGAATGATATTTAATGCATGTGTTCATCTCTATTTTCTGACTGTCGTGAGAAAATAATGCTGTTTTTTACTAGTACACTTGTACTCCCTCACTGACAAAACCAATTCTAAATTAGAAGGCCAATCATGTACTTGGTTTCACCAACTGGTGAGGAGAAAGAGAAACAGAGCATGAAGAGGAAGAATAAGAAGAATAAACAGTGCCAAGGCGATCTTGCTGAAGCCAGAGGCCTCAGTCGAGGCCATTCAAGGGCTCCGACAATGACTACCTTACATGTGAGACAATCCTCCAGGGAGCCCTTCCACTTCTGTTGTCTCACTTAATTAATTAGGAGTACTTAAGTACCACTAATTTATTACTGCCTAATTTTCCTGTTGGAGTTAAACAAATCTTTAGTAGGACCCTATGTTGAATCATGTACATGTGTATGTTTGTCTATGGAGGTGAATCGTGTGGTGGAGCAGGGAGGGAATATTATTAGTGTCATGACATAATAGTGCTATTGTTTTGCATGTCAATTTATTGCCATTGGTTCAATGAGGCAATGTTTTGCGTATTGTCCATCATGAATTTGATGCTACTAGTTGAGTAATATGCTAATGTCTTCCTATCCTTTCTCACTAAGCTAATGAAGGTTTCACCTTGTTCCGACTTGTGCAAACAGGGATCATGTTGTGCCAATCATACATTAAATGGAACTACACAAGACAATACAATGAACTGTATCCCAGCCAGTGCTTTAACTCTGCTGGAAGTTCTTGATAATCTTTCGATATAATCTCAGCACTGGTAAACAAGAGTGATTTCAACCATACATGTGAAGTGCACAAAAATATATACTATTGTGTGATTCCAGTGAGTGCTTTATCATCTCTTATGGGACTACATGAATAAGCTTTTTTCTCAGGTTGGTACGGGCCTAAGGCCTTCATCCATATTAGTTTGCTGTCATCTCTATTTGTATCGTGCTACTGTCATGAGAAACTCCTTTATCTTTGCACGTTAAAGTTTTGCAACGTATGATAAATGGCAATGCTTTGAGTGTTGAGTTGAGCTAATTGGCACCAATTAAATAAACTAATACCTATATTTAAGCAAGACTACTATGTTGCTAACTTTACCCATTAAGATAATGAGGGTGCTTCTATTTGTTAGTGTATGTTTCATAAACTAGTCCCACTATTACAGTAATCTCACTCTCTCAATATATGTGCCAACAGGGATGCTCGATTTTGGTGGAACTACACAAAAACTTTGGGTGCTTCATTGCCTCGACAGCTTCCGTCCTTTCCTGTCAGTCGCTAAACTCCGCATGCTTTCTTCCTTTGCTATCAGTCGCTTGGCTTATCTCGGCTTCCAATCAAAGGAAATAGTAATTTATATGCTACCTCACACAAGTTGGTACTGGTCTTTATCCTGATTATTGTGCCTATCATATGTATTGGTAATTTGGTATTGTGCTACTGTTTGCTGATTTCATAAAGGAGTAATTTGGAGCCTGAACTCGCAGGCAAATCATTACATCAGGTGATTTCAGTAGAACTGCACAAAATGATCAGATGGACAGGTACTTATGTTGTT
Organism: Triticum dicoccoides; assembly: GCF_002162155.2. NCBI lineage: Eukaryota > Viridiplantae > Streptophyta > Magnoliopsida > Poales > Poaceae > Triticum > Triticum dicoccoides. The sequence continues at coordinate 75,854,662 of NC_041386.1, read as the reverse complement.
GCTATGTACTCCAAAGTTCACTTAGACAAGCATCGATGTTGACAAGAAGTGCCTATATTCATTCGAGTATCAACCGGTGTCAACCAATTGTCAAACTCCAAGTGTTAGGAGAGTGAACGCCAAAAATATTGCTTGGTGCATAGCCCAGAAAAACACAGTCCAGTCTTTGGTCCCAACTTGTGCCTTTTGGTTATCGGCACATATGGTAGCGAACTATATGGCATGGAGTCTAAAGATTCCAGACAATTTTGTTGACGCGTATATTCATCTGGCACTTAATCAGTCTGCACGCCAAGGATGCTCCATTTCAGTTGAACTGCACAAAAAATTTGGGTGGTTCATTTTCTCAACCGCCTCCTTTCTCGTCTTCAATGTAGAATTCTGGCGAGATACAGGACCAAGATGACCCAGTAAACTAGTTGGATGAAAGTAGTGGCCAAGTTTCTCAAACCTCCCTCGGCATGAGGCCACTATTTGAGGATAAACCTACAAGCAAAGTTCAGATTGTCTGTGTTGCCTCTTATGCACTCGAAAGTTTACTCGTACAAGAACTAATTTTAGCAAGAAGTACCTCCGATTGAACACCATTTACCAGTCTGTACCCTAGTGTAAGTGCATCTAGTGCCCCTTAGTGATTTTGGTGTATTGAAGACTTATAGGTTAAGGGACTAATGCGTGTGTGAGTGTACACAGGTCTATAAGTCTATGAGGAGTTTGATATTTACAGGAGAAGTCGACCCCTAAAAATGAATATCTTCGACTGAAGATTTTGGTATTTCTGAAGACTTTCATGAAGACTTTGAAAGTGAAGAAATTGGTGTGTCCGTGAAGACTTGATATTCATGCAAGGAATATGAAGCTTGAAGACTTATGTTTTCATAGTTTTGTTTTTCTCTTTCTTGACTCATAGGAAACACCGTACTGTTAAAGGGGGTCAAGGAAATACTAAGGAAAAATTTCCATGTGATGCTCAACTCAAAATCCTACACCTACCAATCCCTTTGAGTGAAGCCATTGGAAATCTCATACAGTTCAGTCAATTTCTTCAGTGACAGAGACGAAGTTCTTCTGGTCTCTGAGGAATTTGTCCTGACTGAGGAGTTAGGAATTCGCCAGTGCGGATTGCCTACACAGTGAGGAACATGATAGCCCTGAGGATTTTGGTACTCAAAATTCCGACCGTTGCTGTGCTATGCGCCAGCTGTTCCAAAATATCTATCCACCTAACAGTCATATCATTGAAGGGCATTTATGTCTTATCATGTCGGGCTGCTCCCTAGGCTATAAATAGCCGCCCCCTACAACCACTAGCTGAGAGAGGCTGCTCCGAAAGAAACCGACACTTGTCAATTTAGAGCAACCCATCCTCCGAGGACTTTGAGCGAAAATCATCAAGTGAGGAAAAACCAAAAACCCAAAACCCAAACACCTACAAACCCCAAGTGATTGAGCATCACTGAAGAGATTGATCCTGAGTGGATCCGACACTTGTTACCTTTGAAGACTGTGCTTCTTCCAGACGGTTAGGCGTCATGGTCTAGAGCATCCAAGAGGAATTGTGGATCGCCGGGTGACCAAGTTTGTGAAGGTTTGGAAGTCGCCTGAAGACTTACCACTAGTGATTGGACGAGGTATGTGTGACCTTAGTTCAAGGAGAATACGGTGAGGACTGGGTGTCTTGGACTAAGTGTCCTTGACTGGGTGTCCGGGACTGTGTGTCATCGAGTTTAAATACTCAGCCGCTCCAACCAGACGTACAACTGAGACAGTAGTTGGAACTGGTCTACCAAATCATTGTCTTCACCGAGCTTACTGGTTCTATTTCCTCAACTCTTTCATTTCCTCATAATTGTGTTGTATGTTTGTTCATATCTGTGTTAGAAGACCTTGACTCAAGACTTTCTCAATTTCCTCAGTTCAATTTCTTCAGTCTGTTTGTCTTCATCCTGTGTTATCCTATGATTACGCTTCCTGTACTCTGTCCCTGTCTTCATTTCATTATGATGACTATGCTTGTATTCTGTTGTGCTTACTTTTGAGTACTTATCCCGCTGCTAGTAGTTCTTCGTTAAGGAATTTCCTCACCGGCAAATTCCTCAGTGAAGAATTTCATCAAAATCGCCTATTCACCCCCCTATAGTCGATATAACGCACTTTCAATTGGTATCAGAGCAAGTTACTCCCTTGTTCTGTGTGATTTTGGTTTAACCACCTGGAGTTTTAGTTATGTCGACCGCAGGTATGAAGAAAGTGACATGCCCCATCTTTGACGGTCATGATTATCCCAAGTGGAAGGCCATGATGAGGAAGCGCGTCATGGCAATGAACAGCGAGCTGTGGACCGTCATTGAGATTGGTCTTACCGATCTATGCAAGATGGCAGACACTGATGATATTCACAAGTACACTCAACTTGACATCATGGCAAAGGATATCATTTGTTCCTGCCTATCCAGAGATGAATTCAGGTGCATTATGCATCTTTGCAATGCGAAGCTTATCTGGGACCGAATCTCTGACGTCTATGAAGGTCATCAAACTTGTCATGATCCCTGGTTTGAGGATTTCAAGGAATCACTCAAAACGATGACTTTCGAACCTGAACCATCATCTTCTGCACCATGCCTCATGGCAAAAGGTGCCAAGGTAACCGAATGTTCCTCATCCGAGTCTAGTGATGATGAATCTGATGATGATTTTGAACCTAGCTATACAAAGCTTGTTTATATTGCCACTAAACAACAAAAGGCTTTAGAAAAGGTTCAAAACATGCTAAATAAAAGTGATGATATGTTGGGTGAAGAAATGGATCGCACTGAAACTTTGACTGAAAATCTTCAAAGACTTCAGTCCAAGCTTGACAAACTTCAAAGTCATCATAACACTCTCTTATCGGATCATGAGAAGCTTTCTTATGAATTTCTTCAAAGAAAGCAAGACCTTGAGAAGCTAAGAGTCAGTTATGAAGATCTTCAGAAGGAGCGCGATTCATTACTTGCTCAACAAATCAGTGCATCTCAAGAAGAATTTGTTCCTCCATGCTTGAAGTGCATTGAACGTGAATCTGCTAATTCTTCACCTGAATGTTCAAATGCTGCTAATGTTTCAAATTCTTCACATGCCTCTGCTATCACTAATTCCTCATTTGAGGACATTGCTAGTATCACTCACGATGCAGGGCTGAAGGAATTGTACACAACATGCATGTACAAAAGCCTCAAAGGGCATCAGGCTCTTTGTGATGTGCTTAAAAAGCAAATCCTCAACAGGAACCCTAGGAAAGAGGGTATCGCCTTTGAGAGGAAACTCAATGCTGATGGTACATATTGGAAGCCTGAGCAGTACCCCAAAACTACATGGTTTGCTGCAAAGGGACCTCCAGTTGATCCATCTAACTTATCTGGATTTGCATGTGAATCTCCTCATTCTGATGATGAGTCAATTGACTCCAACTATAAGCTATTCAAAAATCAGAATGGTGAAGTATTTCCTAGATATGTTGGCACTAACTGCAGGAACGGCTCCCCTTTGAAGAAAATTTGGGTTCCCAAAAGATGCCTTGAAAATCTTCAGGTGAATGTCATCATGACGCCACCTGTGAAGAATAGGAACCCTAGATCAAATTCTTCATATGGATCAAAGTCCTCATATGAACATCATCGTGCTAACCCGTCTGTTTCGCAGGGAAGATCTAAGGATTATGGATATGTGCATTATTCTTCAAATCATTATGTCCATAAGTCCTCGAAGAATTTCTCTGCTTACTCTTATGCTTACTCTAACCCCTCTTATGTGAAACGAAATGGACTGGCTTCTATGCCATCCTTCTTGTATGGAGCTCGCAGAATGATGAACTCTTTGCCACCCCTTCAGATGTGGGTGGTGAAGAAAAAGAACTAATCTCTTCTGCAGGGTCAGGTCTCCAGACGCACGTAATCGTCTGAAGAATTTGCTGGATACCTGAGCATGCCTGAAAGGACGCAGGCTAATCATGAAGAAATGAACTTTCATTTCTCACGTCCTCATATTGCTTTATTAGTTCTTTTACTTGATGAAATTGATCTAATGAATTGATGTCATATTCTTCACTGATGAAGTATATGAGTTTGTAAGCTGCACTAATTCATCTGCAGGATGATCAACCCAAAGCCACTGAGTGGGTCCTCGATAGTGGATGTACAAACCACATGACTGGTGACAAGAATCTATTGATGGATGCTCCATTATCAACGTCGCATCTGAAGCATATCATCTTTGCTGATAAAGGCAAAAGTCAGGTATTGGGTCTAGGTAAGGTTGCGATTACAAAGGATCGACACATGGACAAAGTCATGCTTGTTGAGTCCTTAGGATACAACCTTATGTCTGTCTCAATGCTTTGTGATCTAGATATGGTTGTTGTCTTTGGCAACAACGTTGTGTTGTGGTTATGGAAGCTGACAATTCCAAAGTCTTCGAAAGGCTTTAGGAGAGGAGACCTGTATATTGTTGACTTCTCTACAGGACCACAACCAGCCGTGTGCTTACTTGCAAAAGCTTCAGAAGGCTGGCAATGGCATCGACGACTTGGTCATGCAAGCATGAGGAATTTGCACACGCTTGCGAAGAAAAAGCATGTCATTGGCATCAAGAATGTCAAATTCCTCAAGGATCACCTATGCGGAGCCTGTGAAGCTGGGAAGATGACCAAGGCCAAGCATCCAGCAAAGACTATCATGACCACCACTCGCCCATTTGAATTGCTTCACATGGATCTCTTTGGTCCTAATCATTATTCTTCTATCTCAAATGAAGCATCTCAATATGGCTTTGTTATTGTTGATGATTATTCTCGTTACACATGGGTACACCTTGTTACTTACAAACATGAAGTGCAGGAAGTCTTCAAATGATTTTCCTCGAGGGCTTCAACCAACTTTGGTGTGAAGATCAAGCACATCAGAAGTGACAATGGCACTGAGTTCAAGAATTCTGGTCTCGATGACTATCTTGATGAACTTGGTATTACTCATGAGTTATCTGCTCCTTACACTCCTCAGCAGAACGGCGTCGTGGAGCGCAAGAACAGGACTCTTGCTGAGATGGCTCGCACTATGCTTGATGAATACAAAACGCCTCATCGTTTCTGGACTGAGGCAATTGATACTGCATGCCACATCATCAACAAAGTATATCTTCACAAATTCTTCAAAAAGACTGCCTATGAACTCCTCACTGATAAGAAACCCAATGTAAGTTATTTCAAAGTCTTCGGTGCTAAATGTTGGATTAGAGATCCTCATCACAACTCAAAATTTGCACCGAAAGCACATGAAGGTTTTATGCTTGGTTACGGAAAGGACTCGCACACCTACAGAGTCTTCAACAACGTTCTTCACAAAGTTGTTGAAACTGTAGATGTGTGGTTCGATGAAACTAATGGCTCGCAAAGAGAACACCTACCTACTGTGATAGATGAACCAGCACCTGAGGAAACTATCAAGTTCAAGGCTACTAAGGATGTCATTCCTACTGAAGAATCTGCTGAAGAATTCATTCAAGAACATGAAGAACATCGAGCTAATGCACCTGAAGAAAATGGTGCTAAAGAAAACGCTAATCAAACTCTTCAATGACAACCAGCTCATCCTCGCATTGCAAAAGAAGTGCAAGTTGAAAAGATCATCAATGACATCAAAGCGACAGGTCCTCTCACACGCTCAAAAGCTTCACATTTGTCTAACTTTTGTGGGCAATATGCTTTTGTCTCCATTACAGAGCCCACTAAGGTAGATGAAGCATTTCTGGAGCCTGAGTGGATTCAGGCCATGCGAGAAGAATTACATCAGTTCGAGCTCAACAATGTCTAGGAACTGGTCAAACATCCAGATCCTCGCAAGCACAATATCATCGGCACAAAGTGGATCTATCGCAACAAGCAAGATGAAAATGGCCTTGTTGTGAGGAATAAGGCACGGCATGTAGCTCAAGGCTACACACAGGTTGAAGGAATTGATTTCGATGAAACTTTTGCACCTGTTGCTAGACTTGAGGCTATTCGCATATTACTTGCTTATGCTAACCATCATGATATCACTCTATATCAAATGGATGTGAAAAGTGCATTCCTCAATGGTAAGCTTGAGGAAGAAGTATATGTTGCTCAACCCCCAGGTTTTGAAGATCCAAAGAATCCTGACAAAGTCTTCAGACTCAACAAGGCCCTCTATGGACTCAAGCAGGCCCCACGGGCTTGGTATGATACTTTGAAGGAACTCTTCATGAAGAAAGGCTTCAAACCCGGTTCACTCGACCCTACTCTTTTCACTAAATCTTATGATGGTGAATTGTTTGTGTGCCAAGTATATGTTGATGATATTATCTTTGGCTGTACTGACCAACATTATAGTGATGAATTTGCCTATATGATGAGTGAAGAATATCAAATGTCAAGTATGGGAGAGTTGAAATTCTTCTTACGTCTTCAAATTCGTCAACAACACAATGGCATATTCATATCTCAGGAGAAATACCTCAAGGATGTACTGAGGAAGTTTGGCATGCAAGATTGCAAAGGTGTCAAAATTCCTATGCCCACAAATGGCCATCTGTTCACTAATGAAAATGGTATTGACTTTGATCATAAGGTATACCGCTCCATGATAGGTTCCTTATTATACTTATGTGCATCTAGGCCAGATATAATGCTTAGTGTTTGCATGTGTGCCTGATTTCAAGCTGCACTGAAGGAATCACACCATAAGGCTGTGAAGCATATTCTTCGATATCTAGCTCACACACCAACACTTGGATTATGGTACCCCAAGGGCTCGGCTTTTGATCTTGTTGGATATTCTGATTCTGACTATGCTGGTGATCGTGTGGATCGCAAGTCAACATATGGTACATGTCATTTCCTTGGACGATCTTTGGTTTGTTGGTCCTCGAAGAAATAGAACTGCGTATCACTATCTACTGCTGAAGCTGAGTACATTGCCGCTGGTTCTTGCTGTGCCCAATTGCTATGGATGAAGCAAACTCTCAAGGACTACGGCGTCAACATGAAGAATGTGCCTCTCTTATGTGACAATGAGAGTGCCATCAAGATTGCTCACAACCCAGTTCAGCACTCGAAGACAAAGCACATTCAGATTCGTCATCATTTTCTTCGTAATCATGTGTTGAAGGGCGACATTTCTATTGAGCATGTGAAGACTGAAGAACAGCTAGCCGATATCTTCACAAAGCCCTTGGATGAGAAGAGATTTAGCAAGTCGCGGTGTGAGCTAAATATCCTAAAATCTTCGAATGTTCTTTGAAAAGGACACTCATCCTAACATTTATGCAAAATTGATGACTTAGATGTGCAACACATGAAGAAACGTTTTACTTCAATCAATGAAGAATAACGCTCTTAGTGTGAAGAAATTAATGAAGAATTTGATTCTCAGAACCCTACGATAATTGTACGTGGTGTCTGAAATCATCATTCTTATACGGTGGGTCACGCCACCACCAAAAGTTGAAATTCCTCAAATTATTCATATTCCTCAACTTTGCATAGTCTTCACTGGTTCCGTTGTTTTTCTTCATTGGCTATATATATATATATATATATATATATATATATATATATATATATATATATATATATATATATATATATGAGTTTATGTCCTCTACAGCATTCACTTATTGCTATTTCTTCAAGTTGGTTTTCTGCTAAGTGAATGTGATCGGACCCTTCCCCTCTATGCTATACTCAACCCAATCTGTTCACAAATTCTTCATGTGCGTTCTATTTGAAACTCGTTCAAAATCTTCACTATGTCCTTGTCAGCTGAAGAAATTGAGAACGGAACTTTAAAACTAATCTTATCCAAATTTTCGGTTTTGCCGCTCAAATCGTTCCGCATCCCATGATAAATTTTTAATTCACCCACGATCTTACACGATCTCCACTACACAGTACGTGGGTGACACATGTCGTGCGAAGGAGAAGGATCAGGGGCACGTTCATCCCAAATCTTCGGGCGAACAGTTTTTCACTGCTACTATAAATACCCCCTCATCCCTTCCTCACTTCCTTTACTCCGCTCGATCTCTCTCTCCCACTCAAGCTTCCCAAACCCTAGCGCCGCCGCTACTCCATCGTCGCCGGTGAGGAAGAGCTTCACTGCCTCGACCTCGTCGTCGTCGTACTCGCACCGACCGCGGAAATCTTCACCTCCGCCGCCGCCGTAGACGTCTTCCTCCGCCAAGTTAGGGCGTGGAAGATCTACACCGACGAACTCCACTGTTTCACCTCATTGTTCGTCATGTTCTTCATTCAGGGTAATTAAAAGTTACTTTTACTGCCCTCTTTGATTCGAAGTTTCTCTATAAAATCTTCAAAGGTGTTTTATTCTTCAAATCTTCACACACTAAACACCTCACATGTCATCTGTTCTTGATTCGTTTCTCTAAGCATCATTTTTCTTCAAGATTCCTCAATTGTGTGGATCTTCGATCTATACAACTCTGGAACCTAAGACAAAGAATGCTTAGTGAAAATCTTCAAGACTCATCTGGTCAAATTCCTCAAACTTGTTCTTTTTGAAAAACCTTCTGAGAACGCATATGACCTCTCCAAATTCCTCGCAACTATACTCTGTTCACAGGTACACATGTCAGCTGCTGAATCACTAGGTTCTCATCAACTTAACTCATTTGTAGCGTTCCTCGAAGAAAAGTTGCATGCTTCTTCAGAGAATTCGAATGTTCAAATTCCTCAACTAAAGAAAATGGCTGATGGTAAAAGGCCACAGAAGGGAGGAAAGAGGCCTGAGGTAAATACAGCGTTTGAAATCCCTGATGACATATATGCTGGGTACTGCACACCTACTGAGGAAACCAAGAATGAGCGCAAAGTGCGCAAATAGAGGATAGAGAGGAGATGGGCAAGAGAATGAAGGGAGTACAGATATGTCACTCCTAAGTACATGAAGAAATTTGCACTCAATCCTCCATGCCCAAGAGCTCCATTGGCACCTGGCCAAGTAGCAGATCCCACCAGCCTCAAGCGCGGTGAGGACTATCCTGATGAATGGGCCAAGCGCCAAGGCAAGTTGGCCAAGCAAGCCAGAGAAGCAGTGAGGAAATTCAATGAAGACTCTGTTGTGGCTGCTGCTACTTCTGCTGAGGCCTCTGTCAAGCCGAGGAAATCCATGTCTAAGAAGCCTGCTCGTAAGCCACGTGCTTCACCAACAGTGCCCTCACAGCCAAGTTCCTCAGCTGCGCCCTCACGGCCAGACTCTTCAAGGTCCTCACGACCAATCCCTCAAGCTGCTCCTTCAAAATCCTCAGCACCTCCTCCAAAGTCCTCAGTTGTTCCGACAAAGTCCTCAGCACCTGCGCATCTGGCCTCATGCCAAAGGACTACAGGCATCTCCATTGCCTCTGGTGTCTCAGCAAGCTCCTCAGCTACACCAAATTCTTCATCTGGCCCCACTCTAATGAAGACCAAGGCAACTGCTGGACGAGGTCCTCGGCCAAGTCCTCAAAAGAAGCAAGTCGCTTTCCAAGTGTCATCTGAAGAAGATGAAGCTGATGATGATGAACTTGCAGAAATCATCAGAGACAGACAAGTTAGGGCCGCTAGAGCCAAAGGCACACCTATGCCACTGCTTTTGGATCCCAAGCTGATCCTCGACTACATTGATCTCTGGCACAGGGACCCAAATACTCCTATGCCTGACTTCAAGCTGACGCCTGGTCAAAATCACATGCTGACTCATTTCATCCAAGAGGAGAAATGGAAATATGATCAGGCCAGGTAGATCAAGAAGGCCCAGTATAGAAAGGAGAAATACCTGAAGAACAACATTGTCACTATGACCACTGATGAACTTGTAAAAATCCAATCTGAAATCAAAACCCTCAGCGATGACTTCCAAGCCTACTATGCTGATTGGCAAGGAGCCAAAGTTAGATTTGTAAAGATAACTGAATAGTTCACTTCAAATGTTGCTGCCCCAACGCAACAGGAAATTCCTCAGGCTGAAGCATCTGCTCAGCTGACTGAAGAACATGCTAGCACCGCTGATGACAATCAGGATGCTGAAGAAAATGTGAGTTCCAGGGCTGATGACTGCATTCCAGCCACTGAAGAAATTGCCAGGGCACCCACTAGTGGTGTGCCTGAAGAGACTGAAGAACTCAGGGCAACTACATCAGTTGTGCCTGAAGAAAATCAACCAGATTCCTCAGCTGCTCCTGCACCAACTTCAACTCCAATCCTTCCATCTGCATCAGATGTGAAGAAGACCAAGGCTGCAGAGCATGCTGCAGTGAAGAAAAGGAAAGCATCGGCTGCTTCAGATTCTTCAGCTTCGAAGAAAATGAAGCCTATGACAAGCTCATTTGCAAATCCGATTGATGTTGTTCCCATCTCAACCAGGCCATCAAAGGACCTTGTTCCTTTTGATGAAGAATATGTGATCCCCAGCGGACTTGATAAAGAAACTCCTTCTGCTGCTTCGTCTGAACCGTTGGATGAAGAAATTGAAGTGGATGCGATCTCTTCAACACCTATCATCTCCTCGCCTATGCCTCAGTTCACAGCTGAAGAGGCTGGCGTTGAAGAAATGGAAGATGAAGATATGGACATTGGCTGCTCCACACCTGTAATCAGTGATGAATTCTAGGAAAGTCAGCATCCAAACTCTCCAATGTTCACCCCTCTATAGCAAATTCCTCAGTCCCCCCCCCACAAACTGTTCACATGGGATCTGAAGAAACTCATCCCACTGCATCTGTCCATGAGGAAATTCCAGCCACTAGCGCTGAAGAAACTGCTGCTGCTGAACAACCAACTACGCAGACTGCCACTAAGGAAGAACCAGAAATTCCTCAGCCTGAAGAACCTGCGATTAAGATTCCTGGGGTCGTGATGCAACTCACTGACACTCCTCTACCAAATCCAAAGGATCCATTCTCACGCAAGCAAAAGTTCAAGGCTGATGATTTCTTCGGCGAGCACGTATTCTTCAAAGATTATAACCCATATGACTCTGCTCGCATTAGGAAGAGGCGTTTTTGGACTACTAGTCAAGCCAATTTCTATTCCTCAGTGTTGTTCAACAAGGAGAAGATTTTATACCATGAGCATATTCCTCATGTGGATATGGAATCTCTGCCGTGCTTCGCACTAGTCCTCAATGTTCTTCACGATGCTGGACTGCTCAATTTTTGCTCTGACATCTCCGATTGGAATGAAGAACTGATTCTTCAATTCTATGCAACGCTGCACATCACCGGAAATGCTAAAGATGTGAATTCATGGGTGCTGGACTGGATGTCTGAAAACACACACTACACTGCACCAGCCTCTGAATTGCTTCGTGCTCTACCACTCAGTCCTCCCCTTGAAGAAGCTCGTTGCATCTACAGTGAACCTGAGCTCACACATCATTACATGCAAGTGCTGATGAAGCCTTTGAAACTAGGTCAGGCACCACGAACAAAATTCCTCGTGAAGGAATTGCTGTACGTGCCCAGAACTGTCTATCGTATTCTTATGAGGACAATCAGTCCTATCAAAGGCCATGACTCATCTGATGAGGAAATTGTTGGCATCATGAAGAATCTGGTATTCAACATCGTTCATGGCATTCCTGTCAACTATCACGATTTCTTCATGAGGACTATGGCTAATGTTGCACTGTCTTTGTTTGAGCTGAAGCCTTATGCACCTTGGATCATGAGATTCCTCAGGACAAGGTATTCACTCAACTACAAAGCTAATTTCCAGAATCATCTCAGCTACTTGCCCCCAATTGAAGTCCTCAAGCAGACATATTCCTCAGTTGATGGAAAGGGCAAGGCACCAGCTGTAATTGATGAAGGCATTTGTCCATTGGATGGTCAGTTTCGCAAAGCTGCATCTTATTCCACCAATGATGACTCTGCCACACATGACTCTGCTAATGCTCCCAAGTCCACTCCTCAAGCCACTGCTCCGCGCGTGATGACAGACCGTGAACTTCTTCTTAGTCTTCACTAGAAGGTGGATCGAAATCACAAATGGGTTAAACATCAGTTTGGTTCACTTCTTCACAACATGACTGCCACACACAATGCAGTGAAGAAAAACCACTACTACCTCCATCAAGTCTTCGGTCGCACCTGGGCAATCCTGTCACATCTGTATGGTGAAGAAGATCTGAAGAACATGGGTCTTAATGAAGATTTTGACTGGTCTGCACCTCCACCGAAGAAATTCAAGAAGGTCAAGGTTCCTTCTCTAGTGGCCAGCTCATATTCTTCATCGCGCGACACTGATGAACATGAAGATTTAGATGACATTGCGGCAGGACCTACATCAACCCACGACCCCAACAACGCTGGCGCTCCTTCATCAACTTGATTATGTTCAGGGGCGTTAGTCCTTAGTTTCGATCCTTTTGGTCATTTGATGACAAAGGGGGAGAAATTTGAGTTAGTTTTCAAGCGGGTCTATTTTATCGCCCATATACATCGTTTTTTTTTTGCTAAGTTACAACTCTCGTTCTTCTGAAACTTTATTGGACCGAGTTGTAATCTTAAACCCGATGGTGCTCTGATAATTTTGATGCACTATGCTCTGATACTCTTTTCTGCATGCTTATTCCTCGTTAATATTATTACACGCATGCTGAATTTCATCAGGCACCATATTTCATCATGCATTTCAAATTCTTCATATTATATGTTAAATGCGTGTATGAATTACAAGATATAGGGGGAGATCTCCATGATTCAACTCTTCAAGTGTGCATTGCTTTAAAAGCAAATTCCTCACTATGCACATCTTCAGGGGGAGTTCTTCTATATCTTGCAATTAAATTCCTCAATATGAGTATTTAGACTTCATATGTTTATCCCCGTTGAAAACTTAACCTATATTGTCATCAATCACCAAAAAGGGGGAGATTGTAAGTGCATCTAGTGCCCCTTAGTGATTTTGGTGTATTGAAGACTTATAGGTTAAGGGACTAATGCGTGTGTGAGTGTACACAGGTCTATAAGTCTATGAGGAGTTTGATATTTACAGGAAAAGTCGACCCCTAAAAATGAATATCTTCGACTGAAGATTTTGGTATTTCTGAAGACTTTCATGAAGACTTTGAAAGTGAAGAAATGGGTGTGTCCGTGAAGACTTGATATTCATGCGAGGAATATGAAGCTTGAAGACTTTCGTTTTCATAGTTTTGTTTTTCTCTTTCTTGAGTCATAGGAAACATCGTACTGTTAAAGGGGGTCGAGGAAATACTAAGGAAAAATTTCCATGTGATGCTCAACTCAAAATCCTACACCTACCAATCCCTTCGAGTGAAGCCATTGGAAATCTCATACAGTTCAGTCAATTTCTTCAGTGACAGAGACGAAGTCCTTCTGGTCTCTGAGGAATTTGTCCTGACTGAGGAGTTAGGAATTCGCCAATGCGGATTGCCTACACAGTGAGGAACATGATAGCCCTAAGGATTTTGGTACTCAAAATTCCGACCGTTGTTGTGCTATGCGCCAGCTGTTCCACAATATCTATCCACCTAACGGTCATATCATTAAAGGGCATTTATGTCTTATCATGTCGGGCTGCTCCCTAGGCTATAAATAGCCGCCCCTACAACCACTAGCTGAGAGAGGCTGCTCCGAAAGAAACCGACACTTGTCAATTTAGAGCAACCCATCCTCCGAGGACTTTGAGCGAAAATCATCAAGTGAGGAAAAACCAAAAACCCAAAACCCAAACACCTACAAACTCCAAGTGATTGAGCATCACTGAAGAGATTGATCCTGAGTGGATCCGACGCTTGTTACCTTTGAAGACTGTGCTTCTTCCAGACGGTTAGGCGTCATGGTCTAGAGCATCCAAGAGGAATTGTGGATCGCCGGGTGACCAAGTTTGTGAAGGTTTGGAAGTCGCCTGAAGACTTACCACGAGTGATTGGACGAGGTCTGTGTTACCTTAGTTCAAGGAGAATACGGTGAGGACTGGGTGTCTTGGACTAAGTGTCCTTGACCGGGTGTCCGGGACTGTGTGTCCTCGAGTTTAAATACTCAGCCGCTCCAACCAGACGTACAACTGAGACAGCAGTTGGAACTGGTCTACCAAATCATTGTCTTCACCGAGTTTACTGGTTCTATTTCCTCAACTCTTTCATTTCCTCATAACTGTGTTGTATGTTTGTTCATATCTGTGTTAGAAGACCTTGACGGAAGACTTTCTCAATTTCCTCGGTTCAATTTCTTTAGTCGGTTTGTCTTCATCCTGTGTTACCCTGTGATTACGCTTTCTGTACTATGTGTCTGTCTTCATTTCATTATGATGACTATGCTTGCATTCTGTTGTGCTTACTTTTGAGTACTTATTCCGCTGCTAGTAGTTCTTCGTTAAGGAATTTCCTCACCGGCAAATTCCTCAGTGAAGAATTTCATAAAAATCGCCTATTCACCCTCCCTCTAGTCGATATAACGCACTTTCACCTAGGTAATTAAAGTTCGTCCATGGATAATATTGGTTGTGATCTCAATCATTTGGATGCATAGACATACTGAACATGTGTATATCTGAATCTTTTTGTAAATTATGTATGAATATTGTCATGTGATCTATCAATCATTTGGATGCATAGATATGCCGAGCTTGTGTATATATGAATCTTTTGAGTTGTTGATTGTGAATGTTGGCTATGGATATGAACGTGCCCTGTGAACCTGAGTTTGATATGAATGTTTACCTTTTCTATTGTATTTGTGTGTGAACTTGTTAGTATGCCTACTGTGGGGTATAAAACGCGGGTCTCTTATAAAAGTAATGTTGTGTCCAATTTATGTTTTCCCTTCTAACCACATTAAATATATTTATATTATTACTATTATCATATATTTTATAGAGACTTATATATACATTATAAAAACATCCCAACTTATAAAAGTAAATGTTTAACGGAAGTTGGCAAGGAAAATCCTGATTGTTTTTGACTCACAGGCAAGGAAAATCCTGGTGATTGCGTACAAAAGCTTGCGAAGATTTTAAGGACCAATTTAATAATAACGCGCTCATTTTTATTTTGAGCAATAACTCGCTAATTTCTTAATTATATATATATATATATATATATATATATATATATATAATGTGCCTCTCCGGTTTATTCTTTGATATTAATTGCTCCTTCTAACATAACATTATACTCCCTCCGTCCGAAAATACTTGTCATCAAAATGGACAAAAAATGATGTATCTAAAACTAAAATATATCTAGATACATCCCTTTTATCCATTTTGATGACAAGTATTTCCGGACGGAAGGGGTATATATAACGAGCCCACCTAATACGTGTATTTCAAGGAAGTGCAAATGGGCTGGGATTTCTTAGAAAATATAAATGGGTCTGATTGACGCGAAATTATTTGTTCAGCCAGCCCAGCAAATGGACTGTACATTCTAGAAAACATGGGTTAAATATATGCCACATTTTTGCAGGCTGACATGTGGGCCAATAGGTCGAAGCCTACGCAGGGCGTTGTCAACTTGGTCAACAAATGATTGTGTCATCCACAGCCATTGGATTTATATCCAACGGCCGGCATGCACCTTCAATCTCTCATCTTCTTCCTCCAGCGTCGCCGAGACCGTCTGGTCCGGCCTCCGGCGGCTAGCGGCTCTGCTTAGCACGCATCGCTGCGAAGCGCTACCCCACCGCCGGCCAGGCTATCCCTCCATCCCTCGACACCTCCTGTTATTCTCCACAGACTACAGCCCCACCCCGCAATAGAACTAGTTATAACCCTTCTCCTCCTCTCAATCTGTGACTCCACTGCCGCGTTTTCCCATCTCCAAGTCGTTCCCGTCCGGGCCTCGCTGTCGTCCACCGCCTCGCTGCTTTCGGTGCGGCGTGGTCAACAAACGAGAGTCGTCGGAAGAGGACTTTACGTGGAGAGCCTGATGGTTGGGACCCACGAGGTCCATGGTCGCACGTAAGGAAAGTTCCTCCTTATTAAGCTGGAAAAAAATGTTTCCTCCACCTGACAGCTAGGACCCACCGGCTGTATCTTCGCACGGAAGGAAGTGCCTCCTTGTTTTGCAAAAAAAATTATTCATCCCGTTGACAGCTGGGACCCGTCAGATTTGGTGACGGACTTGTGGGCCTACTAAGCGGACGTGTACGCGCGGCTTTGTCAACTTAATCAACAAATGATTCTAGCAGCTGGACCGTTGGATGTTAATCCAACAGCCATGCTCCTTCTTCAACCTCTGTTCTTGCTCCTGTCTCCCGTGGGCGGCATCACGGCCAGGGCCGGCCCTAAGCCATGGCGAGGAGTGCAGCCGCCTAGGGCCCAGCATGTCCAGGGGCCCACCCTCTCTGTGCACATGTATTGATACATTTGAAGGGAAAAAACTGAGGAAGGTAGCACTCGCAACCCATTAAGGATGGTGGAGCCAGCCATGAGATTAAATCCTAATTGCTTCGTTTTGTGTGAGACAGCGCCGCCGGTTCGTTCTTCTTTCCGTCCAATCTTCTTCCTCTCCCAATTAATTGCACCAAGTCCCCAGGGGGCCGGGACCCAAGCGACGCTCATGAATGGATTTTTAGCTGTATCATCTCCTTAATTTCTTTGCCAGTGAGTTTTGTACTACTAGTAGATAGGTTCTTTCGTAAGTACCCAAGGCGACAAGGCCCTGGTGGTGACCTCCTTGGCACCGGCGACGAGCTGAAGATGAACCACATTTGGCTTGCCGCTAAGGCGTTGACACCAGCACCGGTCCATAGCTAAATTGTTCATCCTATGGATTGTCTGTCTTTTCTTGCTTATTGCGAATTATATGACGATTCTCTTGCATGAAATTCTCACACAAGTAATTGTTTCATGTTAAAGATGATCGACCATCACCACATTACCACATGACAATTAGATGTTGCTGGGGGTTTATCTTGTGACATTTCTCTACTGTTCTTGTATGGAAGGTGTTTGTGTTTTTGTTCAAATTTCAAATTGCCACTTCTAGATAGATCATAAAATATTTGTTTAAAATTACTGTTGTGTCATATGGATAGTTTGAACGAACTTGCGGCTGCGATGTGCAGCAGCGAACATGGAGACGTAAGGTGTGACAGTAAGGCCCATTGTACCATGTTCGCACTAGGGCCTCCGAGATGCTAGGGCCGGCCCTGATCACGGCTGTGCTGCCGCGCACCCGAACCAGTGAAGTTTCCCACTCCTCTCCATCTGCGACTCCACTACAGCTTAATAAATAGTAAGGTCTTCGGTTTTAGCCCGGTTTTCCGTAGATTAACCGGGCAATTCTCTTCTTCTTAATTAATCGACGAGGCAATTCTTTTGCCTCTGTTTCAAAAAAAATAGTAACATCTAACTGAGCCAGTTAGTTAGATGCGTACACTTGGTGTAGTAGGATCTTTATTTAGTTTGATGCATACACTTGTTCTTTTTTGGTAGCCCTTTTGTAATGATGGCTGATGTTTGGTTTGGAAGAGAGAGTTGCGTCTTCACTCTTATGGCCTGCTTACTACTTCTGTTGCACCCCCAGCCCTGGTTGCTGCTGCTGCTGTTTTCAATGTACAATCAGTGGTATATTTCGTCTGTTGGTTGAATAAATGTGTTGTTAGAACGACAAACACAATGTTTTGGAAGTCGTTGCACGGTTTGATCCTTTAGTGCCCCGTACCGTACGTAGCGCATACTATTTATCGTACGGAACACATTTTTTTTGAAACTCCGAACACATTTTCCACTTGTTGATAACATGCAGCCCACTGATGAAGGCTCAATAGAGAAGCCCATAATTAACTAGAAGGGAGGCTCTCACATGAATCCAGCCCAGGTACATGCTCATGGTCCCCTAAACATAAATAAATAAATAAATAAATAAAGCGAAATGCTCATGCACCAGTTCTTTGGGAAAATAGGTAGCCCAGTATTTCTTTTTGAAGAATACCCAAGCTAGGCCTATTTGTTTTCTCCGAATTACTGGGCTGCAAATCTTTCAAGACGAGGAGGGATGCATTCCGGCCTGGCTTAAGAGTATGGTCAATGTCTGTTAAAAGTAATATCAAAAGGGGTTGAAAAATCCAAAAAAATTATAGCAAATGGGATTTAAGTTTCTTTTTTTGTTTTTGTTCTTCACTGATATCTTATACATATTTCATTGGATTTAACATGACATAGTACTAATTATTTTTAAATTTGTTTTAGTATGGCTATTAATTTTTGGATTAAGAATATTCCGTTCCCCAGCAAAAATTTGCGAATTTTCAAAATTTCTCACATATTTAGTTAATTTTTTGACCCTGGTACTGACCAGAAAATGGCCAGCAATTCTAAAAATGGAAAACGGGCTGCAATAAATTTCATATGAATTAGAAAATGAGTAAAAATTATAAAAATAATAGCAAATGGGCTGTACACGCCACAGATTTCGAGGCTGACTTGTTTACGCAAGGCTTTGTCAGTGAACACACGATTCTAGTAGCAGTTAGTGTTGGATGTCCATCCAACGGCCGACGTGCTTCTTCAATCTCTGATCTTCCTGCTCCAGCTGCCTAAACTAGCGCCGGCGGGACTGCCTGCTCCCTCCTCTTGTGGCCCGCTGTGATGCCGCATAGGCTTCCCCGGCCCACCCTACTCCCTCCGCTGGCCTGGCCGCACGCAATCAACTGCCTCCTTATTATGCGAAAAAAAGATTCCTCCCACTGACATCTGGGGTGCACCGGTTGGGAGGCTGACCTGTGGGCCTACTAAGTTGACGCGTACGCAGGGCTTGTCAACTTAGTCAACAAATGATTCTAGCAGCAGTAACCGTTGGATTTGAATCGAACGGTCCTGCTACTTCTTCAATCGCTGCTCTTCTTGCACCAGCCGCCCAAACCAGCGCCGGGGAGACCGCCTGCTCCTGCCTCCAATGGCCGGCTGTGCTGCCGATGAGGCCTCATCGCCCCCTACTACTCCCACCGCTAGCCAGGCCCTGCGGCGACGGTAGCCTCACACCGCAGCCCAACCAGTGAACCCTCATACTCCTCTCCGCGTGGGCATCCACTGTCGTGTCTTCCCCGGCTCCGCGTCGTCCCCTTCCTAGGCCTCGCCATCGTCCACCGCCTTGGTGCTCTCGGCGCGGCGTGGTCAACGTGGTCAACGACATTCCATCGGAAGAGTACTGTACGTGGAGAGGCTGATAGCTGTGTCCACAGCCACAGCCCAATTTTTTGTGATTTGCCATGTAAGTCGCTTTGTCAGGCCTGTTGGGCTACAAATCTTTCAAGATGGGGAGAGCTTTCATTCGGCTGGACAAAAAAATGACCCATCAGTAATGAGAAATGGGTTGTACATTTTTAAAACACATCAAACCGACAATTAGTTTCAAATATCTTTTTTTCATTTCGAGATTTGAAATTACATTAATTTTTATGCGTGGAGAATTTGTTGGATTTTATATTGATATACATTTATTTTTAAAATCAGTTTGAATGTGAGTCAAAATTTTGGGATTAAAAACAGTTCAGACCGCTCTGAAATATGCAAAATTTCGTATAATTTTTTAACTGTGGCCACAATATGGGCTGTAATGCTAACAAAAAGAATATGGGCTCCAAAAAAACCTTAATAATTAGCAAATGGGTTGTAAATTATTAGAAATAATGGCAGATGGGTTGTACGCTATTTTCCACAGATTTGAGGCTTTCCTAAAAAAACAGGTTGACGCACAAGCAGTGACTGTTGGATGGCCATCCAACGGCCGCCGTGCTTCTTCAATCTCTGCTCTTCCTGCTCCAGCCGCTCAAATAGGCGCCGGCGGGACTACCTGCTCCCTCCTCCCCGCGGCCGGCTCTGCTGCCACGCAGGCCTCACCGCCCCACCGTACTCCCATCGCTATACTAGCCATCCCTCTATTCACCCACACCTGCTGTTATTCTCCGGCGATGGCAGACGAACCAGTAAACCCTCGTACAGTCGTAGTCCCCTCTGCGTGGGAAACAACTGCCGAGTCTTCCCTGCCTCCGTGTCGTTCCCTTCCTAGGCCTCGCCGTCGTCCACCGCCCTGGTGCTCTCTACACGGCCTGGTCAACGTGGTCAACGACCGACATGCATCTGAAGTGGACTTTACGCGGAGAGGCCGACAGCTGGGTCCACGGCCGCACGCAAGGAAATGCCTCCTTATTACGCGCAAATTAATGATTCCTCCACCTGACATCAAGGACCCACTGAAAGGGCCTCTGTATTTCACGAAAAAAACGTTACCGCCACTGACAGCTCGGACCCACCAGCTATATCTTCGCACGCAAGGAAGTGCCTCCTTATTACACACAAAAAAATGAATACTCCCCCTGTTAGTTGGGACCCAGTATAGTGGCAGGCTGACTTGTGGGCCTACTAAGTTGACGGGGACGGAGGGCTTTGTCAACTTAGTCAATATGCACGATTCTAGCTCCAGTGACCGTACGATGTCCATCCAACGGCCGTAGTGCTTCTTCAACCTCTGGTCTTCTTACTCCAGCCGCCCAAACCAGCGCCGGTCGTGCCTCATGCTCCCGCCTCCCGTGGCCGGCTGCGATGCGGCGGAGGCCTCACCGCCCCCTACTACTCCCACTGCTGGCCAGGCCATCCCTCTACTCACCCACACCCCCTGTTATTCTACGGCGACGGCAGCCTCACACCGCAACGAACCAGTGAACCCTCGTACTCCTCTACACATAGGCATCCACTGCCGCGTCTTCCCCGGCTCCGCGTCGTCCCCTTCCTACGCCTCGCCATCGTCGACCGCCCTGGTGCTCTCGGCGCGGCGTGGTCAACGTGGTCAAGGAACGGCTTCCATCGGACGTGGACTGTACGTGGAGAGGCTGACAGTTGGGTCCACGGCCGCAGCAAGGAAGTGCCTCCTTATTACGTGCAAAATAATTATTCCTCCACCTGACAGCGGGGACCCACCAGACGGGCCACCGTATTTCGCGAAAAAAAACGTTTGCCCCTGACTGCTGGGACCCACCAGCTACATCTTCGCACGCAAGGAAGTGCCTGACAGTCGGGACCCACCTGGTCGAAGCGTACGTAGCGTTGTCATTCTGGTCGCGAACGTGTACGTACATATATACTGGTGGATGTAGAGGCGCGCACATGTTGTAGTAGAGGCGCGCACGTAGCATGTACACGTACGCACAGCGGCCAGGGTGCAAGAAAGAAAATATGGCCACGTATGTGTACATACGGGCGGGGTCTCGAATGCCTACTCGCGCATACGTACGGCCAGGGCTCGTGTACATGGCTGGGTCGGAACGGAGAAACAACATCGTCGTCGTGTTCATGGGGAGGCAACGAAATGCGTCGTGTTCATGGGGAGGCAACGGAATGTGTCGTGTTCATCGGGAGGGCTTGGACGGAATAGGTGATGGAAACGAGGCCTGGCATGTTGCAGAACGGAGGAAACGGCCTTGTGTTCGACCGGCCACGTTCGAAACAGGATCCTGTTGATCGGGAGGGGTCTGGCATACCGCAAAACAGAGGAAACAGACCTCCTACGGTCGAAACGGGGGTCCTGTTGATCAGGAGGGGTGTGGCGTACCGCAAAACGGAGGAAACGGACTTGTGTTGGAGCGCTACGGTCGAAACGGGGGTCCTGTTCATCGGGAGGGGTGTGGCGTACCGCAAAACGGGACTCCACGGGATACTGTTCATCTCCACCGCCGACCCCCTCCAGCCTCCACGAGCTACTGTTCATCCACCGTCGACCTCCTCCAGCCTCCACCTGCGACTGTTCATCCACGGGCTCCTGTTCATCCAGCCTCCACCGCGCGCTACTCCACCGGCTACTATTCAACCAGCCCTCTCCACAGGCTCCTGTTCAACCACCCCTCCACGGGTTACTGTTCATCCTGCCCTCCATCGTCTACTGTTCATCCTGCCCTCCACGGGGTGGTCCTGTTCATCCAGCCCTCCACGGGGTCCTGTTCATCCAGCCCCAACCGGCTCGATCGATCGGGGTCCTGTTCATCCAGAGGCAACACCACGGGGTCCTATTC